>NW_015548264.1:221906-252722 GCF_001515605.1 Sinocyclocheilus anshuiensis
GTATCGGGCGAGTACTGGAAAAAGTGGTATCGTTGCATCCCTAGTTGAAACGCATGAATTCAATAATTAAGAGGAGTTTCCCAGTTCTATCATGACAACTCTCTGAAGATTCTAGCATGGTAATGGATATGACAATGCTAATGTATTTGGTCTTTGGCGGAACAGATCTGCTACACTGCTGAATTGCCTGCTGTTGTTGGCTATTGCTGTTGTTGTAGATTATTGCTGCTGCAATGCAAAGTAAGTACAGGAATTTGCTACTGCCAATACATATGCCGATACAGTGCTGTGAGTATTTAAGACACATTGCTGCTGCAAAAATAGCATATATAATAACCCATAGCAGATCTATACAGGTGGTGCTGGGGAAGTGGAGGGTTTCAGAGGAACTGCTGCAAACTGCTCTAGTGAATGACCAGCCATTTAAATGTAAAGCAGCACGCCTATTGGCTGTGTATGCAACATGAGCCAATCAGCTTGTGCCAAGTAGTTCAACGCTGTGAATATCATCAATTTGCGTTAACGACCCATCAGCCTGCGCCATCTAGAGTTTCATGACATAACTTGGCATTATTTTGTCCATTAAGTGTATGTTTGTGTATAGACAGATATAAAATTCTAAATAATATTATAGAAATTATTTAATTTATTAAATATAAATTTCACATATAATAATTTAAAATTATATAAAGTTAATATATAATTATACATGTATGACATGCACCTCTCATATATTCTGGTCTGTAGATTTTTGCTTTTATATTCATTTAGCAGGCGTTTTTATCCAAAGTGACCTTAAATACAACAAGCGATTAATCTTGAATGATATGGTGCACTATAAGTCTATGGAGATTTCCAGCTGAATATTTTATTACTCATTGCTTATAGAAGGTGTGTATATCAGCTATTTAAATCAATGTTAAATGTGACTCAGATTTTACAGTTGAAACTATTTGTCTCATATTTTGCAATAGCTTCAGCTAAACCTACATGATATTTCTCCAGCACGTGTATTCTGATCCCAGGGCCCGAACAAGCCCCGTCACGACTGTTCCAGGCTGGCCTTTGACGCAAGTCTGACCATGAATTGTGTGTGTGGGAGGGCCAGAAGCTCATAGTTCATTAAACCTAAACACAGACCCAATTAAAGTCCAGTCGGGCTCAGTCTCAGCAGGACACGGATGCTTTGAATGAAGCACTTCACTGGCTCTAATGAGGGGAAAACCTTGAATGTGACCTTGAGTTCTCCTCTCAGACACGGGATCGAGATCGTATCAGTCCCTCATGTGAGGCTTTGGGATGATGTTGCTGTTGTGTACTTGAAAATTAAAGGGAGAGCTGTTTGTACAACCATGGTTGTTTTGGAATCCTGTTGGAGTTCAAGTGTGTAGCTTTGGCAAAGCTTTTTGCAAGTATGAATGCACGTGTTTGAATACCTGGAAGTGATTACAGCTATTTAAAATACCGTGTGGTATTAGTTGCAATACTTTTGAGTGTGATGCAGTGTTTTTGAGGATGGAAAGGGAAGACAGACAAAATATTTCTCACACATGTCTATGCACAGTTGATACTAAAATAGAACAAGTCTAGTAGCTACATGCATACTAAGTGAACAGCCTGCACTTCATGGCAACTAATAAAGGGATAGCTCATCTAAAAATGTAAATTGTGTTGTTTTTTCATTCATGTCATTGTGAACCCACATGACTTTCATTCTTCTGTTTATTCTGAGAAAAAGAGATTTTATTCATTTGATTGATTGATTGATTGATTTTTTTGTCCACTGCAAGTCTAAGGGGTCAAATGTTGTTTAACACTGTTAAAAACTACTAAAAATAAAACTATTAAAAACTAAATAAAATATAAATTATAGATTTTAAAAAATAAAGTAAAAAAACTGTAAAAAATTAATTGTTGGCAGCTAACTATAATAATCAATTTTTTGTTAAAGTACTAAAAATATTAAATATAAAATAAAAATAAATTAAAGCTGTATAGAAATATAAAAAATGATAAAAACCTATAAAAATCACCAAAATGTAAACTAAAATTAAAATGTAAATGTAATTAATAATATACAATGTATAATCTAAAAATAAAACACACACATAATAAGTATAGTAATATGTAAATTATAAGTATACTAAACACTGCCATAGAAAGAAAGTCATAAAGGGTTGGAACAACATGAGTAAATAATTACAGATTTTTCATTTTTAGGTGAACTATCCCTTTAAACACAACAACAAACAGACAAAGTCCAAACTCACATTGACACGTTTCTCAGAAACGTGTCCAACAACCACCAGGTGTTGTATATATTAACATGAAGGAAATGCATGTGGAAGAGGAATTTTTCTTGGCTGTTTGCATGCAAATGTTCAAATTCATGCATACTGTACACACACATATTCGTCCCTTTCACCTTCTCTCTTTCTACTCTCCACACAATCATTCTTTATTATCAAGACCAGGTGGCAAACTGCTCTAGGTCCAAGAACATTTCAGCTCATTACTAACTAAAACAAACACTCCCCTCTCTGCACCCTTCTCTTAAAACGTCTGTTTTCATAATAAATTATTTTGTTAGAAATGGGACCTCGTGGGTTCTGCATTTCATCAAATGTCCCTTGACTATCTTGCATAAACACCAGGCTGCCAATAGAGGGCAGTTGTGTATTTTTGATGACCTAATTGTGCAAACTTTGCTGAAAAATGTGATCTCCAAGCAAGGCTCCCCTGTTTTACTAATATTAGACCCAATGATTTATTATGTTGATGTGTAATAATACTTGATATAGATTCTCAAAGTCAAGTTCTCTTTTCTTGTTTACTATGAGGTAGCCTAATTCAGGCCTCTTTCAAAGTTGATGCCATTTCTTTTCAGAGAAAACAGATTTGCTGGTTTCTTTGTTCCTGTCATTTGAATGTTAGTTCATAAACCTCTCAGCATGACCCAACTATGTCTGCCTTCACGTGACAAATCACATGACACCATTAGGTAAACTGCTTGCTGTCTTGAATGGCATGTGTTGCTTTACAGAGCAATAACCTCTTATCAGCAGCGAAACAATGTAAATGGCCTCTCAACATGTGAACATACAGCATGATGCTTGTCTAAATGTTAACCCAGACTGATGCTCATAACTCTAATCTCAGATCTGACTGAAACTTTCAACAGTTTGTCACTGACAGTAGGCTTTTCATGCCCCATTAAGCCATACAGAGACACTGTAACCCAAATATAGTCTTTCTTAAAGGGATAGTACACACACAAATGCACAAATTACACCTCTCTTTATCTCCTTGCACTGGCTACCGGTTGCGGCTCGAATCAAGTTCAAGACATTGATGCTTGCATATAGAACAGCCACAGGCTCAGCACCCACCTACTTCCACTCACTACTACGAATCTACATCCCCTCCAGAAGGCTGAGATCCGCTAGTGAGCGACGCCTCGTGGTACCATCACAGAGAGGCTCAAAATCACTTTCCAGAACATTCAAAGCGTCTGCAAAATGACTAAATGTAAATGTAAATGTAAAATGCAAATTCTTTCATCCTTTACTCACGCTTAAATCTCTTTTCAAATATAGCCTACATGACATGCTTTCTTCTGTGGAATACAAAACAAGATGTACTGAAAAAATGCCTCCGCTGTTTTTTTTTTCCCTTTCTTTTATTAGTTTTGTTTTGTTTAACTTCTTTTTGTTTTGTTTCATACTGTTTTGTTGTTGTTGTGCCTTGTTGTGTTTAATTTAATGCTGTTGTTTTGTTTTTGTTGGCTTTGTTTCTTTGCATTTTATGTTTTTGTTTTTGTTTCATGTTGTTTTGTGTTTTGGTTTTGTCCATTTTGTCCATTGAAAACTATTCAAAGTATTTTTGTGTTTTGTTTTCATGCCAGTTTTTTTTTTTTTTGGTTTTGTTTTGTTTCAATTCTTTGCGTTTCATGTTTTTGCTTTTTGTATTTGTATTTGTATTTTGTTTTTGGTCCTTTTGTCCAATTCACAGCTATTCAAAGTATCATATTTTCTTGTGTTCCACAGAAGGAAAAAAATGGTCATGGATAGACAGGTTTGAAACAACATGAGTGTAGTGACAGAATTAAATTTTTTGTGTGAACTATCCCTTGTTTGCGAAGTTGTCGCTAAAAGTTTTAGAGTTTGTTTGGCATGTTGCTATTAATACCATTCGTAGTACATAACAAACCTGTTTTATGTGATTTTGTTTCATGTTTCATTTATTGTTTTGCCTCATGTTGCTTTGTTTTGTTTGTTTTTTGTTATGTGTGTGTGTGTGTGTGTGTGTGTGGGGGGAACACAGTTCAGAACTATTAAAAAAAATCATATTTTTTCTGTTCCACAGAAGTAAACACCATTAATAATACATTAAAAAAAGTATTTCACCGGAATTCAAAATGAGTAAATGTACTCTTACACTAAGATTGTCTTGTTTTGAGGCTCATCATGTTTGCTGTTTTCCTTATCAAAATATTCCTTTTGTTGTAGCCCTGAAACCTCATTAATGCTGTGCAATAACAAATTATGCATGTGCTCATGCTGTTTCCAATATTTTGCCATTCAGCGTATAAACCTGTTATCAACACTTGTTATATAATTACCCAATACTCCAAACAAACAGAGTGCATTGATAGTGGAAAAAAACCTCATGAGTTCCCTTTAAACTACAAGTATTTATGTTAACGTGAAATTGTATGCGCCCATTTGGCCAGATTCTATGTGATGGTCTGGCAGAGTTGGCAGGCATCGATGGACTCTGACCTGCCTGTGAGTTTGTGTGCAAAACATCTATTTAGCTTTTCCTTTAATGGCCAACTCAGTGGGCACAGACTGGGGAAGTGTAAGCATAACAGCCGAATAAAAATAGCACATTTAGAGCAACCACATTCCAATGTTTTGACTTTCGCCCTCTTAGTGGAATTGCGGTTATGCAGGCATGATGGTCAGGAGATAAAGTGATAAAGAAATACCGATAAAGAAACCGGAGATGAATGTGCAGACGTGAAAACAGCAGGGATTATTTGTTTTCCATTCCCCGCTAGCATAACATAATCAGTCAGGTTCTCATGATTGCACTCATATCCTTCCTGATTGGTGGAAAGTGGGAAAAGTTGGATTCTGATTGAGAATGTTTGAACCAGTAATCGGTTGCTTAATTCAGATCACCTGATGGCCTGATTAACGCTGTGGTTCAATAGCTGCACTCTTAGTTGTTTTGATGCTAATCACATACTTTCTAGTCTTGCATCTTACAGGAGACCTGCACAGGTAACATCAGACCTTCATTTAGTGTAAGTGTGTCTGACTAGGCCTGAATGTAGCATTTTTACACAAATTGAAAACAGAAACATGACAGTTTTGTTTCAAAGATGTAAACTGGAAACATATCTAAATTCCTACTGATGCAAAATAATGACACCATGTGACAACAATGTGGCATACTGCTGTTTGAAACTGTTTAAGTTAGTTACATAATGTGTATAACATTACATAAAGGTTCATTCCTAGGGTATTGTGCAAAAACCTAGCAATTCTAGATTAAATCTGCATTGAAAGCCAGAAAATAAACATAATTTCCACTGTACTGTAGAACATTGTGAATGTCCAGAATCAGATCTCTTTTTCTGTTTACCTGCTTTGGATGTGTTGCAAAAAGACTTTTGCTTTCACTCGCTTTACAGTAAAAATATCTGAAAGTCCTAGTTTTTTTCCTAGACTTTTTTTAAATTTCTTTTTTAGTTTTTATTCTAGTTTTAGATTGTTTTTTAGAGCTGACAATGTCAGTGTTGTTTTAAATAAATAAGGGATATAAGAAAAAAGTACAAAGTGTTATAGTTATATACCATTCCAAAGTTTGAGGTCGGTAAGTTGTAATTTTTTTTAAATTTTTTTTAATTGATGTTTTGGAAATACTCTCCTATCCCGAGGCTGCATTTCTTTGATTAAAAATACAGTATAACACTTGTGTTATGAAATATCATTACAATAAAAAAAGAGTTTTCTATATTTATGTATTAAAAAAATATATTTATTCTTGTGATGGCAAAGTTGAAATTTCAGCAGCCATTACTCCAGTTTCCAGATCCTTCAGAAATCAGTCTAATTTGCTCCAGAAACATTTCCTGTTATCAATGTTGAAGACAGTTGTTATGCTTTTTTTCATTCTCTGAGGAAAAATAACAGCATTTATTTGAAATAGATAAAATAGCTAACAATGTAAAAGTCTTTGATCAATTTAATGCATTCTTCCTGAATATAAGTATTATTTCTTGCTCTAAAATAAATAAATAAATAAATAGAAATAAATAAACTTACTGACCTCAAACTTTTAAATTTTTTTCTTAGTATTTTTGTCTTGTTTTCTAGTTCAAATGTCAAAACATTCTTGCATCTAGATATATTTACTTGAGAAGCAAAATGAATTAAGATATAAAGACATGTTTTCTAAAAACATTTTTTGTTAGTTTTTGCTGAAACAAAACAAAAACAAACAAACAAAAAATGTGGGAATGGGGAAAGAAAAATAATCTGGTCATCCCTTTGAATTAAGATATTTTTTCTTACCTCATTGGCATACATTTTTCCTTGTTTTAGATTTTTTTTTTCAGAAAACAAGTTTTAAGTCTATCTTATGTCATTTTGATTCTCAAGTAAATATATCTAGATCCAAGAATGTTTAGATATTTGTACTATAAAACAAGACAAAAAAAAATAAAGTACATTTTTTGCAGTGTAGACACACCACTTTCTGTGATGCAGCCAGTCATGCAGAAGCAAAGCACCTTTGATTAGAATCTGTAGAGGCAGATTAAGAAGTGAAGAGGCTGTAGAGTCAGATTCTTTAAGAGTCGTGCTCTTCATCCCCTGATGCATCTCGATGAGTTCAGGCACTAGGTCGTTAGACTGACCTACTGATTGGTCACAGAGGAATGTCTGGAATGTGTGTTCTCTCTGATCGCTGCGGGGCAATATATTGGCTTGGGAATCTTAAGTCAACTCCCAGACATCCTGAGCTATCTTTAAACGTCTTGGAATTCCACCCCCCTCTACGTGTCCTCAGACCTGTTTGGAATTCAGAGGCCTTTGCTCCTGGTAGGGTTCCGTATCCATATGTGGACTCTGTACTATATGATTGTTTGCATCTTTGATGTCAAGTTCTAAGAATGTCGGCCCGCTGTTGTCTTTGGCCGATACAGAGCTGAAATATCCATTAGGCATGGCATGGATCGGAACACACCAATGAGATGTTTGCAAATCCAAGACTGCTGAAGAAAACAAAAAAGGGAAAAGAAGGGTGTAGTATGAAAGAGTTCGGACAGGGACACTGAGTGAGATATTCCTTTCATGGTTGCTTGTTTTGGCAGTATAAGTCTTCCTTCGTGCTATGAGAGACTGAGAGAGAGAGTTGTGCTGGGGACCAGGAACGCGAGGACAAACTATTTCCTTTCTATTACATTCTTCCTTACATCGCTCAGTCTCAGTATGCAACTTCATTAGGAGTGTAGACATGAATGGACCTCCATTCTTCCATAGCACTGTTCTATTCTATTTCAGTTCTATGGTTAAACAGGAGGAGATTGTTATCATCTAATGCCTTTGAGTGAAAATAATTGGTCTCGGAAAATAACTCGGATCAAATCTGAGTTCCTCATGCAGAGGTTAGTAGTCTAGACTAGTTCAAATTGTCCAGAACAGTGACAAATTTAAGAAGATGAGTCACTTTTTATAGACATTACATTGAAATATTGACATTACCATATATTTCTAATATATCTCTCAAAATATATATAGAATAGTTCACCCCAAAATGAAAATTTGCTAAAATTAACTTCAAAATCTCCATCCAAGGCCAAGATATACAAGTTAATTTTTTTTCATCAGAGCAGATTTGGAGAATTTTATGATTGCATCACTTGCTCACCAATGGATCCTTGTAGTGAATGGGTGCCATCAGAATGAGAACAGCTGATAAAAACATCATAATAACTCCAGTCCATCAATTAATTAACATCTTGTGAAGTGAAAATCTGAATGTTTATAAGAAACAAATACATCAAGCCATTTTGCTTCACATCAAAATTCACCAACATATTTGTTTAGAACTGTTTTGGATTGCTTTTGCTTGTAAACCGTTCTTGATCTGTGCATATTTCTCTCTTAATTCGAGGACGAGATGGCTTTTTCACCGGAGAACGCAGTATTATGAATAATTATGAATCTTAATGATGGATGTTATCTTACAAACACTGAGCTTCTCACTTGACAAGATGTTAATTGATGGACTGGAGTCATATTGATTGCTTGTGAATTATTGTGATGTTTTTATCAGCTGTTTGGACTCTCGTTCTGATGGCCCCCATTCATTGCAGAGGATCCATTGGTGAGCAAGTGATGTAATGCTATGCTTTAAAATATTTTTTTTTTCCGACAACAATCTAATCTTCATCTTGGACGGCCTGATGGTGAGTAAATTTTCAGCAAATTAAATGTTTTTTTTAAGTGAACTATTCCTTTAAATGTTAATCAGGCTACGAAGATTTGCCCTTTGTTTGTAGCTTTTGTCTATAATTTGAGGTGCTGATTTGATGCTCAATATATTCCACACTGCTCAGAGCTAAATTAGACTTATTGCATGTTAGCACAATTATTTGTGCCGATTATCATTCCCACACACAGTGCCAGCTCATTTCTCTCCAGGCTGTATTTGTCTGTCTAGACCTACTTATTTTAGGTCTACTAGGTCTTCTTCAGTCAGTGTGATGATTTACTCACCAAGCTGTCATCTGTTTAATATGAGACGTCTTCATCAGATGGAATGTGTAAAATGTATTTGGAGTATTTCATCTAATAGAGCCAAACAAGGGCTTTGATTCAGTCTTGAACAATCTCTAAAAGAACACACTTGCTTAAATCCTATACTCAATCACATTCAAATTAAACCTCTCAAGAAATGAATGGGGCAAAAAATGTACTCTTTTAAATTCTTATTTTTTTTATTTGTTTCACATGAAATAAATACTTTTTCTAGGCTTATGTATGTACACTTTAAGTAGATTGAGCAAAAAAATAAGAAATTTTCCATATTAGTTTTTCACAAGTGTTTTACACATATTTTGAAGGATATCTTCAATTTTGTTGTGTATTAGGCATTAAGAAAATATTCAGACAGAGAAATTCTTCTCATTAATCAGTTGATTAATATCTTGGAATTTAACCACAAAATTAGGGATATACCAATATTACAATTCTGTAACATTCAGTCAATATCTATAGTTATTTTCTTGATACAAATAAATTACATTTAATGCAATTCATACTATTCTGTTTGAATAAATTAAAAATAAAATACAAAAATATTAGAAAGTTAGTTATCACACCATGCAAATTGACTGTTGCATAGTGCATAATAGCAATCAGTTACTAAATGATTGAGTATTAGATGACAGCAAATGTAATATAAATCTTTACAAATGAGCATGCACAATTTAAATATGCTGGTTATCAGTACGGGGGAAAGTTACTTTTAAAAGTAATGAATTACAATATTCTGGTGCTTCCTAAAATATAGCTAATGCATTGCATTACTTCTGCATTACTTTTTCTCAACTGGGCTGGGCTTTCTTGTTTGTTTTTAATATAGAAAAGTTATATTTTTGGCAAATTGAACAATAAAAAAAATTCAACAAATGTAAACTGTGTAAAGTCATTTTTGCTTATTAATATGGAATCATCCAATGTCAGCAGCAAAGATATTGGTTAATAAAATTGGATTAAACACAAAGAAAATTTGCGTTATTTAACATATATAATTATTGCCAATTTGTGTCATATTTTGAGTTTGTATTTCACTGTTTTTATTATTTTTATTTTTATTCTTTGTAAATCTGTAAATGCATGTTCACATTTAGTCTATATTCAGTCCTGTGTGTGTGTATTATATGTGTGTAACATTACGTGCTTATATGTGACCCTGGTTTGTTAGGATGGGACTATATTTGGCTGAGATACAACTATTTGAAAATCTGGAATCTGAGGGTGCAAAAAAATCAAAATACTGAGAAAATCGCCTTTAAAGTTGTCCAAATTAAGTTCTTAGCAATGCATATTACTAATCAAAAATTTTGTTTTAATATATTTACAGTAGGAAATTTACAAAATATCTTAATGGAACATGATCTTTACTTAATATCCTAATGACTTTTGGCATAAAAGAAAAATCTATAATTTTGACCCATACAATGTATTTTTGGCTATTGCTACAAATATACCCCAGCGACTTAAGACATAAACATAAACACAGTATATGTGGTGCTTTAAATCACACACACGTCTCTTTCTGTGTTTTAGGGTCATTAGGTGTCTGAAGACAAGGTTGTGTGAGAAAGTACAGCATGTACGATCTACACCTATAGGAACATCATCAGCAGTCAAAACAACAGAGATCAGGACTTTGGATATGAGGAGCGAACCATACAGACAATACCTACACAACTATCTGACTGATTGTGTGGGCATGTTGCCACCATCCATCAACCTCTCTTACATATTTAAGCTCAGGTAAACTTTCCCCAGCTTTTCTTTCCTTTCACCAGTGAAAACATCTCCAGAATGTAAACGTTGGTTCTTCCAGGAGGAATAAAGAATGAGAGGAACTTGAGGAAAAATATTTGGCGGGCTTTGATATTGGTGTGAAAGCAAACAGAGGGAGAGGGGATTATGTGATAGGAGAGAGGATGGAAGCACTTATGACGTCCCCCCATCATTCTTATCACCTGAGAGGACATGGTTCATGAGGTTTCAGATCGGCGAATGTCAGGCGTCAGGGCTGATCTGAGAACAGTTTTGCCAAGGTTGTTGTTTCCAATGGTTCAGGTTTGTGTTAAAATAGTAAACTCATCCTAATTCAGCAATAATGGACATCTATCTTTGATCACGTTGCAGTGATTCAAGGCACTTCCTTGAAAACAAAAGGGGGTTGTTTTCAATCAAGACCAGATGGGTTGAGCACTCTCTGGAATGAGAGAAAAAAGCTTTTCTTCCTTCAGGAAAGAGAAAGCTATCCTGTTACGGCCTATTTGGATTTAGATGTTCTGTTTGGTTGGACCACACACAAACCTAAACATCAACACATTTTCACAAAAAGAAACGCGAAAGAGTGAATCTCTGCTCTTCTCTGCATTTGTTTTGTATAATTCTGTGCTGTCAGTAGCCTTGGTTTCCATTGGGTCGGGATTCAAAGTGAGACTTTGACATCAGCTGTCCGACTGAAAGCGCTCTCACCTTTTTTTGTCTATTCGTCCTTCTTTTTTCCATCCCTTTTCTCCTTTTCTTTCTGTGGCTTTGTAGTGGTTGTTGCGCAAAGGCCAGACATTCCTAAGAGACAAGTAGCCTGGACTTCCAGAGCAGCTCATGCATTGATGCAAACTGTGGGCAGACGCTGAGCTAAAATTAGTTGAGATTTATGGGATGTGTGTTTGTATGTTGAGGAGGTGCCGACACGGAAGATTTTTCACAGATTCTTGCACAAACCCGCAAACATAAACACGCACACATACTTAGTCACAGACGGGAGGCATTAAGACGTAAATAATGAGTTTCACACCATGCGTCAGGGTGAGTGTCCACTAAAACAATCAAACACATACACACCAACTGTGCTCTGATGGTTGTTGATTATTTTTCCTGCCATATGAAGATACAGCCCAGTCTTCAGCCTAGTCTAGCCCATGCTTTTAAATACAGTCTTGTGCTTGATTTTCCACTCTCAAATCCTCTGCAAACCATCAGCTGAGACTTTTTTTGTGGTTGTTTTGGAAATTAGTGCATTTTTACAGTCGCTCTTTGTTAAAATATCACCAAAAAAAAAAATATATATATATATATATATTTTTTTTTAATATGGGGGAAATGTTAGCATTTTTCCTTTATTGCTTCTATATGTGATTTATATTTTTGTATTTTATTTTATTGTATTTTTTATTTTATTATAATTTTTATGTTGTTATTTTTATGTAGTAGTGTAGTTTTGGATAAAATATGAAAATAAATGTTCTCTTAATTCATTCTACAGTATGTGTAATTTATGTTATCTATTTTTAAAATATCTTTTTATACTATTAAAAAAAAAACTAGATTATTTGTATCCCGGTTTCCACAACAATATTAAGCAGTAAATCAACATATTAGAATAATTTCTGAAGAATCATGTGCCACTGTAGACTGGAGTAATGCTTCTGAAAATTGATCTTTGCCAACAAAATTACATTTTAAAAGTTTATATTAAGGTAGAAAACATGTATTTTACTTTGTAGTATTATTTCACAATATTGCTTTTACTATTGTATTTTTGACCAAAAAATGCAGTCTTGGTGAGCAACAGCAACTTCTTTTAAAACATCTTCCTGACCCCAAAATTTCAAATAATAGTGTATGTTTATATGAAATGCATGTATGTGACAGAATTGTATTAGAATAATTTCTATTGTAAAGCATATAGTAAAAGTTGGCATTAGCTATTCATGCTAAAATTATTTTTACACTGATGTATATGAGGGATGTAGCTGTTTTGGAAAAATACATTATATATATATATATATGTATGTATTATAACACACACTTATTTATTTATTTACTTTATTTAATTTTATTTATTTATAGCACTGGTTCTATCCTGGAACAGCTGGTTTATTGAGTGAGAGGCTTTAAACTTTTGAGTACTTTGTGTTCTACATTTAATGGAATGAGTGGAGACACACACACACACACACACGTCTTATTTAGATCGAGACATTTATTAAAAGAAGTGACAATGTTTTGCACTGAGCACAAACAGCACAAGGTTTAATACACCACCTAACTATGCTCATAACAAACCATACAGACAAACTTCTTTTCCATGGATGCCTATTTAAAAACACTTACACAATACTGCAAATTATTTAAACTGAGAATAACATTAACATTATCAGGACAATCTTATGTCAATGAAGGCACAAATCAAGACAATCGTAAGTCAGAGTTTAAAAATAAAATGTACAAAGTAACAAATAGCCATGGCAACGTACAGAATATAATACAAGACATATTAAATAACACAATTTAAATATGTAGTATATCCAGTCAAGTTTTCTCAATGAACTATAACAGATATCCTACAGGATAAACATTCTTTTTCCAGTTAATTTCTTATATATATATTTCAATGGTTACACTGTACTTCATATAAAACTGCCACATCGACGCTTAGGTTGACAGAAATGCCTTGTAATGTATATCTTAACGCAGATATTAAAGCTAGACTATTATAGATCACGCTTAACCCACAGTAAAAATGCCTCATGCAACCAATGTTTTGAAAGCCTATGTGAGCAATTTAGGAAATTAAACTAGAGGAACAACTAAAAATGAACAGAATGTAACAAAAAATGGCATAGTATCTTCATTTTATCTTGACATGCCATTGTATGTTGAACAATAAAACAGTTGCACATGCACAATATATACCACTTCCTGACGATTTTACAGTTCGAGACTTGACCTTTTGATTCCCATTTTTTAAGTGAAACCTTTTCAATCTTAATCTTTGTTTTCATAATCTACTGCCTTAAGAATATTCTCTCTGCCTTTTTCTCTAAGTCTAGCCTAGCTGGCTGCTGATGTCCAGGGCTTTCTGGTACACCTGGGTAACATCATCCAGATCGCCCAGCAAGGAGAAGCTCCCATTGTCTCCAGGGGAACCAGGAGGGCTGCGGACACCCTTTCCACCGGGAAGGGGTGCCACGGTCTGAAGGCCCCTGAACCCAGCCATCTGCAGCAAGTCTTCGGCCGACAGCGAGCCCCGGATGTTGGGTTTCGGAGAGGCGGGAGGCCAGTCCAACCCCATGCTGGAGAGACCCTTCTCCTCGTACAAGATGCGTACAAGATGCTGGAGGGTCTGCTCTGGCTCCGCGAACCATTTGAGTCAGCCTGGGCCTCTCCATGGACTCCCACAGCACTGTGTGTGGAATATTTCCCGTTACGCTTCAGTATACCTTTCCTCCCGACAGTCCGTTTGGGTGGGGAGCTATTCGGAGGCTGCACAGTAGCGCCCCCTAACAGTTCGGAGGATTCGCTGCGCTCCGGCGAGGAGTAATACCCAGACTCGCGCTGCTGATTGTTTTTCAGAATGCCTTTCTTGGGTAACATGGACACCATTTTGGCTGGTGAGCCACCCAGGGTGTCTTCTCGCTCTGGACTCGAGCCGGACTCGACGTCTTGGTAGCAAATGGACCGTCTGAGCTCTACTTCGCATAGACTCTGGGACCGCTGGTCTCCACTGGTCGCCCGAGTCTTCAGGATGCTCTTTGGTCTCTTGAGGCCTGGCTTCTCCTCTGCAACACCCCACATCCCACCATCGTTCTCCTTCATGGACTTTCTCAGACGCCGGGCTGGAGTCAAGGCTGTATTAGTGCCATTGTTAGTGTTACCAGGCTCTGGGCATTGAACTTTGCCTGGACGGACCTCGGTGCGGTTCTGCCAGTCAATGAAGCGGGCCAGCATGGGTGAGCTGTTCTCCCTTTGCGTTTGGCAGTCGCACACGCTGGTCTTCCAGCCCCAGTTCACCCACCAGTGATTTGCAATGTCCTCAACTGTAGCCCTGCGATCTGGATTAACCATCAACATCCAGCGGATCAAACCACGAGCGTCTGAATGAGATGGAGAGATTTGAACTCAGTCAGGTAACTGAGATTTGGGCTTAGATGACTTACAAATGTCTAGTGAGAAGAGACATACCTGATGACTGTGGCGGTTCTCTGTATTCTCCGTTGCTGATCTGGCGAATGAGTCTTTGGTGGTCTCCTCCATCGAAGGGCATTGTTCCGTACACAAGAGTGTATAGTAATACGCCCAGCGCCCAACTGTCAACCTGTCAAAACAACGCCACACTGATAAATTGGTCCACTGGGAGATACAGTTTTGGAAAATGGTTTATGGAACATTTAAAATAAAAGTTGCATTTGAAATGCAATGAAAATATCCTTTAAATGTAATAATATTGATTAATTTGCAAGATTTAGTCAAACTATGATACTGTTTTAAAGTACTATTTTAGTTTGAGTTACGTGAAATTACACAAAACAAAATATTATATAATACATATTTGTAATATATTAAAAATTAAGGTATAAATGTATATCAATTTTTATATTTAAAATATATAATTACAAAATGTATATATTGTATTTTATATAACATTACATTTATATAAATGCAATGTTTAGTGCATTATTAATTTAAATGATGATATTCATAATGTACTAACAATTTACTAAATGTCCTAAATTATAAAATACATAATGAAATAAATGATTACACATTGATTTATAATATTTATATATTACAAAATGTATATTTATATATTTACATTTTTATATAACATTTTTCAAAAACATATGCCATTTATCTTTTTACTAATTTTTCATCAACGGTAACTTTTATTTAAAACAGTTAAATTATCAACATGATGCTCTTTTTTTCTATAAAATTTTTCACATATTTAACAACTTCACAGACTGGCTAACCTTTGTACTAGTTGAACGTGCCGGTAAACACTTGCCGTCATTTAGCAATAGATTAAAAGGTTGTGTTATTTTATTTTCCTGCCTGGGCCACAAAGTCAACTCCACCTATATTTATGAACATTTAATCAAGCTGTCATTGTACACCTAATGTATGAGAACAATAGGTAATCTCACATATATCTGCGCAGTAACAGCCATCATAACTCCTGCTCGTTATTTAATCATTTCTCGTGCTGACCTCGTCTGACCCTGCTGCACCTCTGCTGATTAGCCAAGGGTGCAGGTCAGGAATGAGGAGGTATCGAGGGGAAACAATGGCTGATTACAGCGCAGGAAACGTCCACTCCCCGAACTCCAGACCTGTCTGACCCTGAGTAGATGTGAAGAGCTCTGATATTGTTGGCGCAGATCCACTGATCTCTGACCAGCAAGAAGATGAACGCTGCCTTCCCCATGGTCTCCAGTTATGTAAGGATGATTGAGGGACCAGGGGGATCATTGTGAGTGTGTATGATTGAATGTCCAGAGGCTTTTAGTCTTGCATGTGTCATCGTACAATAAAAACTGGAAAAAGTATGGGAATTTTGAGATACAGTATTCCTGTGTTCCAGACAGGCTTAGTGTTTGGCTATTAAATATTAGCAACCATGAAGGGTCTATAAGAATGCTTGATATCCTGAAAATAGCTAGTCCTCATTCTTTTTGGCAAAGTCTTTGTTTCTCATTGGATTATGGAGGATGTTGGGTACGCTGACTGACTTGGCCTGTTAAGCGATTCCTGTGGGGAGTGACTGAGTTTGGATGTGGAATGAGGGGTGGTCTCACCTCCCTTAGATATGAGTGGAAACGCTTTCTCTTTCTCTTTATCTGTGTTTTGTTCTCTCTTATCACTTCGAGACAGGAAGTATGTGATTGTTTCCTAGCCCACATTTTTTAAAGAAGGAAAAATGAAGGCCTCTTAAATGGCAATGCAGGGTTGCATAACTGGAGAATATTAGTTCATAATGTACCTCCGGGCCTCTATACGGTCGTCCGTTCACAATCTCAGGGGAGGCGTACAGCGGGCTGCCGCAGAACGTTTGAAGTAGCTTGTCCTTGTGGTAGAGGTTGGACAAACCAAAATCTGCAATCTGGAAGAAAAAAACGAGTCAGAACAGGCTGATATTGAGTAATAAATCACTCGAGGGAAATCAGGACATACCTTAATGTTACCATTGTCATCCAGGAGGATGTTTTCCAGCTTGAGATCTCGGTGTACTACTCCGTTCTGTAAGACATCATCAAAGCCATAGTTTTTAGATCAACTTATAGGCATCATAGGAACATCACTTTTTATGCTGCCACCTAAGTTTTGTCATTATTTGATGTCCTACAAAACCTGATGTAATGAACAATAAATACACTGTTATTCTTTAAAGACAGCAATATTTTTTGAAGGGAAAAGTGACATTTCCCTTCATCCACTGTCAAATGGCCTGATCTGTGTATCTCCTCCCTCCTTTCCGGGACGACCTCCTTGGAATCCCCCAGCTGAGTTGATGACATCATCAGCCCAGCTGTATAGAAACAAAGGCCAAGCCCAGGCTGAATTCCCCCAGGGCGTTTCATTTTCCAGCTGACACGGCCCCGGGTACCGGCTGACCCTTTGTACTGATCCAGGAACGGGATATTCTGCTTTAATCCTACCCTTAATCTTTATAAAACTAGAAAAATATGCTCTAAAATGTGAAATAAAATGGAAATCAATGAATAAATATGTGCTGGATCAATGCGAAAGGTCAATTTGAAGTATATCACATTCGGAAAGTGGGAAAAATGGGAGATGAGGAGGGGTTTGGCACCAGGACAGAAGAACACAACTGCTCTCTGGCTCCACAACCTTTCGCATCGAGACGTTCTTGGAAGTTTATCCTTCTCATATCATGTCAAGTCCTCCTCCATGTAGTAAATCATTTTATTGGCTGCACGTGAACATTGCACAGATCACAGATGTCAGTTGTTTAGTTTGAGAGGCTTTAAGGTACGAGACACTGTGCTATAATGTAATTGTAGTCACGGTTAAAGGCTAAAGCACCTTAGCTGCATAAGATTAAAGGCAAGAAATGCAATAGAGCCTATTTTTACAATATTCCAGCTGAAAACCAGTTTAAGCTAGTTTGCCCGGTTAAAGCTAGTCCCCAAACCTGCCCAAATTGGTCTGGCTAGGCTGGCCAAGCTAATGTTTAGCAGCTCTATTCCTCTAAAACCAACCAAAAAACCAGCTTAGACCAGATAAGACCAGCAAACTGGCTTTGTTTTTTCTTTCGCCAAACAGTTATTACATAAAAGTATAAAGGACACTTTTTTAAAAATAATAATGTAAGTAAAAATTTTAAACTAAAATTTACTTTTGTGACCAAATACATTAAATGGAGAATATAAGATTTACAGTAGCATCTGATTATCATCCACGGCTGAAACTAGTTGTTTTATTATTTCTTGTTCTTCCATAATACAGAAAACCTTTGTCTTCAGTTTTTAACCTAGTTTGAAAGATCATACATTTTGCATATGCACTTCAGTTTGCTCTCTGCTAACATATCTTCTATATGAATATATAGTCCAACCAAAAATGACACGTCTACCATCATTTACTCACCCTCATGCAATTTTAAAGCTGTATGACCTTTATGACTTTTTTTTAATGGAACACACACACACACACACACACACACACAAAGTTATTCAGTACTGTTTGTCTATATAATGCAAGTCAACGGGGTCCAAAATAACACCTTTCATTGTATGGACCAAAAAACCCTCAATTTTCAGAATAATTATATATTCAGAATTCAGAATAATCTTCTTTTGTGTTTCCCAGTAGAAAAGGTCATACAGGTTTAGAATGATATGAAGGTCAGCAAATTAGTTTTTAATTTATCTCACCGCACGGCTCCACCAGCTCCACCCTCACCTTGTGGCAGAAATGAACAGCAGAGACAATCTGTCTGAAGAAGTGTCTGGTCTCCCTTTCGCTGAGCCTTCGGCGCTCGCTGATGTAATCGTACAGCTCGCCCTTACTGGCATATTCCATCACGATCACAATCTTATCCTTATTCTCGAACACTGTGAATAGAAGCAAATACAACAGCGCTTGATTAGATTACTCAACATCATTGCATTATAGGCCTTTGCTTGTTAAAGCGACAGTGCATGGAAATGAAAACAGCATATTTCCATTATATCCGGCTCTCTAGCTAAATCTCTCTGTCATTGACTGTTAACAGTTTGGCTCAAGCTTTCGTTGGGCCAATGCCAGTATGTTGGAGTCAAAATCGCCAGCGAGTCTGGCTTTAGTCAGGGTCATGGCGATTAGGAGCTGTCTTTGCAAGCGAGACCACAACTGTTAACAGGTGTTAAGTGCAGAGAGGAAGCGAGATTTGGTGTACGTGATCCTGGATGGTGGCGTAAACATTCCCATTCTAAGAAAAGGTACATGTTTTGCACAACACAGTATTCTTAGTAGCAGCTCTTAGATTAATAGCCATCATTTAAGCAAATCAGAGAAGTGTTTATCTTGCAAATCTCAATGGAAAAAATGGGATCTCAGCAAATCTTTGTTTTTATTTTGCAGGGGAGTGAAGCTGTTGCTCCATTCAGATCCTCCTCCATCTTCTGCTGATACAGCAGGAGCATCTCTACCTTCATTGTTTACCGCCCAGAGGCTGGTTGTCACAGTGATGGTCAGTGGGCCAAATAGACAATAAATGTGGGTTTCCTTTGACTCTCTTGGTGTCACTCTCAACAGCATGTGTATTTGGACACCTGCTGACTGTCTAGGACTAACCAAGCTTGTTGGAATAACCTTCGAAAACCAGTTAAGTTCACGTTCAAGACATCCAAACCAGTGCTAGAAGCTAGCACTGAGTAATTACCTCTCTCGGCTAATCCGTATTAGACACAGGAGACTGAGCGCTCTCCGTTTTGGCACCGACTCTCAGACCGATCCAGGGTCAGTAGTAATGACCCCTGGCTGAGATCGCGGCATGAGTCCACAGCCGTGGCGTCTCCCTCTGTCAGCGTGGAGATAAAGCAGCTTTGTTTTGAGTATCGCTGCATTCGAGGCCTAATTTGGTGGGTTTTTGATTTATGTTCTGAGAGGCAAAGCTACATGCGTGGGACATTTCAAACATGCTGATTGCTGCAGGACTGTAATGACTTCAATGCATTTGCTTCATCTCCATTTGAGAGTTTACACCCCCAACAACGTTGTTGCCTGATCAACAAACAGCCTTGGGCTAGCAGGGTGCGGTCAGATCGCATAAATAAAACGTGAAGGCAACTGATCTAAAGATGATTGGATGTTGAGAAAAACCACACGCGGCAGCAAAGGGTGTGGAGTTTACACATGTTGAGAATCAAAGTTGAAGGGGTTTGTAGACTTTTGATGTGTGCTTAGTTTCTGAATACATTAAGTGGAGTTGTGGTGTCTCAGTGACAGTGTTTTACGACTAGCAGTGAGAAAAAGACCTACCTTCGTATATAGAGATGATGTGTGGATGGCGGAGAGAAGACATGATCTCGATCTCTCTGCGGATGTGCACCATGTCTTGTTCATCTTTAATCTTCTCCTTTCGGATGGATTTAATCGCTACCTGAGAACCAACAAACAAGTAGAATCAACTATGTGAATCCTATTTGTAGCACGTTAGCGTTTAGGCAAAGTACTATTAGTGATTCTTTTGATTGGAGAAACTAGAAAATATTGTTGGATTCCTGGTTTAGTAGCAATTTTTCAGTTTGATGTATTGATGAAGATGAGGGTCAAAGGTAAAAAAAAACTCTGATTGATGATATTTGTGTTCCAGTGGCATCCTGGCTCAGGGGTCATAGATCATAGAAACAGAAGAGCCTACTCCCTTTTATGGTGTCAAGAACTTCCTGTCTTAGGCGGTCAGGTGACCTACAAATTTGCTGAACTAACAAATCTAGTAGTATTAGCACTCTTTTTATTTAACCTGCAGAGCAGTTTAATATAGCGGGTTAAAACATGGACTTGGGTTATAACAGTTAACTAAAACTAAAATACCACAAAAAAAAGTTTTCATTACATTAACTAAAATAAAATAGAATAAAATTTAAACTTATTTGATTTCAGATAGTTGCTACGTCAACATTTATCGTTTTCTTTTTGTTTAACTTGAAGTACTAAAATAAACTCAAATCTATATAGACCTATGTAAAAAAATGACAAAAATAAATGACAAAATTATAAAAAATAAAATAGATTTGAATTTAAAATATTAACAAAAACTACAATACTGTCTTTTTTATAATAAAAATAACAGCATCTTTAAAATAGTGTAGTAAAATACAATAAAAATAATGTAAATAATGTAATATGATATTCTATGGTGATAATATGCTTTAATTATTATGAACTATGTAGATAGTCATTTAAAAGATGCATAAATCATATAAATTATTTTATTCCCAATAGAAAGCATTAAACTTTATTTCAGTACTTTTCTTTCTTTTTCTTTTTCAAAGTTCTGAAGAGAGATGTTTTTTGTAAGCTAAAGGCAATGACGGTCTAGATCTGGACTTTAACGGCTTAACCTTGAGCAAAAATGGGTTTCTGTGAAGGTGAATGGCTTTTTTTTGGGAGAAGGCGCACCACAGGAGTTATTTTTAAATGTCCCATTTATCAGCTCCCAAACAGGCTCTATCACAGAGATGTGTCAGCGCTCAAAGGCCTGCTTTCAAATAACCTCTTTTTTTATTTTTACATATTTTTTTAATAATGCAATGTTATCTCGAGCATAAATGTTTTAGTGGCTAAAGTAATTTACTCAATATCTTAGTCTTATCCTTTATATGCATGCTTAAGGGAGCTGAGAAGATTTCTGCCTTGCCAAGTCTGAGTGGTCATGAGAAGGGATTAAAGTTGCAGGAAGTTTGCAGCATGTTCCTCCACTGACTCATAAAACACGAAGAAGGGGAAGTGGCGCTGACAGAGCTGACTTCCTGTCCACCCAGTGCAGTTCACAACCCTGCCAACCCAAGCCTTTTAGTGGCAAAATGGTGTTCATGCAATGTATTCTTTTCTTGTCAGATGACATCTACAATGCATGCATTGCATGTTACAGCCTTATCAGTGACTTATGTAAGACTCATAGTGCAGCGCTTGTGATAAATGTATTTAACGCGCCACTTGGATATGATCTGTCTGGTTACAGTCTGGTGTTTGTCACTAGGTTGGTGGATGGTTTTAAAAAGGCTATAAGTTAGAGCCAGAACGAGTGTGATTGCATGTGTTAAGAGCCACTTTAGGACCTCAATGTGATATAATGTCTTATACTCTCAAACTTTACCCTAATCACAGTGAAAGCATAAACTCATTAAAATTGCATCGCAGCAGACGGCCACGCAGGTAATTTTTTGACCTCGCTGAAGGAAGCGCACATGGATGAGCTGTATTGTTACCCAGCCTGTGGCTACAGATCATTAAGCCAACCTGTGTTTGATGCCTTTGCCAGCTGGCTGTAGGCTTTGCTCTTCTCTAACCCCTGGCTAAAACTGAAGCCTTCTTATTGTCTCCTAGACATAGACCAGCCCATTGTCTGAGCCTCACACAACAGCTGTGTTGTTTTACCTGTCCGCCGTTTAAGGGGGAAAAGGGAGCACCTTTACTCACCGGAGCACTCGTGCCGAACAAAGTTTTGGAAAAATGCATCATAGAAAATTGAACACAATGAAGGAGCAAAAAAAGAAAGCCAGTCATTGCATTTGTTGCAACTTCCTCTGCCTTTTCCATCTTTCTATGTCGTAGCGTTACGTTAGTATACATAACGTATACTATGTCAGTGTCCTTAAAAAAAAAAAAAAAAAAATTCAACACAACCCTTGTTGAAAAAATTATTTTAAATAAATGGAGCAAGCAATCCATAAACACTAAAATACTGTTTCAATAGTATAGCCATAAGATGTAAACAATATGCTTGTAAAAATTATTTTAGTGTATGAAAAAAATGTTTCCAATATCCAATTTTACTTAAAGGGGTCATATGATGTTGCTAAAAAGAACATTATTTTGTGTATTTGGTGTAATGAAATGTTTATGCGGTTTAAGGTTAAAAAACACATTATTTTTGACATACTGTACATTATTGTTTCTTCTCTATGCCCCGCCTTTCTGAAATGCGTCGATTTTTACAAAGCTCATCAGTCTGAAAAGCGAGGTGTGCTCTGATTGGCCAGCTATCCAGTGCGTTAATGTTAACACAGAAATGTTACGCCCTTCACCATACTGTGATGCCGTGTCCCGGTGCGACAAGACAAAAACAATACAAGCCCTACTCTACACTGCCCAAAACTCTCATTTGAATTATCAGTGGCAAATCCTTTAAATATGAGAACGTACTTACAGACTGTGAGTCAGAACAGCAGCATTGTAGTCTACTCTCCCAGGATCAGGAAACAGTCCTCCATAAAATGCGCTTCACACATCTGAATATTTGGGTTGAACTGTTCTGGAACAGTGTTGTAAATACAACTTAACCACTGATTTCTAGTGGTGTCCTCTTGGAAGGCCGAACAAAGTATTTTCGCTTTCGCAACGAAAAACACAGTGTCTTCACAACATAGCGGCGGTGGTGGCAGCAACAATAAAGTTACGCCTTCTTTCTTTGCGTGAACATTTGGGCGGTGTTATGCAAATCTTCCCCCATCGTGACGTAGACATGTGGGGGCGTGTTTGAATGCGGCGTTTTAGGAGGGCGTGGACAAGTCTTAACTTTTATAAAGAATATCTCTTTGGGTTTGAGACTTTAGTCTTTGCAACGTCAGGGATCTTATCTATTCACGAACAGCTTGTAACACTCCAAAGAGAAAGGGAAACTTGAAATTGCATCATATGACCCCTTTAATGGCCATGACAATGTAACTCCTAAACCCCTAAAATGACTATAAAAATGCTAAAGAGGCTAAGGCTAAAGAGCAAAAGCCAAGACTACACGATTATAAAGAAGCACAATCAAACAGTCAATATATATGTTCTGGTTTAACTCATCCCACAAAGTTATGAATTCTTTCCTTTGCTACTAGCACGAGTCATGCATTCCTAGATTCACCCATCGGTCCATTCAGACAATGAGCATGGACTGCAACTTCAGAATTTTTTCAGTTTGTAATTGCTACTTTATCATCTGCCCCAGTCCACAATGTCTACCTGTCTTTTTTCCATCACCAAACCCCCCATTTAAATAAAACCAAGCAAATAACTAAAGCTCACTCACATGTGTTGACAGGGTAAGCTTTTAAATGCATATGCTGGAACATTCTTTACTGGTGCCAAAGTCATCACCATACAGACACTTGAGTTTGTCTGCACCCTTGGTCATCAACACTGAAAACACAACCAGTTGTGTTGGTCTCCACAGAACCACACTGTCTAATGTTTCTGTTTAGTCGGACGGTGTTAATTCTGAGGAAATGCTCATAAGTGGTTTCCGTTATTAGGTTACAAAGTCCCGGACGTGACTCTGAGAGCATCCTGCGCTCAAGCAGCTGTTGACATCAGGCCACATTTTTCGCCCACAGCTCTGACCCACTAGGTCCATATCTGCCCCACTCAAGATGCAGATCTGTCTCGGGATTAATGCACTGACCTAGTTCCAAAACAGAAGTGGTTTATCCTAGTTTTTCCAACTTATCTTGCTCTACAGATGTTGTGCATTTCTTAGCAATGGTGGCGAGGCCAAAGCGATACGTAAAGGAGCTTAGGTTACTTGCGACATAAACATAAACATACTTAAACGTAAACATACTTCTAGATGACCTAAATGAGCTGACCCCTGTTACTGAGGGACGGAAGACAGCACTTGCCCTGTGAAATTGTGCATGTAATGATGGCCATTAAGGGCACATTTACTTTCACCAAAGTTTCAAAGGAATGTTTAATTAGGTCAACTGATATCAAGTGAAACCCACACAACATCTCCCATATGAAAGGATAATCACAAACGAGATCTCTTTAATATCTCTGTTCAATCCAATAGGACAATGAGATGAAACAGAAACATTCTCTTGTCTTCTGCTTTTCCATGATTACTCTTAAAAATAAAGGTTCTTTAATGACATTGATGGTTCCACAAAGAACTTTTAACATCCACGGAACCTTTCCATTTCACAAAAGGATCTTTATAGTGAGCTTATTAACATGTTCTTCACACTAACAAAAAATTATTTGGGGAGGAAAAATGGTTCTTCTGTGGCAACACTGAAAATCCCCATTTTAGAACCTTTATTTCTAAGAGTGATGGGAAAAAACACTACATTAAAAAAAAAAACTTCAACACTCAGCTCAGATTTGACAAGATGCAAAACTCAGTTAATTCTTCCAAAATCAAATGAA
The DNA here is from genome assembly GCF_001515605.1 of Sinocyclocheilus anshuiensis. Classification (NCBI taxonomy): domain Eukaryota; kingdom Metazoa; phylum Chordata; class Actinopteri; order Cypriniformes; family Cyprinidae; genus Sinocyclocheilus; species Sinocyclocheilus anshuiensis. Next base: position 246,881 of record NW_015548264.1, read on the forward strand.
CTGGTTGGTTCATGCAACTCATTTGATACCTATCTAAGAACTTCATAAGATCTCTTGAGCTTTGAAAGAGCAATTTTTGGGTCATTGCATGTTGGTCAACTCACCGCTCGTCCAGTGTGCCTCTCTATGGCTTTCTTCACTTTTCCATATGTTCCTCTCCCGAGGGTTTCGAGCAGCTCGTAGCGGTGCTTCAGGTTGTGTTTGTGGTGATGTTTCTTCACGCTGGAGCCTCTTCGTACACCAAGAGAGGCTAGCATCTCTCCTCCGGGATAGTCCACCGGTAGAGGCTCACTTTCATTCGCTCCGTTACTCGCTAACTGGGATGATTCCGTCTCCATGGTTTCCTCAGCGATGTGTCCAGATGCTCGATCAATCTTAAAATCGGTGCTCAGCCGTTTCAGAAAGTAAGAAATATCCCGAACTCGGTGTTCAGTCGTTAGTTAATCTAATGAATGGGGTCTGGGATTTGTAGGGGGCGTCTGAGAACAGCGACCCGTCAGTCATTCATCGGTGAAGTGCTCGTCTCGCCTCTGGCAGCTCAAATATGCACGACTCCATGTTTACCCGTCCATCCCACTACCGGTGCGTGTTCCTCCTCCCCTTCTCTTCCCTTTTCTCCAGAGTAAAGACTACAGGAATAAAGAATGCAGCCTGGATGAAGCCGGAGGCGGAGTTATAAGTGCAGGTCTCTCTCTCTCTCTCTCTCTCTCTCTCTCTCTCTCTCTCTCTCGCTCTCTCTCTCTTTCCTTGTGGGAGTGTACCTGCACAGTGATTGAATGTGTCTAATTAGAATGATCACCTGTTACTTATAAAGAGTTGTACCAGTTCACGTAATTTGTGAAGACCTGACGAAGACCTGATGGTCGAAACGTTGCCCCTCTCTCTCTCTCCCCTAGTGGAATAATGGCGTAATGGAGAACACATAATTGTATTTTATTAGGTTTGGTCAGTGCCTTCCCTTCATCACACACTCTCAATTATTCTTCAATTTAATGTGCTTGATTGGCATGACGAATAACTGTACATTTCTAGGACTAAAGCATTTCATATTTTCATGTAATATGCATGTGTTTTGCAGCAATGTATAGTTAAAATGATTACAATATAACAGCAATTAAAAATATGATTCAACTGAGTAGCGCAACAGTATTGCTTATCTCTATTAAAAGCTTGATATTGACATGAAAGTATTTAGGTATTTTAAGTATTTAAGTGCTAAAGTACAAAAATAGACAACATGGAAAATAAGGTGAAGTGAAAAAAAAACGAAAGTGAACCAAAAAGAGTAGGCTAAGCGTCAAAGCAAATTATTATTAATAATAATATAATCTAATGGATTTTTTTTTAAACAAACAAACAAATAATGGATTCATTGCATAAATACACAAATAAAAAATATAGCATAAATAAATAGCCCAAACAAACAAACGAATAAAAATACATGAATGAACTTTAAGCACATTGTAGGCTGCTATATTTATTTCAATGTTAGCAAGCTCTTTGTGTAGATATGTTGTGTACTGCATTGGGCAGGTGCAGTAATGGCTTTTCTAATGAAGAATCTCTGGTCTTTATTTCCTTGAAATCCAATTGGCTTGTTTTTGTTTGCTTTGTGATCCTAAACTTTGGTAGCTCTCAGGACAGTAGCAAACATTACGCACAGTGAGCAAAATATGGCTCACCAGCGCCCTCTAGCAACAGCACGATATTTCTGCGGCTGTCATATACTGGGATCATTGGGACCTACTGCCACCATATGGAGAACTTAAAGTATCACTAAAATAGGCTGTGTTTTTGATAACAACGATATACCACTCATTCTGTTTCTGATGTAGCCTATACTGAATACTAACATTTGGCAAAACGTTCAGTATGCAACAGTTCAACTTGATCTTAATTGGACTTCTGTGAGACATTTTACAAAAAAGAGTTATTATGTAGTATTGTATGTATATACTGTTTTCGGCACTGTTATTTAAAAAGTAAGTGTAACTGAAAACATTGTACAAAAAAGTATTTGTTGTCATCTGACCTTACTATGTTTGTCACATGACTTCTTTGCACGATATTATGACCATCATCCGTCAAACTGCAAATGGAAGGGCAAGTTTAGCGCAAGGATTGTTCTGCATGTTAACAAATAAGTCATCTTGATATTCTATGCATGCAATAGTATATACATACTGTACTATTTGCTTCAGCAATATTTAGAGTAGTACAGTAGCCATAGATTTTCAAGGAATTTGATTTGTCACTAGAAGGGGCTGTGGGGCAAAAAAACAAACAAACAAAAACAAAAAATGTGTATTTCAACAATTCTGCCAAGTGTAATAAACAATAAGTGCATTAAAGATAAATATCAGACCTGAAAAAGCTCTAGTTTAGGGCTGTTTTTATATAGTAAATGCTTACACAGTCTTTACTCTGCCACAGAAGTGGATCATTGTTCTCTGGTATTCTGGGCTATATGTTTTGATGGACAGGCCCTAAAATCAGATATGATGGCTGATGTGCAGCTGATGTTACCCACTGAGAGCTGAGCAGTCAATCCGAGAGCTGAGCATTCTGGGATTGACAGTCAGATAGCCAACAGCAAAAAGACGAGTATGCAAGATCTTTTCTACCCTAAAAAGTTTAGTGAAAGGTCCTTGGTTAGAAGTCTTTGGGGTCATTAGCTCATATGACATCAGACATATCTGCATGATTCAATTCTTGCGTGCAGGAAATGAATAATCATGGTTTCTGAATGTACTGTGACTGTCGCTTACTGTCTTGCCTGTGGCGTGATATAGGTTGTACTATACATTACTCTGACATTCTTGATTTTGCTTTATATTTTCATTTTCGTCATCCTAGATTATTGGTTTGTTTGTGTCATACACGCTAGGCACACAGTCCAGCAATCTGGAGTTGCGTCATTTTATTTGACGTGACATGAAAGCCGAAGTATTCAGTTGCATATTAGTGTAAATTACATAATTGCATATATACAGTATAACCATATATTATCTCTGACAATACTATAAGTAGGAATGCAATCTATGGTAATGATTATCAGATTTCCTACAATACCTACATACTGTACTTGAATGACTGTGTCTAATTCTGAAAAATAGCCAAGAATGTTTGAAATATTAGCTTGTAGAATAATACATACATTATATATTTATTATTATTATTATTATTATTATTATACATTTTGCTTTATCTGATAAAAATACAGCAAGTTATATTGTGAAATATTTTCACAATTAACTGTTGTATATTTTATAGATAGATAGATAGAAATAGAAATACAAAGACATTATAAATGTTTTACTGTCACTTTTGATCAATTGAATGCATTGCCGCTAAATAAAAGTAATAATTCATTAAAACAATTCTTTATATGAATATAAAATATACACACACACACACACACACATATATATATATATATTTTGATATTTTAATTGAAAGTTTTATGAGAATAACTAAGTAAACCATTATTTTCAAATTATGCTAAAAAATATAACAGAATCAGTATTGTAGTGTTACTGTAGGAAGTGTCCTCACCCTTAAAAGGAAGCTGTGTTTTGCCCTCGGACCCACAGACCCCTGAGTCACTGAGAGACAGGCAAGACCTGAGCAGTTTGTCATCTAGAACATTGCGCAATACACACGCACAGGCCTACCTCAGCACCAAACACACTCACACACCAATATCCAGATGTGCTTACATCACAGAGTGATTTCTTACATCACTCTTACATCATTCACATACATCAGCAATCTTGCATCTCACTTTAAATTCCACTTTAAAGTGAAATTACTTGTCAAATGCAGTTTTTCTTTCCTGTGTGTGACGTATTTCCTGTTGAAATGTGGGTGGGGCACATAAAAAAGCTGTTTTTTATAGTTGGCCAATAGGCTCAAGTTACGTCACAGCCACAAACCATGATGTGCTACTAGCTGCAGATGGCATTAAAAAACATTTTATATGACAAAATGATACCAGAAGAGAAAATCTAAAATCTGCTGAAAGTTTCATGCATATATGAAGCTTAAAACTAAAAGACATGGACTAAAAGCCACAAAAGTCCAGTTTGGGGTTTTTGTAGTCTTTACTGTGTTTTACAAATAATGCCGTTTTTCAAGGCAGAACTATTCTGCTGTTTTAAAGCTTTTTCCTCCTTGAGCATGACAACGCACCTGATTCTGTGACAACGCCCCTGATTCTGTGACACATGGTCTTGTAAAATGGTAAAGTTCAGGCGGAAGCATTGGCCCCAGGCTGAGACTGAACTCCAGCGTAATTGAAGGCCTTTCTGTCCTACTGTATGAAGATTAACCTGTCATTACATGCAGAGGGCAAGATAGAGACACACACAACTCCCATCCAGATTTCATTTAGGAAAATAATTATTAATCTCAAAACACGTGTAGTTTTGCCCAGCCCAAATTAGTCATGAGTGAAATGTTTGCTCAGCACATTATTGTTTTTTTTTAATGTGCAAAACAGCGATAATGAAATCACATAAAGATATAATGAAATCAGAAAAATAAGAGATAATGAAATCAGAATATATTTGTATTAAATATATATATATATATACACGCACACACACACATACATATATATATATATATATATATATATTCATTCAAATTCTTTAATAAATACAGCAAACATCGCATCTGTGCTGAAGAATCTACAGTTTTATTGTCATTTTGTGTTGTCAGCTCAGTTCATTCAGTGAACATTTGCTTTGCCACTGATAAAATTTGAAAACATAAAATGAAAATATGTTTCAGAGGAATTTAACTTATGTGGAATTATAAATAGTAAGCACTTGTTACATATAAAATATTTTAAAGAATGAGTTGACTTTAAAGGCGAAACCATTTCCCCCTCTCCTACTATATGCATGTTTTTGATAATTACAGCAATGAATTGGTTTGAAATGCTAGAGTATGAAGCAAAAAGATGCAAAAAGTCAGGTTTATTTACTGGGATCTGGTGAAGTCTTAATTGATGGCACTGAGTCAAACATGCTTGATAACTGTGGACCAGCATGTGTCCTTTGTGCTGTCCAGTAGTGCAGGTGAAAGGCCAATGTTTTTTTTTTCCTAACAGTCGTGCTCCGGTACAATTCTGCACTTAAGGATCTTTAGATAGTTCTGGACTTTGTTCGAATCACGTCGAAAGCAGTACAGGAGCTCGTAGTCGCTCATGGCCTCTCCGCTGTCAGAGAGAGGAAGCATGGCTTCTGCCGCAGACAGACCTGTCACAGAGTTGCCGAGCATTCCCAGTACTCGCATCTGACAAGAGGACAAGAGAGAACAATGAATGAATCACAGCGTTTTAGGCATTTTCCACAAATAGGTTACAGAAAGTTCACAAACCGTTTATTGTCAACCACAGCAGGTCCAATGGAATATTTTACTTTATTTTAATTTTTGCAACCCTGTTCCAATGTTTGATTAATTTATATGTTTGATTAATTTGTCATAAAATATCACTTAGTAGGAACCTAATAGTTTAAGGTCAAGTGCTGGTTTTGTTATTGGATAACTAAACATTTCCCATTAATTAAAGAAAATATTTATTATATTCATATTGTCTTGCCAGAACTTGAGTAAAGCTGAATGGTTAAGCTTGGAAAATGCAGCAAACACTAAAAGTTTTGTTAAAATTTAGAAAATGCAATAGGCAAAATTATTTAATTTTCTTCTCCATGTCACATTTTTTTTTAACTACAAGTTTTTAGTAATTAAAATTAAATTTATATATATATATATACAGTGGGTACGGAAAGTATTCAGACACCCTTAAATTTTTCACTCTATATTATATTGCAGA
>NW_015548264.1:253025-264643 GCF_001515605.1 Sinocyclocheilus anshuiensis
CACATACATACATACATATTAAAATTTTTACTATAATGAAATATTTTGAGAAATGCACTTTTCTCTCCCCTTAGATTCTGGTAATAGTCATAATTTGCAAGTCATATACCATTCATTTTGCAATGTGATCATACTTATTATGATATATGAAAAATATGTGGAAAATGCATATTTGCATTTCCAAATTGAGATATAATACTGTACTTTAAACCTAATATTTATCTAACAGAGATGCTAAAGTAAGTAAAATTGATTTAAAATGTTTTTGACTATAAATGATGATATATTAAATATAATACTAAAATTAAAAAAAATCTATATTTTTTTTTCTTAAAGATGGTCAAAATGATCACTTTCATTTATCGCTTTAACTGTTGCTGCATAGAAAAACCCCCCAGATAAAATGTGTTATCAGCTACTATTTATAATATTTATAATATATCTTATACTCTTACAATCTCAAAACATATACAAAACAGATAATACTCAAAACATCAAAGATTTTGTGGAAAGTGCCTACAGTAACTCATAAATACAATCACACAAGTGTCTCACACCTTTTCTTATTCCCTGATTTGATGTGACTCACCTTCTCAGCTACTTTCTCCACCCCTTTCCTCAGCTCATGGGCCATGTCCCCCATCTCCAGGGCTTTGTTACTGCTGAAGCTGTTGAAGTCCTGCTGGTGAGCCATGCTCTGGTGCAGCTGGAACAGGGGGTCCCTCCAGGCCATCAGCAGTTTAAGAATCACCTCCGTTAACTCTTCACGCTGACACACAAGAGTTTAAGGAGTTAAAAGCTACAGGTAGGCAAGAACAGTAGTGTTGATTTGTCTGAAACTATATACAATATACTAATGAGGGTTGAGAGTTTGAGGAGATGGTTGCTGGGTTACTTAATTTAGCAGATGTGACTTTAAGTGCATTAATTGATGGGACAGTTCTCTTGGGACGGGCTGCGGTTAAGTGCTTTGCTCAAGGGCACAGAGGTGATAAGACAGCAGTGGGATCAGAGAATACAGTCCATTAATGACAAGCAGTGGCAGCAGAATCACAGATGCTCGATGTGATAAATGCAGCTTAGAGCTGAACTTGGGGACGTTTTTTAGGAAGCGGTTGTTGGCTGATTAGGATGTTATACTCACAGCTAGTTTCTGTGCATTCTCTTTGCCGTTTGGAGTCAAAATGTTGGAGGTGTGACACTTGCGGTAGATCTTTCCAATATGGTTTTTGCTGGGGAGGAAATACTGTTCCTTCAGTCAAAAAGAAAAAGAGAAGACGAAGGGGAAAAAACTGAAACTGAAGCCACATTCAGTTTGCAGAAAGATATTTAGTTTATTACTTTAGCAATTTTATATAAATATAGTTATATTTAAATGTTAGAATAAAATCATTATTTAGTCATCTTTTAAATTGTATATATTAATAATATAGATTTTACATTTAAATGATTTAACTTTTAGTTAAATGCTATTGTGCAGTTTATTATGACAATAAAATATCTAAAAATAATCTGATGCACTTTTAAAAAAATCTAAAATGTCTATTATTATTTAAATTCATATTTTAGATGAGCAAAAGTAGTTCATTTCAAGTTTATGCATGTTATTATGCATTTTAAATATCTAAAAAGACTAATATTATTTTAATTCATACTAGATATGAACAAAAATAGTAAATTTAGTTATGCATTTTATTATGCACTATAAAATATCTACAAATGATCTGATGCACTTTTGAAATATTTCTAAAATATTCTTTTTAATATTATTTATTTATGTATTTTATTAGAAGTTTAACTTATAATATTTTTAAAATATTAATGTCTAATATTATTTAAATTCATACTTTATATTAACAGAGTTAATTTTGCTGTTATGCATTTATGAATTTTTACTATGCATCTAAAAAAGTCTATTATCTTAATTAATATTAACAAAAAGAGTTAATTTTGTTGCTATGCATTTTATCATGATAAATATGTAAATACATATCTCACAATTCATACATGATATTAGCAAAAAGAAATGATTTTATCTGTATTAACAAGAAAAAAATATTTCAGTCAGTTTATGCATTTTTTTCCCTTTTGAGATAAGTAGATTATTTACTCTATATAATAACTTTAGGTAATATTCATACATATTTGCAAATTTATATACTGTGCATTTTGATATACATAATCATTTTGCTAAAAATGCATTCTTGCATTACAAAATTTGGATATAATACTGTAGCACATGCACAACATTTTACAACCTCCTCACTTTATTAAGACAGTTGCATTAGCACAATTAGAAGAAGAGACAGATGTGACTCACAAACTCTGAGTGCAGATCGTTGGAGAGGCTGTGCATTCTGGCAGAGTGCTGAATGACCCTGTCGAAGAGATCTGCCAGGGACGGGACGTGGCATCCTGATGGCCCGTGTGCGCAGATGGGTGCGGAGCCGACCCGGCCGTGAGGATCCAGGCACAGAAGTGCCACAAGCAGCACAGCCACTGCCGGCACAGACAAACCCAAAGACAGAGAGAGAAATAGAGGAGCAGAGGGTTAGAGAAAATCTAAGTTCCTCTGAGAAAAACAGGGGAGTACATCCACAGATGGAGAAAGAGATTTGATTTCTAACTGTAGACAGCCACATGGGCTTCAAAAGCTAGCTAGTCTCCTTGAATCAGAGCTTCTGTCAGTTCATAGAAATACCTTGCTTCAGGCTCCTGGACATTCTGAGAGGAGAGGAGAGGAGAGGAGAGGATAGGTTGTGGAATAGCAAGGGGTCGGACTGCTATTTAAAGTGCCCAGAGTTTAGGTGCTGAGGGACGAATCTGCCCATTAAAGAGAAGGGAAGAACGAAGGGGGCGGGCATGAAAAGTGTGCGTGCGTGATGATGGCTTGATTGTCGTAATCCATTGTGTCCGTTCTTTCAATCAGGTGGTGACTAATGCCTCTTCCCCCCACCCAAGTCCCTGCAGGCTGCCCGCTTCGATTTTGCGTTTTCTCTTTAACCCTCTCTCTGTCCTGTCATCTGCCCCACCAGAGTAACCTGGGTGATTGGTGCTCTTGACTTTTGCCATTCAACATGACCCAAAACGCCAGTAAGTTGTGCACTTTAAATAGTCATCGTAAGGAATAAGTGGTTTACGGAAATGGACTGAGTTGCTTTTAGAGTTTTCAATTCATTCTGCCCTGTCAGTGTTCAGTAAAGCATTGGTGTACTTCCAAAGACTGGAAAATGTTATGCATGAAAATATAAATCAATTATAAAATAGATGCATTTTTCATGCATTGTAACATTAAATGAAGTAGATAGAAAAATTTGTAATTGAGATATTTACATTCATATACATAAAATATAATATATTTATGAGATTATAATATTATGATTTTAGGATTAAAAAAAAAGTGCTTAGGGGAACAATACTAATATATAATAAAAGTAAATATATAGTAAATAAAATAGATGCATTTTTCTTGCATTGTAACATTAAATAAACATTAAAATATTTATATTTATATACATACAATTGTATTATATATTATTTCATATTATATTACATTATATTGTATTATTAATTAAATTACATTATTATGAATTTTTGCATATTTTGGACAGACAGAGAGAGAGAGGTCAGAGATCGCTGATTGCACTGCATGTTGTGCATTTAAAATCTTTTAACGCACGGCTAGCCGTTGATTATCCCGCTTATTCCATGGTCATTTGCCAAGTTAAAGTTATATTATTATGTATTTTTCCTATATTAACTATGTATATGCTGACCACAAATGTTAATGAGGTATGAAAAAAATTTTTGAGTCACAGTGAACACCGTTTCTGTTTTTTAAGGCCCAGTGCACTTGGGGTGAACACACTGATCTGACAAAAGCCAACAGCCATTGGAATTTGATGTTTGAAGGGGCAAATGTGATCTTGCTTTTTTTCCTTTATCCTTTTGTGTTTGAATTCAGCATGTTTTGCTGCATGTGCTCGATAAGAGACACTTGACCTCAGACATTTGTGTTAGTGTGGCTGGATGTCCAGTACCACTGTGACGACCATCATACGCCACCCGACCCTCAAGACATGATATGTGTGGCTATGACAAGTCGACGTTAAACTGGATGGAACTATGACGTCAGACAGCTGGATATGGGTCAAACACAGACAGGGGGACTATTATTAGATACCAAATCTTACAAACTGTCATAAAACAGTGAGTTGTTCTCTCAAATGTTCAGGGATGAAAATAGTATGCAGACAGAATGCCACTTTATATGATGATATGCGTGAAACATGCCGACAGAAGCGATAGAGATCAGGTGACTAGATAAATCTCTATCTACAACTAAAAACAGTTTTCTTTTGTTGCTAAAGTATTTACACTTCCATTCAAAAGTTTGGGGTTGGCAAGCATTTTTCATGTTTTTTAAAAGGAGTCTCATTAATTTGATCCAAAATACAGTAAAAAAAACAAAATCAATATTGTGAAATATTCTACATTAATATATTTTAAAATGTAATTTATTGCTGTGATGGCAAAGCTGAATTTTCAGCCGTCATTACTCCAATCTTCAGTGATCCTTCAGAAATCAATTTAATATGCTGATTTAATCATTTATTATTATTATCAGTGTTGATTAATATTTTTGCAGGAAGGGGTAAATTTAAGTTCAAAAGAACAGCATTTATTTGAACTAGAAACCTTTTGTAACATTATAAATGTCTTTACTATCACTTTAGACCTAATCCATCCTTGCTGAATAAAAATATTAGTTTCTTTCAAAAAAAAAAGAAAAATCTCTCTGACCCCAAACTATATAATGTTTTTCAATGCTGTTCAAGAACATTATGAAAGAAATTAGCTCTGCCATCATTAATGTGTTTAATTAATTGATCCACAAAACATGATTTTTGCCTGGGGGAGAAAAAAAATCTGGTTAAAAATCTCTTAATTAGGTTGATGATAACTTCATACAAGATCTGTGTTTTTTTTATGCTGAAAAGTCCTACCCAATCTTTTTTAAGCTGACAGTTGTTGGGTTTTCTGTAAGTTATTGGGGTCAAAGCAGTGTATATTTCAGGTATTTTGTCTCCACGTGAGGTTAAGCAGAAGTAATGAGTCAGTCTCTGTTTACACACAACACAACGTGGCTGTAAAATCAGACCCAAACACCCGGCGGGGCTCCACACGGTCTATTCAAGTTCCATTCCACATATTTTCTGTCTCTCTCTCACAAAAACAGAAATGAAAAGAAAATATCTGGTTATTAAGCAAACTGTTTAACTTACAAACAGAAATTCCCTTTTAGCATTACTTGTGTGTTCAGTTTAGTTTGGCACACAGAAGGCTAAGAGGATCCAGCACCATGGACAGCAACTGCATGTCCATGTCCAATTTTGTTTTTTGTTTTTGGTAAACTTCTTTGAGACAGTACATGTGGATCCTTCTCTTGAAAACGTGAACATCTTTGCTTGATGTCTATTTGAAGTGAATGTAATATTTGATATATTTCAAATATGTCTATTTGAAGTGAAATATGTGCCAAGTCAATGTCATCATATGCTTTACCAATGACCTAATGATAATTATGAAGCATTTAATACGACAAACTTTCATACTCTGCAGAAGTCTAAATGGGAACTTCAGTCACAATTCAATCGCAAAGAAAGTACTTTAAAAAAGTCATTATGAATCATACATTGAGTTGCTAAATGCCAGAGTAATATTTCCACCCATTAACACACAAAAAGATGGACAAATGCACTTTGAAGTATACTGTTGACTCTCAGTATAGTCCATATATGTACATAAATAGCATCAGTGCATTTTGAAGCCTTTTAAACATGAGAACATTCCAAAAACTACTTGGAACGATTTCTTAGAATTATCCGGCTAGTTTCACAATGTTGTTTCCTGACCTCTTGAAAACTGCACATGTACTGAAGGCCAGGCTCATGTCCGGCTCATAATAGATCAACATCCTCACCTATACACCTCCTTTGCTGTCTTTCATAGGCAGTTGCTGTAAGTTCCAAAAATTATATTTCTATCCAAAAATGATGAGTCAGGTTTAATATTACAATAAATTGGGTATGACACCGTGGTATAGTTGTGTTCTATTAAAACCTTTAAATGAAAATGAATGGCCAGAGCAGATGCAGATTTGGGACTACAGTGTGTTTTTAAAATATGAAAAATAATTTTTTGTATATTTTTTAATGTACCTAATTGTAATGCACTCTAAAAAAAACATGTCATCACATTTAATTCTCTTTACATGTGAAACTTACTATTAAATTCTGAGTGAAAATGGTTTCTACACCAATTTTCTTTTAATGTTTCTTTCATCAAGCTTTTGATAATAGTAATAATTCACTCCCATTTAATACTGTAAAGTGTAAAAAAGATCATAATTTTAACAGTAAAAACTATAAAATGCTGTGTTAAAAACCTTTTAATTGGTTAACAATAAGTTCACTTACTACATATGGTAAAAAAAATAAATCGAATGGGACATTTAAAGTAGTTTTACAGTAAAATACAGGTAAAATTACAGCATTTGGAAGTAAAATATCAAATCCTTATAATTTTTCAGTGAAAAACTGTAAATTGACATTCCTAGAATTCCCTGTGTTCTTTTTTTCCATTTTGTTTTTTATTATTAGTTTTGTATATTTGGGTTTGATTACATTTTATTAAAAAAATAAACATCATGGTAACAAAAATTATAATGTTATTGGCAATACTGTAACATGAAAATAATGGCCATAATGGACAATTTCTGAATTTTAATTTAAAATTTAAAATTAATAGTTAAAATACTTTTTTATCTTTATTTTTGGTTAAATCTTTTGTTTGAAAGGCTACAATTCTTTTAAATAAATGCCAGTCAATTTGATAATTTATCTAATGTGATGACATTTTACAAAATTTTAAATTCGTATTTAATAGTGTCCAAATACTTTTAGAAATGGTCTGTATTGCTCAGCAGACAAGCATGGCCTTTGTCTGACATTTCCATCACCCAAAAAGGTTGTGGGTGGACAGTCCAGCATAGCATTCTGTACACAGTTCAGATTTATTTGGCAACATTGCTTTTTACAGGGTCTGCAGTGAAGACACTGCAGGTGGACCAAAAATATATGCATACATATGCATACAGCTGATCTGGCAGGCTGCATATGTGACTTTACCTAGAACCTGCCCGCAGGGGACGTCTCCGAAGTGTTTGGCAAACCTATGTATTTTAGCAAAGCAGTTAGTTGATATGGCATGACACGGGGTGGCAGAGGTCTTCACGTTTGGCTGCATGTTCGTGTAGTGTGCAGCATGCTGCTGAATCACTGAATCACGCTAATGTTGTGGCAGCAATGAGGCTCAACTTTGACCGCTCGCACTGGCTCACATGGCTCATCATGATGGCGTACAGTGAACTGATGTAAACAAACATGGACAGGAAAAATATTAGAGTGTTCATAGCAGCTGGGCATTCATTACAGTCGAGTTGTGGATTTTGTGCAGTGATTTTCAGATGAGCAGTCATTGCTGAGGTTGTGTATGGGAATCATTTTAGGCTTTGAGTGCCTAATTATGCTTTTTTACTTATTTTTTTTGAAAAAATTATGCAAACTATGTTTTGAAACTGTATTATTTTGCAATAAATAAATAAATAAATTGAGGCATTTTTGTTGACATTTCAAAGTTTTTGTTTTCTTTTTGTTTTTGTTCCAGCAGTATAACACCTTGTACTGGCACTTCTGTCTGTGTTTTTTTTTTAAGTCTTGGTCAAACTGAGTGCATAATTGAGTGCACCTAAATATAAACATACACTATAATAATAAAAACACTATGATCTTTATGGAAATTTCCTTAAGAATGACATATATATATATATATATATATATATATACACACACACACACACACACACACACACACACATTTAAATACATTTATATATTAAAAATATATATATTATAATTTTATTTATATTGTGTGTGTGCGCACAAATATAAATACAAGTCATAAAGTTAAATATACAGTTAGATATCTAAGAAATTGTGTGTCTGTGTTTGTTCCACTAGATGTCAGCATTGTATATCTTTATATTGTTGCATAGCCAACTTTGCTTATTTTTTACCTGTTGCTTGTCAAGCATTAAACAAACAAATCACGTTTTGAATATTTGTCCCTTACAGTATTGTTTGTTATTATCTTATTATATGGGTAGTACCCTAGTAAAAAAGTAATATCTTTAAAATACGTTTATTTCAATCTAAGTATAGTTCAAATCTATTTACATATAGTACATATACTGACAGATAAGTCGAGACTTACTGATACAAAAATTATAATTAAACTTTATTTGGCGAACTACTTGTGCACAATGCACATTTCTTAATATTAAGTCTAAAATGTGTTTTAATGTCTCTATTGATGAGGATTGTATGATCTTTGAATAATATCGGCCTTTAAAAGCAACATATTTAAAGTGTACCTGAAGTATACCTGCAGTAGTTCCACTTTAGCACAATAAAATATACTACGTATATCTTTAATTGGACTTCAGCACTACATCCGCTCAATTAAAGTGCATTAAGTACACAATTAGTTGTTCCAATTTAGCAGACTTTAAGTATACCAGTTTAGTATACTAAAAGTACAATTGCAGGGTGTTTTATTAAGTACATAAATATGAATATGTATTTGTTGTATACTTAGAAATGCATTTAAGTATATTTATTTTTCACAAGGGTACATTCAGAACGTTTTATAATTTATTGCAGTGTATGATAATGTCTGAACCCTAAATAGTATACAGTTCAACCCCTTTTCTGTTCTTATACTGTACTCTTTATGAATGCTTATAAAACAGCCTGCATTGTAACAGTCATTAATAGTCGCAGTGCAATTTGTCTTTGTATCATAATCACACAGACTGCTGAGGAACACGCACTAAGCTATAGAAGATGAGAAATACTCCACCCTGTGATGTCAGGATAGCACTCCATCCTCTGTAATTGTACTTGTGCATCAGATAAGTGTTTTCATGCTGCACTTGCAGAGCCGAGTGTGCCTCTCACAGGTTTAGAGAGTCTCATTCTTTAGTGAAGTGGAGACAGCAGCGAGTGGTTGTTTGGGTGAAGAGTAGTCATGTTGGATCTGCAGTCGTTTTTGAGTGGCTGCTTAAGTTAGGTGGCTTTGTGCTGATTAATTCAAAAACACAGACACGACAGCGAACCTGTCAAACTCTTAACAACATATAAGACTGAATTTTTGCATTTGAGTAATTTTTATGAGGTGTGGATGGTATTGGTACATAGGGTATATTGTGCTATCTTTTTATTATTCATTTTTTAATGTACTCTTTTACTGTCTGACTGTTGTTGTTTCTGTGACCAAGACAAATTCCTACTCATCCAGGGGGGAAAAAAGACGACCTAAGCTGGTTTGAGCTGATTTTAGATGGTTTAAGCTAGTCCGCCACTATAAAATCCACTAAAAGGTTGAGAGACCAGCAAGCCACCTTAGACTGGTTTAAACTTTTTTTTAAATAAACTTTTCTAAAATATTTTCTAAAACCATTTTATTGACTCTCATAAATGTTCTCAAATGTTCTCTGAAAAAAAAAAAATTGGTTATGAGAGCATTCCATTTTATCATTTTGCAAACTTTAGAACATTACTTCTGAATGTTCTTTGAACATTCTGAAACAAGTATTAACGTTTAAAAAAATAATTCAAAACTAAAACATTGTAGACAAAACATTCCCTGAACAATGTAGAAATCACATTTTTGTGCTAATGTTTTTATAACCTTATTATAAAAGACCTGATAAGTTAATGGAAGAATGTTTGCTCATAACCTTGAGAGAACCTTGCCAGAACGTTCCCTGTTAGCTGAGTATCAGGAATAATAGGCTACAGAGTGACCAACTAACATGACCACCACCATCCAAAGGGGACTGAAGAGGTTGAAAGGCTCGAAATAAAATATAAAGCATTTACAAGCTCTAACCATTGGGGATATTAATAAGAAATATATTTAAAAAGTCCTATGTGGTTTGTATTCTTCTCTCCAGTTAACAGAATGATCACAGCACTCATATTGCAGTCCCCAACTGCTGCTTTTATTGGAGGCCACAAAAATTGTCATGCAGACAAGCTGTTGTCTGAAACACTTGTTGTTGTGTAGTGCCTGAACTGATATGGAGGACAGCTACCTCCCTGTGCATCGCTTTTTAAGCTGCCTTCTGTCTAACTGATGCCTTGAGCTGTCATTGTGGAAACTGAAAGGTGCGTGTGATGACATCCAGCAGTTTCTCGCTCTCTTTCTCTCTGTTTTCTCCACTGGTTTCTGGTTTATATGCATTTAGATTAATGTCATGCATATCGCTACAGTGGTCTAATAAATAATAAGTGATGGTAGGATCGTGTAATCAGATTTATAGGTTTGCCATCCAAATGATTCATTAATAATGCATGAGCTATCACAGCGTATGCACATGCACACACACACACACAAACTCCAAATGTGTTGGAACCGCATTCACATGGACAGATAACAGATGCAACTAGCATTTTCGGAAAGCCAGCCATTTTAACACGGTGCTGTGCTACATGTATCATTGGTGCAAGTCTGCCACACGCATCGTAGAATGCACGTTGGATGCATGATCTGTTTGATTGGTTGAGCAATTATTAATTCTGCCTCACATGACCTTCTTCTTTGACCCTTTTGCATATGTAAATACACTGCAGATGTCATGGCAACGTGTCTTAGTTATCTGTGCACCATAATTCTGGATATCCAAGCAACAAAATATTGTCCATATGCCTTTAGTGGATGAATATTTAATCAGTTCATCTCCACTGGTTTACATTAGTTATTTTAGTTTATTAACACGTTGGGGAGGAGTTAAATAATCAAAGCAGCACATTTTTGAATAACTAAGTCAAGATCTTGATAGCACACGTACATCACGGAGACGTCTATTTGACGTCTGCATTTACATCTGCAAGACGTATTTATTAAAGTGTTTGCTCATCTGCAGTACGTCTATAAGACGTTTCCTTTTAGATGTCAATTAGACGTTTATTAGATGTCTTTAATAAGTTTATGATTTAGAATGTGTGTAACACTGACATCTTACAGACGTCTGTCAGATGTTTGTACTCAGCAGATGCTTTCCCGATCATGTAATCTTTAACAGACATCTTGCAGACGTTCGTGTGCTATCTGGAGAATTATTATAAATTTGATAAAATTATCAGAGTAATTTTAAGAATCCTTAATATCTTATAACTTTATTCTTACCTGTGTTACGCGGCCATTCGTTATTTTAGGTGAACAGAAACAGTACGTTATGCTGCTGCTTGATATTCCAAACTGGTATTTGTTATCATATTACTGTAATTTATTATCGTAATCAGAAACACACTGGTTTGTAGCGCAGATAGTTTGACCGTTTATTTGTTTTTCTTCTTTAGCAGCTAATGAATCAGAAGTCTCGCACATTCAAAGGAAATAATTTAGCTAAACATGTTCATGTGCATGACCAGCAGATGGCAGGATTTTTGAGCTGTAGGTGCGTTTGTTCAATCTCTCTCTCTCTCTCTCTC
>NW_015548264.1:264653-270989 GCF_001515605.1 Sinocyclocheilus anshuiensis
CCCTCTCTCTCTCTCTCTCTCTCTCTCTCTCTCTCTCTCTCTCTGGTCGTAAGGGAGGACAGACGCACCTGCATCTCTCCACTGACCGTTCATTCACAAGAGTACACTGCATCTCCAGAAGCTGAATTTTCGCCTGATGGAGTTTTCATTCTTGCTTTATATCTCAGTGTTTATTTGCTAAAGTTTTGTCCAAGTGTAATGAAGATTTGAGGATGCGTTTATTGGAGATGTATCACTGATGCGCATCTCGCTCAGTATCCAGCAGAACATCAGCATGATGGAATAGGCGTTTCTCTCACTTCCTTCACAATGGGGTTATTCAAACTTTATTTTGCGCTTTGCACTCTCGGACTTTTCTGCGGTAAGCTTGTATTTGCCAGACGTCTTATTGCTGGTGAATTTCGGCAACGGGATGGGTGCTTATATGGTTATGGGATGCTTATATTTTTTTTGAATAGTGGGTGGTTACACCTAGGTTTATAGTTTGAGCAACCGAAATTTTGAGATATGAAATTTTATGTATAAATATGGAAATATTATATATAAATGTGTTCTAAGTCATTTAAAATGTGTATATTTAACGTATAATACAAATAAAAAAAAGGAAACTTACCTGTTAACTGTAAGTTAGCTTACCATGAATGTTAAAAAAGTTATGCATGTAATAGGCTACTCTAAAACTTTAGTTTATTTAATCAGTGTATTATTTAGAATTTATTCAAGGATGCATATTTTAATGTATATTAAAATATTTAATATGTATTAAATTGGTATTTTCTGTAAGTAAAAAAAAAAGTAATAGCTATATTTCAGTTGAAAAATATTTCTTATTTTAAATGATCAGTTATATAAATTTGGGTGTTTTGATCTACAATAAATATACCATTCATTTAGTTCTGTGTGATGGTGTTTTGGAGTTTGTGTGAGTAAAACTGAGCACTGAGTTTATTATGCTCAATGTAGATTAACTTGCATGTATATTAATATATTATGCGTTCTTCTATTTTACCAGATGTATTATTACGGTGGTCATCTGTATATGTAAATATACAAACGCAGATATTTATATTAGTGTTTTTTTTTGTTTGTTTTTTTGGTCAGTAACTGCCTATATTTAATTGCTTTTATTCAATTCTGTTTGTAAATGATTCCTTATGTTTATTGTCTTTAGTGTCAGGTTTGGGGGTTGATCCAGCATTACATGTGAATATCTTCCAGAAGTTTGATCTTGTGAGGTCAAGTGCTGGAGTCTCCCAGGTCCAGGGGTTCCACAATGAGAGTAAAGCATATCTGTTTGAAGGTGCGTGTAACTGGCATTTAACAAGTCAATCGAGCTGGCATGTGATTCTTTGCTTTTGTATTAGTATCAGAGTGTAACTGACATCACAGCAGCTTTTCAGAAAAAAAAAGCATTCACAGTGAGCTTCATCAATTTAGAGAAATTGGAATCCATTGTCAACATCTGGTGAGAGGAAACAGCCAAGCAGACAGCTGGTTTAGAACGGCATAATTCCAGATCCCACTTAATCTCTCATGAAAAATGGATCAACCCAATAGTGAAGCATCAATCCCAGGAGTAAACAGGCTGCTGTGTTGAGCAGCAAGTTCTTGCCCATCAAAGAATTGTCATTCCATTCAGGAGATGTAGTTAATGAGGACATAGAGTAGAGAAGGGAATAACATCTGGCTCCGTGGCTCACTCTGAATGCCAGGATGATGCTGTTTATGGCTCTAGAGTTACAGTATGATGAATAGAACCAGTTACCAAAGAAGTCGGTTTCTAGGGCTTTTAAAATTAAGTTTTTCATGTCATTGACTCCTGTTCTTTCCAGTCTTGTATACTCTTTTCTTTTCTCTTCTACTGTACTCTTTCTAAAATTATGATGAATAGAAAAGTTACCAACTAAACTATTCCGCTAAGTTTTATAATCAGATTTTTGAAATTATTTTTTTTTGTTATTGACTGCTGGTCACCATTCTTTTCAATTCCATTAAATTCTATTCTATTCTGTTCTGTTCGATTCTATTCTATTCTATTCTATTCATGCTCTAGTGTATTCTGTCCTATTTTGTTCTATTCTTTGTTTTTTCTATATCTGCTCTACTGCATTCTATTCTCTTCCATTCTACTCTATTCTATCCTGTTCTGTTCTGTGTGTGATCTCCTGTATTCTATTATTTTTCTCTATTCTTTGTGTAGTCTGTACCTGCTCTAGTGTTTTCTTTTCTATTCTGATGTATTCTACGCCTTGTCTATTCTATATCTTCTCTGTTCTGTCCTATTCTGTCCTATTCTGTTTTGTTCTGTTCTATATGTGATCTACTGCATTCTATTATTTTTTCTTTATTCTTTGTGTAGTCTGTACCTGCTTTAGTGTATTCTGTTCTATTCTGATCTATTCTATGCCTTGTCTATTCTATATATGCTCTATTCTATTCTATTCTATTCTATTCTATTCTATTCCTGTTCTAGTGTATTCTGTTCTATTTTGTTCTATTCTTTGTCTTTTCTAAATATACTCTACTGCATTCTATTCTATTCTGTTCTGTTCTGTTTTATGTTTGATCTTCTGTATTCTATTATTTTATTCTCTATTCTTTGTGTAGTCTGTACCTGCTCTACACCTGGTCTATTCTATTTCTGCTCTATTCCATTCTGTTCTGTTCGATTCTCTCTACGTTATTAATCAATTTTTGTTTTGTCCTATTTGTGTATTCTATGCTATTGAATATTTATTATTTTCTATTCTATTCTATTCTATTCTATTCTATTACATTCCTGACCTACTGTATTCTGTTTTTATTCTCTATTCCTTGAGTAGTCTGCTGTATTCTGTTTTCTGTTCTATTCTTGCCTTCTCTTGTATTCTGTTCTGTTTGGTTCTATTCTATTCTGTTTATTCTATTCCATTTCTGATCTACTCTACTCTGTTCTATTCTGTTTTATTATATGTCTGGTCTACTGTATTCTGTTCTATTCTACACTATACTGTCTGCTACATTTTTTTATTCTATTCTGTTCTCTTCTATTCAATTTTTTTCTGTTTCTCGTTTCTCTCTCTCGCTCTATTATACTGTTTCTGTTCTTTGTTCTGTTCTATTCCATTCCGTTCTGTTTATTTGGAGGGCTGTTTTAGCAGATCTGTATAGCATCGGTGTCCTTCTGGTGATTTATAGCTGGTTGTTTATCCAGATTGACATCCCGCTTTGAGCAGTTTGGGGTTAAGTGTCTTGCTCAAGGGCACAATGGTGATGGTCATTCTCTGCTTTCTGGCTCAACTGCTCTTCGGCACCTTAGGACAAAACCACCAACCTTTTAGTTACTTAAGCGCTGTGCTGTCACCACTCCCGTGACCTCTAATGATGACAGATTTTTATGCGTGCAGTAACGTTCTAGGTTTGCAGTTAGCCAGCATCTGTGTCATCAGTTCTGTTCCGCACTGCAGTATGAATGGTGTATGAGACATTGCTGCTCTGGGGAATGTATTCATACTGTATACATTGTGCATGTGCAACTGTACACCCATAAACACATACACATTGCATTAGACAGACTTAGGAATGCATACATATTTGGTAAAAGAAGTCTGACATTTTATGATAAGCAGAAGCATTTGATATCTGCGGAGGCAATAGTCTTGTTCTAATTTGGGAAGATGGCACCTCCACAGTATTGATTGGCGCTCCAGTAAATGCCAGTGGGATTGCGGAATTGGGATCTAACAGACAGGCTTTGAGACAAGGTCATAAATGTGCAGAATGCAGATGAGAGACCTATCAATGTCCGTCAATGACATCCATGCTGTGCTGTTTATACAGGAGAAGAAAGAAGAAAAGAGAAGAGGAGAGGAGAGGAGAGGAGAGGAGAAAAGAGAAGAGAAGAGAAGAGGGGAGGAGGAAGAGGAGGGGGAGATATTAAAGATAATTCAAGGCTAAACATGTTATAGTGCCACTGTTGCCAGACATCGTGCTATTGAGTAAGTGCGGGTGGGCGGTATGAACAAAATCGTATATATTGGTTAAACAAAATTGTATATATGAGTAATTTTCTATCACAGTTACATATTTATCACAGTACGCTCACAGAAAAAAAGTACAGACCTGTCACTGAGGTGGTACCCCAAAAGGTACTAATTTGTACTTGTAAAGTACTATTATACAAAGATGAAAGAGATCCGCACTCGTCCAGACTCAGCCCAAAAGGCTTATTTCATTTATTGCTCAGAGGTCACAAAAACATGTGCAAAAAGGTGCAAATGTGCAGAACTTTTTCGGGTATTAACCCTTCCTCAGTGCCATGTACTTTTGTTGGAGTCATGAGATTTTTATTGGTATATATTTCTGTATATTTTGTTGATATAGTTGTATATGGATCAGTTTTGATGATTTGTAAATGTATTTGCTGTATTTTGTTGTATGTTTGAGATATATATATGTGTATTTGTTTAAAAAAAAAAATCATATCTTCGTGATATTAGGTGCATTACGGTAAGACATGTTTTAATGAGCGCAGGTCTTGCTTGGTAGCACATGGCACTGAGGAAGGGTTAATAACTTTTTGCACATATTTTTGTGACCTCTGAGCAATACATGAAATAAGCATTTTGGGCTGAATCTGGACGAGTGCGGATCTCTTTCATCTTTGTATCATTGTATTTTTTGGATCTACGCACCTTATGTTATTTGCATACTGGATTTTTGGACGAGTGTTTGGCGATACGACCTTTTCTATTTGTACTTGTAAAGTACTAAAATTGTACTAATATGTACCATTTATAGGTAAATAAGGTACAAAGATGTACATTTTTAGCTTTTGTACCTTCGTACTCCAAAGACAGCTTCACACCTTTTTTCTGGAAGTGTAGTCATTTGTTGGGAATTCAACAAAAATAGTTTAAATTTTAGGTAAAATTTAAAGGTATAGAGTAGACCAAAAATGAAAATTCTGTCAATTTTTACTTATCAGTATTATTAACTTATATGACTTTTTTGGAACACAAAATGTGAATTATGAAATATCCTGTACACTGTTTTCAATATAATGAAAGTAAATGAGGACTGAGGCTGTCAAACTCCAAAATTTCAAATTAAGCAGCACCAAAAGTATCATAAAAGTGGTCCATATATATTGTAGAATTATATGAAAGAATGATGAGATTCTTTTCAATGAATCTGTTGATTCAGTTCACAAACCCTGAATGATTCATTCATGAATTAAACTAATCAGGTACTAATTTTCAACTCACTGACTGAATCAGTTACAGCACACTGGATTGGAAGATTATCAGTGAATAATGACTTAAATTTTGGTCGCATGCGATGTCTGGACCACTATTAATATACTAATATAGTGATTTTGCATTCAAAATGTCTCCTTTTATGTCCCACAGAATATTATGGTTCACATGAAAATTTTTGGATAAACTATTCCTTTAAATACTTTATTAAGATTCATTCATGTTATTTCGATTTGATTATTTCCTCTTTTAATTTTAATCTGATGGACACAAATGCAGAAATAACCTATAGCTGAATCTCTACCCTGGAACATGATGTTAAACATCAAAATGCCTAATATGCGTCTGTAAGTCTGAGTGTGAGTGTGTTTCGCTGAATAACTTGTTCTGACTGAATTAATTAATGAGCAAAGGAATGGAGCAGGGTGGAATCAAACAATAAAAGAAAGAAGTTTGGCACAATTGTACCTCTTCTGCCAGACCTGGTGCTGACTGGATCTTTTAAAAGCCAGGATCAGATTCCTGCTCATTCATCAGCTATTTGAGCATGCAGCTGCCAAGAGGGACATCAGCTAAGTGTTTCTCCTGTGCACTGATGCCGTCTGGACCAGACAAATACTCTACGTCGCTCGTTTCCCTCATCCCCCAGCTGAGATTCCATGTCTCGACTTTGTGTCTGCAGTACGATGACATTTTTTGCAGAGGCTTAAAGGGATAGTTCACTCAAAAATGAAAATTCTGGCATCATTTACTCACACTCATGTCATTTCAAATCTAACTTTCTTTCTTATGGAGAACACAAATGGAGATGTTTAGCGAATTACAATAACACAGGTATGAGTAAATGATAGAATTTTCCCTTTAAGTCTTTGCAAAAAAAAAAGAAAAAAAAAGGAAACTGTTCCTTTAATACATGCATCTGTGGCATCTCTACCAACCAACCCTCTGCTTTGAGGCACAGAATAATGGACCTATGTCTTCTGATTAATGCGATGTTAACTTGAGGAGAGACACTTGTTCGTTTTGTCATTATAATAGTCCTTGAATAATTCATCAGTTGTAAATGATTTTTTTTTTTTTTTTTTTTTTTTTTTGTTTT
>NW_015548264.1:271034-283534 GCF_001515605.1 Sinocyclocheilus anshuiensis
AAATTTTTTTTTTTTTTTTTTTTTTTTTTTTACATTGGCTTTAAATTTTCATTAAGGTACGTTAGGACACACTTTTAAGCGATTGCATCATAAGTAGCCTGACTCGTGATCAATTTAAGTGCTTTTTTACATGTAATTGCTCATATTATTGGTGGCACTGATACTCAGCATCATTAGGAAAACTCACCAGCAATCTTCTTAAAGGTTTTTAATTTAAATTCTGCCAGAATAGTGTCACCCGAGTTACATAATTTGCATCACACTGTGTTTCTCGCTCCCAGGAGCCCAGTTCTCGTTTATCGTTATTGAAGTTATTGGTTCTCTTGAGACGTAGCAGGGCTGTGGTGTTTGATAACTTGGAGCGATTGATTACAGATTCAGATTACTGATTACCTCCTTGCTCAGTGGTGATTGTGTCCTCATGGCCTGGAAATTAGGAATTTAAATGCTCCTTAAATGAGATTAATAAAGTAGCATTTTTTATGTTTATTTAAAAACTGATATATAAATGTTTATATTATATTATTAAATATATTTGATATGTGTTTATTAAATGTTTAATTTATTATTTATATATTTATATTTCAATATTTAGCTAACTAAATTGGTTATTTATTAAATTTCAATATTTTGCTGACTCGGTACAAATCTGTACAGATTTGTAACTATTTATTTATTTAGCGCTTTTATTATGTTTAACATTTTTTCTGTATATTTTGCTAAGTGTCTGCAGATATTTGTAATTTACTTATTTATTTGTTTCTTTATATTTAATGATTTGTTGACTATCTGTACAGATTTGTAACCATTTATTTATTTATTTAGCTCTTTTATTATTTTAAACTTTTTTCTGTACAGTTTTTTATATTTTATATTTTGATAACTGTCTCCACATATTTGTAATTTACTTGTTTGTTTGTTTAAATTTAATGATTTGCTGACTCTATCTGTACAGATTTTTAACCATTTATTTATTTATATTTCAATATTTAGCTAAAACCTTTTTCTGTACAGATTTATTTATTTGTTTATATTTAATATTTTGCTAACTTTCTGCACATATTTATTTATTTATTTATTAAAAGCTAACTATTTATCAGTACAGATTTGTAACAATTTTTTTATTTTATTTAGTATATTTTTAAATGTATTTATTTAAAAAATCATTATTGGTAATCTGCATAATTTCCTAGCAGATAGCCATCAGGAGTTCCTAGATGCTCTCTGACCTTTAAATGCTGCAATCGAACGACTAGCCTTTGATTTACAGCACATTAATACAACCCTCAATGATGAGCGGGATAGAAGAATAGCACATCTGAGACAAAGTGTCGATCCAATTGGAATTAATTGGAGAGGTGTCCAGGAAAAAAACGTGTTTTCCTAGCACTTCCCCAAAGGACTTTAAAGCTGATACTTGTGAACTGTCCTGGAATCCATTTGATCAGCTGCGGTGTCCTCTGCGGATTGTTGAGGTTACCAGGTTAGCTTCAGCTCACTGTCGTACAGTGTATTTGATTAATGAAGGTGCTGAAACTCCGCCTCATTCCTGCCGTAATAGGCTCACGGCTGCGGCTTACAGCTCCCCTGAGCTTTACTTGACACTAGCTACAGAACATTAGTGTTCCCCAGTTGGCTTTATGTGTGTGTGTGCGAGTGTGTGTGTGTGTGTGTGTGTGTGTGGCATGATTTTTACCCTGTGAGAGGACCAGACCCAGACATTTCTTATGTTTTGACTGGACTGATTTAAACATTCATCCCTGAGGAGACAGTCAACTTCCTGTGTCCTCCTCAGCCAACTCATCAGCTCTCCCATGTGTTTCCTCCTTCCTTCTGTCTCTTTTTTATTTCTGTTCTATGCCACTCACATCAGTGTTACGACATGACCCGCATGTCAGTCTACCATCCTCATTTCCTTAAAATTGTGCTTTGTGTGCTCCAAGGATATCTTTTAATACCTAGAGAAAGCTATGTTAGAATTCCTATTCATTTCAATGGTTGTTGCTCAGCGACTGCCATCTTTGCTCTTGGGCCCTCGGTTCTGGAACTAGTATTTTATTTTATTTTATTTTATTTTATTTTATTTTATTTTATTTTATTTTATTCCTAAACCCTTTAGCAACTATCCTGCTTTGATGTCACAAGGCCGAAATTCAATAAAATATATGTAATTTATATGTTGTTTTTGGCACAAAATAGCATTAATGGCAAAAAAAATGCTTTTTGAGTGCAGATGGTGTAGTATCTTACCTGCTAACTAGCCAAACTTTGACCCCTTGGTATTTATCATGCTAATTTTTTCTACTTAGTTTAGTATTCACACTGGCTCCAGAGTGAATATTTAAACATAAATATCACCAGATGGTCCCGTTGGCTCAAAACGGCCATGATAGTTCCATAGCTACATCATGGTCTGGAAACTAAAGTCTGTTTCTGTTTAACAAATTCAGTTACTGAAAAAGCTGATGATTGTGTTGAATACATACATAGCTTGACCACACAGTGATGGATGGATCAAATACATCAGTGTGACCTGTTCTGGGATCTTTTTAATATATAAAGCTTGTAAGATCATATATTCAGTTGATCCAAGTTGAATGAGCAAATGCCTCATTCTCCTTCACTGATTTTGTCACTCTCTCCATCAGGGACATCAAGGAATGCAAGAGCTTCTCTCAAGGCAGTAGAGAGAATTCTTCAGAAGCTGAGAGGAAGAACTGAGTTCACTCTTCTACTGACCCTCAAACAGGAGAAATTCAGCTCTGGAGTGCTGCTGTCCATCCACTATGGAGAACAGAGGTATCTATCTATCTATCTAGCTATCTGTCTGTCTGTCTGCCTGTCCGTCCGTCCGTCCGTCCGTCCCGTCCCGTCCCGTCCGTCCGTCCACTTGTCTATCCCTCCCTCTATTCATCCAGCTGTCTTGTCTGTCCATCCCTCCTTTTCTCAATCCCTCCATCCCATGCATCCATCTATCCATCCAGATACAGAACAGAGGTATCTATCTATCTATCTATCTATCTATCTATCTATCTATCTATCTTTTTGTCTGTCTTTTTATCTGTCCGTCTGTTTGTCCATTCCATCCATCCATCTGTCTATTGGTCTGTCTGTCTGTCTGTCCATCTGTCCCTCCCTCTATTCATCCATCCATCTATCTTTCTGTCTGTCCCTCCTATCCCTCCATCCATCCATCAGCTTGTCTATTGGGCTGTCTGTGCATCCATTCTTCTGTTTAATTTACTGTTCCTCAGAGGAACACATAATCTGTTCTCCTGATGAAATGTCTGTAACACTTCTGATTGGGGTGTCCACTGACATTTCTTAAACACACAGTATTGATTCTACAACCTCTTTAAGGTCAGCACTCGCAGTCCAGACCAAGAGATCCACGGATCACTGCTCCTCTTCACATTCATTCAAAACTCCTACATTCCCTTGAGCCGCATTATTCCCTGCTGCTTTTGCACATACCAGAATTTAATAACGACCGCTTGGCAGCTTAACCTACAGAAGTCTTGTGCATAGGAACATTAGAACTAACAGAAAACATTTTGGCAGCAGTTATTTCCTGCAGTTCTTAGATTTCAAGCATGATTATGACTTTTCACAAGGATAAATCTGTTTTCTTGGCTTCCTCCTCAGGTTTCTGGAGGTAGAGAGCAGCGGTCTGCGTAATGAGATCCGTCTCTTCTTCCAAACCTCAGACCAGCGGCAGCAGAGAGAGATCTTCCCCTATAGTCTAGCAGATGGACATTGGCACAAAGTCTCCCTGGCATTCAGCGCCACCCAAGTGGTGCTCCATATTGACTGCAACAGGTGAATGGCTTGAGAACCACCAGAGATAGATTTGAATGCCATGTAGTAGTCTGTATCAATGTCCACTCATGTGTTGCTTTTTGTTTGTGCTTGCTTTCAGAATTTACGAAAGGATTGTGGAGACGCCATCTATGGACTTTCCCAGAGGAACAAACATCTGGCTTGGTCAAAGAAATGATGCCCATGGGTTCTTCAGGGTACAACATAATCTTGTACATTAAAAATAGTCCATAAAACCGTAAAATTGCATGTTTGTCTTGTCTACATCTCTGTGACTTTCTTTCTGTCTTGTCTTTCTGTCAGGGAGTGATGCAAGATGTTCAGTTGGTTGTCATACCCCATGGATACGTCGTCCAATGTCCAGATCTCAACCGTAGTAAGTGCATACTTTCAGAAAAAAATAACTTTGCACTTTGTATACTTACTGGTCTGGAAATGGCATTAATGTACATCCACCAATTTTGCAGCTTGTCCCACTTGCAATGATTTCCATGGGCTGGTTCAGAAGATCATGGAACTTCAAGATATTTTAGCTAAAACATCAAGCAAGGTAAGTTCATAAAAATTATTTTGCTGCTTACTCAGTTTTATTATTCTAAACTAATGCAAAACAGCTGTTGAATTTTTTCAATTTCATTAATTTCAATCTGTGCAATGAATTAAAATGTGTAATATCGAAGACTTTTTAATCCATTTGCATTGGGGCTACATGAATAATAAATAAATAATTTGAGCAGGGAATTTTCAGTTCCCAGCATGTTTTGGATGATGAGAAGTTAAATGTTGAATTAAGTGTCATTTTAAGTGTTTTGAACAAAATGACACAATTTTGTTAGATTTTAAGTAGTTAGTTTTTGAATTTTGGGGTTACCTGTGTGGTGAAAAAACATTGCTTTTAGCATGCTAATGTTGCTATTATTAGCTGTTAGTTTATAAAAACTGATGCCGTTAATTTGATGTCTCAATTTATTGAGACTTACTCAATTCTCTCTCCAGTACACAAAGTTTATAGTGTTTCTGTTGGATGTCAATAGGTTTTTTTGTGTGTGTTATGGTCTATTTAATGGCCTTAATAGTGAACACCACAAATGCTGCCTTTATCATAAATCTCTTATTTCCCTCTCTTTCTAACATTTATTGTTTTTGCTTGCTCTTCATTTTTTTATCGCCTCTCTCTGTATATTGATGCATCATTCAGTCTCACCCTCTCTTCTTCCTCATGTCTTCATTGTGCTGTAGTTGGCACTTGCCGAAGAGAAGATGAAGTACTTGGATGGCTGTTACTGTGAGAGGACATGCACCCTGAATGGAGAGATATACAGGGACGATGATGCTTGGATAGATGGATGCAGAAACTGCACGTGCTCAGTAAGTTTATGTATTGCCAGGACGGGGATGACTTCGTTTTGTTTGGGTGGGAATTTAAACAAGAGATGTCTTTTCGAACTACGAGCTCAAGGGGCATTCACAATGACAGCAATTTCCAGCGACAAAGCAACTGGAAGTCATTCTTTTCAGTAATAGTTGAGAAGACATGAGTGACAGTACAAATTATGCAAATGAGCAGTGATGTGATGTGACTACTACTACTACTGCTGCTGTGGGAGCTTGTTTCCACAATATCCTACAGAGCCTCTAAGGGCACATGGGGATGAAATATGAGACGGGAGGAAGAATTCTATTTCAATGCCTTTGCATTCTTTCACAAAAATATTGCGTTTCCTAGCGAAACATTTGTGTACTCTCGCAAAAGTATTACGTTCCCCTAAGAAACTTTGCATTCTCTCGCAAAAGTATTGTGTTTCCCTGTGAAACTTTGCATTCTCTCACAAAACATTTGCATTCTCTCGCAAAACTATTGCATTCCCCAGAGAAATGTTGTGTTCGCTCGCAAAACTTTTGCGTACTCTTGCAAAACTATTACGTTCCCCAGAGAAACTTTGTGTTTGCTTGCAAATCATTTGCATTCTCTTGCAAAACTATTACGTTCCCCAGAAGAACTTTGTGTTCTCACGCGAAACATTTTAATTCTTTCACAAAACTATTACATTCCCCAGAGAAACTTTGCATTCACTCGCAAAACAAGAGTATTGCGTTTCCCTGTGAAACTTTGCATTATATTGCAAAACATTTGCAGTTTTTTTTTTTTAGCAAAACTATTACGTTCCCCTTAAAACTTTGCATTCGCTTGCAAAACTATTGCGTTCCCCAGAGAAACTTTTCATTCGTTCGCAAAACATTTGCATTCTCCCACAAAAGTAATGTGTTCCCCTGAGAAACTTTGTGTTTGTGTGCGAAACATTTGCATTCTGTTGTGAAAACATTTATGTTCCCCAGAATATAAACTAAAAATTCAGTTTATAATTTAATATTTTTTACAATTTTGACAGTAATATGCATTGATATTAATATCTATATGTATTAATATTATTTATAGTAATATGTTTATTTATATTTTTTATTTAATTTTTTGTCTTAGTCCATTTGCATTTTTGTAGATATTTTTGCATTTTTATAGAAAACAAAAATACTAATTTTGTAGCAATAAACAGTACAGAAAGTTGGCAAGTCAAGCTGTTTTGTCGCTGTCAGTGTGGGAACACACCCTCAAGATCAGTTGCTTCAGTATTTGTTGGGCTTTGTTTTAGCTGTGAAGATTTTGAAGATGTGACAACCTGATTTGCCATCAGCATTCATGACAATCACTGTCTGATTCTGTCAGTTTGTTGCAGAATCGTGTAATTGTGAAGCTCTTTTATTGATTATGATGGTGCATGTGTGTTTTCCACCTACAGAATGGTACAGTGGAGTGCGAGAGTATTTTCTGCCCACCGCCTCAGTGTCCCCCTGATACAGCTCCAATCTACATGCCTGGAGCTTGCTGTAAAGAGTGCCAGCGTGAGTGTACACACAAACACACACACACACACACACACACACACACAAATGAGGCCGTGCGTCTACAGAGGTGTATATATTTGTCAACTTTTCTTCTCTCTCCCTTTGTCTCATGCTTGCTCCCTCATATCTCCAGCATCTATTTTTGCTATCTTCCTTTGCACTAAAATCTTTTATATAATTGTGCTGCGGTCTTGATGACAAACTGACCACATCCCTGTGTTGCTAGGTTACCGCTGCCACAAATGCGAATATCAACACACACACAACGCAGTCACACGTTTCTCTGGTATCATTAATAATTCAAGGCCAGTGTGCAGCGTGTTGTGTTTGAGTGAGCAGTGCTAATGTGCAGAAGCTAATAGCAGTTTGACTGATGACCAGGGCTTTATTTAACACTGTGCTCTGGTAGGCTTAATCTAACATGTGTGTCCGATCGATGCTTTACTGTTTCACATTCCAATCCTCTTCATTTCTTGTCTGGATCTAATTTTTGCTTCTTTTTCTCTTTATATCTTTTTGGCTTTAGCCGTGTGTCTGTTCAGAGGAAGAGTGTATGTGGAAGGTGATCGTAAAAGCGTGCACGATTCTGAGGGAAACTGTCTGCTGTTTGAATGCAGGGTAAGTACTAGTGTAACTTCAGGCCAGACAGAATCTGACTTTTTCCACATTTTTGTTTTGTG
Organism: Sinocyclocheilus anshuiensis; assembly: GCF_001515605.1. Lineage (NCBI taxonomy): Eukaryota > Metazoa > Chordata > Actinopteri > Cypriniformes > Cyprinidae > Sinocyclocheilus > Sinocyclocheilus anshuiensis. Next base: position 278,435 of record NW_015548264.1, read on the forward strand.
CTTATTTTTGGAGAAAATCTTCCGAAGTCTGTTGGGTGGATGTGTTAATTCTTTCTCTGGTATCATTAATAATTCAAGGCCAGTGTGCAGCGTTGTGTTTGAGTGAGCAGTGCTAATGTGCAGAAGCTAATAGCAGTTTGACTGATGACCAGGGCTTTATTTAACACTGTGCTCTGGTAGGCTTAATCTAACATGTGTGTCCGATCGATGCTTTACTGTTTCACATTCCAATCCTCTTCATTTCTTGTCTGGATCTAATTTTTGCTTCTTTTTCTCTTTATATCTTTTTGGCTTTAGCCGTGTGTCTGTTCAGAGGAAGAGTGTATGTGGAAGGTGATCGTAAAAGCGTGCACGATTCTGAGGGAAACTGTCTGCTGTTTGAATGCAGGGTAAGTACTAGTGTAACTTCAGGCCAGACAGAATCTGACTTTTTCCACATTTTTGTTTTGTACTTATTTTTGGAGAAAATCTTCCGAAGTCTGTTGGGTGGATGTGTTAATTTGATTACTGTAAATGATGGAAGTCTGAATGATGTATGATGGAAATTCTGCGGAAATCTGAATTCTGCTGGCGAAGATTGTGCCTAGGCCTGGTTATGACTTGCAGTCCCAAGCAGCATTTGAACCTGAATTTGAATTTTATCCGTTCCTTGTTATGAATTTGAATTACAGGCAGAATAAGAATTCTCTCTCAGCCTGGTTATGAATTTGAATTCCAAACAACGTTTGAATTCCAAGCAAATTTTGAATTTAAATTCTGTATGCGCCTGGTTATGAATTTAATTTCCAGGCAGAATTTGAATTCTCTCTCAATTTGGCTATAAAACTGAATTACGAGCATAATTAAAATTACAATTCTGTCTGTTCCTCGTTATGAATTTGATTTTGAGGCAGAATATGAATTCTCGCTCGGCCTGGCTATGAGCTTGAATTTTAAGTAGTGGTTGAATTCCAAGCAAATTTTGAATTTAAATTCTGTATGCGCCTGGTTATGAATTTAATTTCCAGGCAGAATTTGAATTCAAATTCTGTCTGTGCGTGGTTATGAATTTGATTTTCAGGCAGAATCTAAATTCTCTCTAATGAATTTTAGAATTCTAATCAGCAGTTAAATTCCAGGCTAATTTTGAATTTAAATTCTGAATTTAATTGAAATATTTAATTTAAATTCTGTGCTTGCTTATGAATTAGATTTCCAGGCAGAATTTGAATTCTGTCTGAGCCTGGTTATGAATTCAAATTCCAAGCAATATTTGAATCCAAATAATTTCTGTGCCTGGTTATGAATTTGAAGTTCAGGCAGAATATGAATTCTGTCTCTGCCTGGTTATGAATTCAGGCAGAATTCCAGGCAAAATTAGAATTTAGATTCTGTAGGGCCTGGTTATAAATTGGATTTCAGGCAGAATTTGAATTGAGCCCATCTATAAATTTGAATTCCAAGCAACATTTGATTTAGAAAATCCACCCTAAACTCCCAAAAGTGTTCTGGAACATGATAGCTGATTTCCAGCTCATCCAAGCTGGTCATTAACTGATTTGTCCAAATGTTCCAAAAACCATCTAGACCATCTTGGAAGTTGTTTTGTTGCTTGAACCAGCTTAGACCAGCTTTAAAACAGCTACCATGTTTCAAAACCTTATGTTTTACTTGCAGGATAAATTGAATAAAAGATTGTTTTTGTGTTTGCAGGATCGAAGTATGCATAGGGTTGAGATCACTTCTTGTCCAGAGCTAAACTGCCCGGAGTCAGAACAGATCACGCTCACAGACCGCTGCTGCAAAGTGTGCAGAGGTGCGACACACTCAGACACACGCAGAAACAACACACACCCTCTACACTCCGCTGATTGGAGTCATATTAAGGGCAGCCACCTTTGACCATTGCGCACACAAACTAGATTTGTGCTCAACACCAAGCCATGACTGTGCATGACAGCACTCATCTATTTTTGCCGCCTTCACACATATAACTGCACGCACATAACACCCAGTTTAACAGTGATATTTTAAAGGGCAACGTATGCTCAACTTTTCCAAACCCCATAGTTCACAGATTGAGCTACAACACTTGTTTTTTTGTTTTTGTTTTTTGTTAGGGTTGTTTTGCTTTTTTGTTTTGTTTTGTTTTGTTTTGTTTTGTTTTGCTTGTTTTGTTTTGTTTGACTTTTTGTTTTTGATTTGTTTTGTTTTTTAACTGTGTTTTAATTTTAATTGTTTTGTTTAATTATATGAATATATAAGTTAAAACGTACATCTTGGTTGCTTGAGAACAGTTTATTAACCTTTTTGCCTTCACTATTTTTTGAAGGGTCCTGTGGTGTGACACATTTTTACAAACAGCCCATTTATACTCTTTTAAGAAAGATTAAAGATATGTGTTTCCAATCTAAATCATTGAAATAAGATCAGTTTTGGACAAAAAAGACTGCATAATTAATTACTTGCACTTGTTTTTTAGTATAAACAAGTAAAAAACAAAAAAACAAAAAACAAGTCCAGTAGGACAAAATGCACTGATAATCAAGATATAATCTATGAAAACAAATCTTAATATCTTTTTCAAAGTTGCTTCTCAAGTAAACTGAGCTTGTTTAAGGGCGATATGTTGGAAAATAAGTAAAAAAAGACCAATCAAAAACTCATTAAGAACTCATTTATTAACAATTATAAAATAATTAGTAAAATGCTATTTAAAATGATTTTAGATGGTGTATAGCCTGTCACACCGCAGGATATGCAATGTCCCACAAGTATTTCACATCGACTAGCCAGGCGTAGGTGAACAAGAAATCCTCCCAATTCGAAGTGAAGTGTCTTTCAACTATAAATGCAAATGTAAATATAATGCATTAATTATAAATGTCAGATTTATGCATTGCATAGCACTTCTACTCTATCTGTCTCACTCCCAGGGCATGATTTCTGTGCTGAGGGTCACAGCCGCAATTGTGTGGAGAATTCGGACTGCATTAACCTAGAAGCAGGAGCTTTCTGCAGCTGTAAAGAAGGATACCATGCACTCAGGGACGACAGCGCCTACTGCCAAGGTATTAAAATTCCCACTGGCAAACATGCCAGTCATTAATGTATGTATGTTTCTAAACACTATACAAACAAATGAAACTCTAAATCCATCAAACCCTCCATAGCACCTGTTATTTGACCCCCCACAGATTTGCTCGCTAGAAATTTCTGTTTTGTATAAGCAAATAACTGGTCTTTCACAAATCACTAAATTGCCCGCAATCACAGATGGAGGACGTGCCGATGAAAGCTGTTGACTGGTGATTACTTAGTGTATCGCTGAATGAATATTTCAGCACTGCTATTATCCTTACAGCTGTAATTAATGCATTGTAAACCCTAGAGTTCATGCTGTGCGAGTGTGTGTAAAGATGTGAAGGTGGGTTCCTGTGGCTCGCTGGCTTTTAATAGGCTGTACCCTTGTCTAAACATACACGGCAGCCCAGCAGGAACGTGACAGATATCTCTTTTAACACATAAGTCCAATGACTGTTTATAGTTTTATCTTAGTGTTGCCTGCAAACGTGCTTCTGTGGTTTTCTTTTGGTTTTTGAGACCTATTAAAGAAATAGTTCACACAAAAATGAAAAATTGCTGAAATTTTACTTACCTTCAGGCTAGGGCTGCACGATAAATCGCATGCGATATTTAACGCGCATCTTATCAGTAAAGCCAATTTGAAGCAATTTAGCATTACATCACTTGCTCACCAATGGATTCTCTGCAGTGAATGGGTGCCATCAGCATAAGAGTTCAAACAGCTGATAATAACATCACAATAATCTACAAGTAATCCACACGACTCCAGTCCATCAATTACTGTCTTGTGAAGCAAAAAGCATCAATTCATCAAGATTTTACCTTCAAACCATCACTTTGGCTAAAATACGAGTCCGCTATCCATAATACTGCTTTCTCTATTTAAAAAGTCAAGAGAAATATGCATAGATCAAGTACCATTTACAAACAAAAACACTCCATAACAGTTCTAAACAAACATGTCAGTGAATTCTGATGTGAGAGGACAAACAGGGGATGGACTTTTTTACTCGAGGAAGCCTTATTAGACTCGTACTATGGTCAAAAGTTAAAGTTTAAACACCTTAATGATGGATTTGTTCTATGCAGCTTGCATATTTTCACTTAGCAGCATGCTAATTGATGGACAGGAGTTATGTAGATTACTTGTGGGTTTTTGTGATATTTTTATCAGCTGTTTGGGCTCTCATTTTAACGGCACCCATTCACTGCAGAGGATTCATTGTTGAACAAGTGATGTAATGCTCAATTTCTCAAAATCTCAAAAACTCATTTACATCTTTAATACATCTTGGTAGATTCTCAGCAAATGTTCATTTTTGGGTGAACTATTTGTTTAAATTAATTCCCAAAAATGAAAATTCTGTTGTCATTTACTCACCGTCATGTCGTTCCAAACCTGCCTTCCTCCGTGGAATGGACAAGAAGATATATTGAAAGTTGTTTCAACTGTTTTTGCCCATACAATGGGGTCAAAAACATATTTTGCCCTGCAGTAAAATTTATTACCAGTTTTGACTTCCCTCTAACGTTTCAAGGCAGTTATTTGAAAGCATCTTAATTGAAAACCTTAAACTGTGAACAATCAATTGTGATGGCTGCGCTTTAAAGTGATGTGGAGGTGAACAACTTGCTTTGTCTTAATGTGACTCTCACCTTTATCACTGTGAGTCACAGTAGGATGCCTCCGGCAAAGTCAATCAATAGACAATCTTGGGGGAAGTGACAGAAAACTTTTAGTCACCTGAAGTGCCCTGAAAGCTTCTGTGAGTGTCTGAAAGAATTTACGCAACACAGTTGTTACAGTAATGTAGTAATGCTCCAAGACTCGGTATGACTTGATAAAATCTGAGACACATCTGAGAGGACCTGCTGGGTCATAATAGCACTCTTTATCAAGCACTGTTGGACTCTTTTAGCATTTGGAAATATGATGATTTTCCCTGTTTTGATACCAGTTAGGAAAGAGCCACAGAAACAGGGGGAACTCTCTTTGTTTATGTGTTTATGCTTCTTACTGCAATTAACCAATGA
>NW_015548264.1:288019-299022 GCF_001515605.1 Sinocyclocheilus anshuiensis
TTTTGTTTTGTTTTGTTTTTTGTTTTGTTTTGTTTTGTGTTGTCCACCCATGATAGGACAGGTTGGTTGGCTGGATTTTTTGTTTTGTTTTGTTTTGTCCACCCATGATAGGACAGGTTGGTTGGTTGGATTTTTTTGTTTTGTTTTCTGTTTTGTTTTGTCCACCCATGATAGGACAGGTTGGTTGGCTGGATTTTTTGTTTTGTTTTGTTTTGTCCACCCATGATAGGACAGGTTGGTTGGTTGGATTTTTTTGTTTTGTTTTCTGTTTTGTTTTGTCCACCCATGATAGGACAGGTTGTTTGATTGGATTTTTTGTTTTGTTCTGTTTTGTTTTGTTGTTTTGCTGACCCTAGATAGGACAGGTTGGTTTTGTTTTATTTTGTCCCTAGATAGGACAAGATGGATGGATGGACTTTTACTTTAAGCCTGAACCTTACAAAATCTGTTTCCTCACAAAAATCAGTTTTATGCCTACATTTGCTAATGGGGTAATAAAGATGAACCTCAAAATATATATATATATATTTTTTAAAACAAGTTGTAATATCAAGCAACTTTTGTTTCTTTACCAAATATATCTTCTAAGGATATTACAATTATATTTTTGTTGGAAATAAGACAAAATGCTGATTAAGAGCATGAGTTTGTGCTTTGGAGATTTAACAGAGAAAAGAAATGTGAGGAAGATTATATAAAGTGTTCTTGAGGAGGAGAGTGTGGGTGGACCGAAGGACAAGTGTGTATCTATGAAAAGTGTAAGAGAAAAAGCTGGAGGCTGCGAAAGTGAAGGAGGAGGAGGAAAGGCACAGAAAGTGAAAGGTCTAGAAGTGCTCTGTGATTTGTTAATGCAGTTTAAGGACTGAATTGAGTCACATATACAGTACTGTACATTATTTTCAAAAGATATTCAAACCTCTTTCTCTTTATTATAGATGTATTTGTATTCTTCCTGTTATCAAGGCTGCTAAAGTTTCAGGTAGATTTACAAAAAGTTTACATTTTTTTTTTCCATGATAATACATTTTCCGTCATAATAAAAAAAATGTTGTGCATAAGTATTCATCAAAACATTCAAACATGGTGTTGATGTTCCTGCTATTTTACAATCTTAACAGTTTCCTGCAGCAGTGTGAACAGTAATGTTCTTCGTACAACAGAACGCTTATGATGTAATGACTGGATCTTCCTGCACCTTTGACAAATGCTGCTAATTGATCACAGCTGCAGTGTGAATGGTGGTTTTTGGCACTGCTTCTTCCCAAATGTTTTGAAAACCGTGTTGAGTTCGGGTCATAGTACAGAGTGTGTCTTCTGTTCTGCTGTGGTTGCAGATATCGATGAGTGTGCGGAGGGGAAACACTACTGCAGAGAGAACACGATGTGTATGAACACACCCGGCTCCTTTATGTGTGTCTGCAACACCGGCTATGTCCGGATTGATGATTACTCTTGCACAGGTGAGTGAAGAAGTCATTAAAATAAGCTTTTTTTTGCCAGGGAATTATTAGGGTGGAGAGAAGGGGAATGGGGCATAATGCAGGCTGGATTCAAACCTGAATCTCTCAGATGAGCACCATGGCTTGATGTGTCTGGAGTGTTTATAATTAGATCATACGTACAGTAGCTCCAAGCCATTAAAATATGTTTAAAGACCCCATAAATTAATCTAATATGCTACATTTGGCATATTTTCTATTATCAGATATTTTCCCCTCAAAAAAGCTAATTTTATCGTTTTATTTTTCACTCATTAAATATGATTCACATTTGTTAATATGTAGATAGAATTTAAAAATAATACATAATAGAAATAAATTACATTATTTTAATAATGTTATATGTTAATTAATATTTTATTATGGATGCATCTACTATATTTAATATTTTAGTACATTTTATAATATTTTAATATTTAATATTCCCAAATGTTGGAATAATTATGATTTATTTTTTGTCTCTTAAGCACATCAAGGCTGTGTTTATTTGATGAAAAACACAGTAAAAACAGTAATATTGTAAAATATTATTACAATTACATTCTAATATACTTTTATTTGAAACATAAAAGTAAACCTAGGAGCCACTGGTTTCTCTGTAGTGTTTTGTTTAATTTTTGCTGTTTTTATTATTTGTATTTTGTTACTGTGAGGCCGAGGATGAATTTCCACATGTGTGGACAATAAAGATTTTCAATTAACAATTAAACAGAGGGAGAGAGCAATTTGAGAAAGCAAATTGGGGGGAAAAAAGAAAGACAGCATATGCTAAATTTTTCAGTGATGGAAAGTACAGATGGTACGTGCTCCTGATCTTTAACTTAAAAAAGCAATTAAATCTCTTCAGGAGTGCAGGATAAGAAAGCAAAACACGATGCAAGGGAACAGCTACACGATAAATGAGCCTTAGTCCTTCTGTGACCTACTTTAAAAGTGAATTAATTACAACGAAGAGGCCAGGAAGGTTTCTGTCTCAATAAATACACAAAAGCACAAAAAACTGCACCTGGGCTGCAAGGTGCAATCATGGGCAACAGCAATTTAGCTTTTATTTTGGAAACTATTCAAGGTTTTTTTTTTCTGCTGATCATCTTAGAAAGCCATGTGTGCTCAAGGCCAGCTGCATTGTTATTATTTATTGTCATTATTTTTCAAGTAGTCTGCAATGCTGCATGTTGTTTTCTAATGGAAAGGGCTGGACTGATGTATGAAAGCAAACTTCTAATGACCTGGTAATATGGTTATGCTCAGTGGTTGATGAAAAAACATATATAAATTGAACAGCATTGAGCCCCAACCTTATGTAGAGGTATGGAATAAATTATTCTATGGTTGCATTTGCATATCTAGAGAATTATTTTAGAAACTGATCCATAAATGGCTGAAATTCTATTCTAGAATCCCAGAAATGGTTCAGAATCAGATTTTGTTTGTAATTTTTAAAATCAATTCTCCAAGTATGTGTCTTTTTCTTAAAATGTACAGGTAAGAGATGTTCTATTCTTTAAATGCACACCATGCTGCTTTTATATCATTTTAATGAAACTATTACTTGCAGCAGTTATCAGTTTAATTCTGTGTGTTTAATCTCTCGTTCTTCCCTCTGGATCTGTTCCCCATTGATGATTGGTTGAAAGCTTTGCATCTGTTGTTGATTGGCTCAAAGCTGTGTATCTGCTTCTGTAATTACCAAGGCTGGCTTTCTGATGGCAAAACATTATTATTTTCAATTATTCATGTGTGCAGTCACATAGAGAAAAATATTGCGTATTTTGCCTGTGGGATTATTATGAGATAATCTGCAGGCTGCAGTCACATCAGTCGAAACTGGAATTCATTTCATATGAAGCTGCAATAGACGTTACCTGATTTAAAATGAGAGCACTTTTAATCAGCCGATCATATTTTAATTTAAAACATCAGACGTTATTGGAATTACTGTAATTATTTTAATTGTGCTGTTTAACTGTTTCCATATCTGTTCATTAAAACTCTGTCTTGCCTTCATGATCAGCTCACTGATATTTACTAATTACATCCAATTACAAATAGGTTTTGTCAGTTACATAAACAGTGCTAGTCATTAGTTAGTGTTTGTTGTCAAGCAAAGAATATAGAAAAAGAATATATGACATTAATAACGGACATTATGGGGTTTCTAGTTCTCATTTCTTTCTGTGTCTCTCACAGAATATTTCATTATTTCCCCTTGAGCAGTCAGCAGATGTTAAGCCTAAAATGACGAGAGCTGTCCATATAAATGTTCCTTCAAAGATCAGAGAGATTTCACTTCATAGGGTTTCTATTTTTCAAGGAATAGTTCATCTCAAAATGGAAATTGTCATCATTTACTTGCACTCATGTCTTAGTTCTGTGACTTTTTTTGCTCCTCCAAAGGAGGTGTTTTGAAGAATCTTCATGCTGTTCTACAAGTGATCGATATGCATCACATTTGAAAGATTTTCCGCAACCATGGTCACCATTCACTTACATTGTGGAAAAGAGCAGCTTGAACATTCTGCTGAATATCTTCTTTTGTGTTCCATAGAATAAAGAAGTCATACACATTTCAAAAGACATGAGGATGAGTAAATGATTTTCATTTTTGAATGAACTATCCCTTTCATGCACAAACACAAAGAATCATCTATTCCAAACATGATTTTGTTGCATGCTTGAGAAATAGCATTTCTGTCGGTAAGAACGAATATGATTTTTGACACCCTGTTAAAGCATTCAGACTGAATATGTGATCTGCACTGCACTGGTGAAGGTTCCTTAATTCAGCTGCAAATGAATCCTGAGGTGATCATAGATGAGGAACCGCAGCATAAAAACACACATCTAATCAGTATCATTCATCAGTTAAAGTGCGTTTTAATGAGATGATTTAATGACATTTTAATGAGAGTGGTGATCGATATGCATCACATTTTAAAGATTTTCCGCAACCATGGTCACCATTCACTTACATTGTGGAAAAGAGCAGCTTGAACATTCTGCTGAACATCTTCTTTTGTGTTCCATAGAATAAAGAAGTCATACACATTTCAAAAGACATGAGGATGAGTAAATGATTTTCATTTTTGAATGAACTATCCCTTTCATGCACAAACACAAAGAATCATCTATTCCAAACATGATTTTGTTGCATGCTTGAGAAATAGCATTTCTGTCGGTAAGAACGAATATGATTTTTGACACCCTGTTAAAGCATTCAGACTGAATATGTGATCTGCACTGCACTGGTGAAGGTTCCTTAATTCAGCTGCAAATGAATCCTGAGGTGATCATAGATGAGGAACCGCAGCATAAAAACACACATCTAATCAGTATCATTCATCAGTTAAAGTGCGTTTTAATGAGATGATTTAATGACATTTTAATGAGAGTGATTTGAAGATGTGTGTTGTAAGATTTATGACTAAAGTTGATTAGGCAGTTTCGCTTCACTGGAGGATGGGTTTGAGGAGATGGCAAGTGACACATTTAAGAAAAAGACACCAGACAGGTGTAAACACTGGGATTTGGAGAAACAAATCAGTAGAGAAGGAGGAAATTCTCATATATTTTATAGAAGCACAATATGAGTCTGTTGTTGCTTGCATTGCTTATGTGAGTACATGACTGAGAAGTAGAGAAAACATTTTTCACCTGGTGGAAACTGATAGATCTGCCCATCTGGAAGATAGAAGGTAAATGAATATGTGTGAGACAAGGAGCGAAAAGCTTTGTTAATATGAGTAATTAGCAGGATAATTGGTGTCGCTTTAGCTGTCATGGGCAGATGAGTCAATGCAGATGAGAAATCAGACCATACAAACACGTCCACTGTGAGGGATTCATCTCAGTCAAACGCTGCTTGGCATGACTGTAATATCACTGATTGGGGTAAACAGAGCTTGCGTCAAGGGAGCCAATGGAGCTGATATTGGACCAGATTGTTTATTGGCTTTGATTTCATCTTTTTTTTTTTTTTGATCTTCACATGAGATAAAAAAAAATACATTAAAAATCAATCATTTTAAACGCTACACTTGAATTTAGGCATCACAGCATTATAATGTACATGAAAAATGAATATTCAGTCTTAGATTAGCTAAAAATTGCATTGCAGTTATTGGTGTTTTTTTTTATATTAAGTGAGTTTAATATTAAATAGGGAAGTTGCACATGCACAGTTAAAATATATAATATAGACCAACATATACATTGGCCAATACCGAAAAAAAAAAAAAATCTCTAATATCGGCCGATAACTGATATCAGCATATATTGTGCATCCCTAATAACAAACATAAGGTTAGATTTTTAGTTTTGTTTTGTTTTAGACAGATCTCTCTCTCTTTTGATTGGTCTGTATGATATATTTATATTTCACTGAAGTTTCACCAACATCACAGTAACTTCACTATTCTCTGTGAGTGTCTGTTCGATTCTCCTTAAATCCTGGCTGCTGTGGGAACATTTTTCCCCAAAGAGAAATATTAATGACAGAGGCTCTGCAGCGGAGGACCTTTCTTTGACATTTCATTTCTTCTAGTATGGGGTCATCTGGAGGTCATTGTAAGACTGTAACATTGTGAAACAATATATGGACTGGTTTGCTGTCTTTATTATAAATCATATGTTTCAATCCAATAATTTGGTTATTTCATTTAGTAATTTACGAGAAAATAGAAAATGACTATTAAAAATTAAAGTTAGTTAGAGTGCTAGTGACAAAATAATACATAAATAAACCTTGATTTTTAAGTGAAAGTCGGAGGAAAATAAAAAGGCAAAGGCTAAAAAAAACTGAAAATGTATAGTTTATTATGTTCAATTAAATAAAAAAATAAATAAGAGTTAACACCTCAGTATAGGGACCAATTTTCACTATAGTTGCTTATTAGCATGCCTATTATTAACATATTGGCAGTTTATTACTTATAAAGCACATATTCTGCATAACCATATTCCACATACCTAATCCTACCCAATACCTAAACTTAACAACTACCTTACGAACTATTAATAAGCAGCAAATTAGGAGTTTGTTGAGGCACAAATCATAGTGAATGGTTTGTTAATAGCAAGAATTGAACCTTAAAATAAAGTGTGACCAAATAAATAAATCATTACTCCATCCATTAGTGTCACATGATCCTTCCGAAATCATTCTAATATGTTGATTTGGTGCTCAAAAAAACATTTATTAATTATTATCAATATTGAAAACAGTTGTGCTTAATATTTTCAGAAAGCAGTACCATTCAGAATTTTGGAATAAGTAATTAAAAAAAAAAGACATTTATTAATATCTTTATTAAATACGGATGTATTACACTGATCAAAATTCACAGTAAAGAAATTTTAATATTACAAAATGTTTCTACTTCAAATACATGCTGTTCTTTTGAATTATTTAATCAAAGAATCCTGAATTTGTTTATGTTTATTATTTATTTATCTGAACATCATAAACTATAGCCCTTTTACAGTTTTTTGAGACTTTGCTTCCCATATAGAGAACGTCTAAGTGCAAAAAATTCTTTGACAGCATCTCAAAAGTGCAGACAACCTTCAACAAAGACTGTGGCATATTATTTTTGTACAGTAGTGTCAGTTATTCCCAAAGCACCGTGCTCATGCGCATCTGACTCCTACTCCTTTCCGTGTTTTATTATTTCTTTCTTTCTTTCTTTCTTTCTTTCTGTCTCTTTCTCTTTCCTCCTGCCTGTTTTTCATCTTTGAGATGGAATTGCATGCCCTCCGAGAGAAACAGCAGCAAGGAAGATGGAAAGTGCCGAATGTGCAAAAAAGTTTGAGGAAAGTGTGCAAACACACACTGATGCACACTCCTCTTGTGTTTTCAGAGCACGATGAGTGTGTGCATGGACTGAATACCTGTGACGAAAACGCTCTTTGCTTCAATATGGTTGGCGGACACAGTTGCTCCTGTAAACCAGGGTACGTCGGTAACGGAACCGTCTGCAGAGGTAAGCACAAACAAATGAACTCTACATTACACACTAGTCTTGGTACCAAAATTACAGTAAAAATTTGGGATTTTCTATTAAAAATGTAATGTCAGTGTAAATAATAATATGGATGTTTTTGTAAGATTAAAAAAGAAAATTGGGTCACACTTTATTTTAAGGTCCAATTCTCGCTATTAACAAACCATATATGACTTTTGCCTCAATAAACTCCTAATTTGCTGCTTATTAATAGTCAGTAAGGTAGTTTGTTAAGTTTAGGTATTGGGTTGATTAGGGATGTAGAATATGGTCATGCAGAATATGTGCTTTTAAACAGCCAATATGTTAATAATAGGCATGCTAATAAGCAACTAGTTAATAGTGAGAATTGGTCCCTATATACTAAAGTGTACTGAAGATTTTTTTCATGATGTACTCATCCTCATGTCTTTTTTTTTTTCAAATCCAAATGACTTACTTTCTTGTGTGGAACACAGAATATTGAATAATATTGTTTTTTAACAAACAGCTTTGGTAACCATTGGCTTCCATTGTATGGACAAAAACAGATATTTCTCAAAATATCTTATGTGTCACAGAAGAACAAAAGGCATACAAAGTATTTCTCAATTGGATAAAAAAAAACAGTAATAAAAACAGTAATAAAAACAAAGAACAATTACACAAATTATAAGCCAAAAAATAAATGAATAGATAAAATGCGTAATAATAAAATAAAAAATAACAGAACAAAGATATTGCTTTATGAATTCTCAATTTGCATAAATATTTATTTATTTATTAATAAATATTTTATATTTAATAAATATGAACAAATATGTATTAAATAATTTGTCAAGTAGTTATTCAGGTAAACAGTTCATAATAAAGAAAACAATTAGAAGCAAATAAAAGAAACAGAACAAAGATACAAATTAAGCAAACAGTATTTTAGGTATTCAAATTAGTATATTAATAAATACATTTCTAAATTAATATACATTTTTTGGAATTAATGCCAATAAATTAATTTATGTAAATAAATTAACACTTAAAAGAAATGTAAATGTTATTTCTCAATTAAGTAAACACCCCCCCCCCATTACAAGCAAATAAAACAATAATCAGCATTTGCGCTGCATGACCTAATGCATGATCCAGAATGTTACATTTTCTTGCGAAGACCAACATTTTGACCGAGAAGTGTGCTTGACCATTCACTCCCACATACGGATGCATGCTGCAAATGGTGCAATTACAGTATATAAAAAAAAATTGGTGTGGTTTTTCACTTTTTCACTCAATTGCTAGTAAATTTCACAATTAATTACAAAGAAATGGCAAGTAACAAATAAACTTGAAATTTTGAAGTAAAAAGGCTGGAATAGAATTTTCTTGTGAAGCATACTCTAATAATCTTTGTTTTATTGATGGAAAATCTTTGTTTTACAGTGTACACGGCTATACTGCACACATGCATTAGCTCAGCCTCTGGTTTGCAGAGAGCAGTTTTTATTGCTATGGTGTAATCCTGCAGTGGAAGGACATTTCCTGTAACCTTTCAGCAGATGCCAGGGCAAGAAATTGGGAGTGGAGAAAAGTGAGCAACATATTCTCATAATGTGATGTTGCCCCTCAAGTGTTTTCATATTATAGTGATGGAGTAGAAATGTAGTGCTGCAGGAGCTGCAGAAGCCATGAGGTGATTTATTTTTGATATTTTCCAGGCGAGTGAGATACTTATCTCAGATTATTTCCAAGAATGTGAACATGTTCAAAGATGTCTCTCTGTGGACTGTGCCATATTTCATGACACTGTGGATATGTATGTTTGCTATAAATTTGATGATTAATGTCTAAGGATAATATAAAGTACTGCTAAACTTATTCACTTAAGTCTTGCTAAGATTATTCTCTACATTTTGCTGTTTGCATAACAGAAGAATATAGCTCTGTGTTACAATACAGAATATAAACTAATTAATGTTATTTATTTTATTATAATTAGAATACAGATTATTATCAAAATATTCAGTATTGAAAATGTTACTTATTCACAATAACAACAAATTAATAATTAAATGTAACAAATTTATTTATAAATTATTTAAAAAAGAAAAATATAATTACTTGGTATAACTATTTTTTATAATAGTGGGAATTATAGTAAAATGATTAATCTGAATTATAGTAAAAGTTAAATATGATTAACTTTTTATTTTTTAATATATTTTAATATTAATATAATTTAATGTAAGTTAATATTAATATAAATAATATAAAAATAAAAATATAATAATGTAATATAATAGTGATGGATATAAAAATTCAAATGATAATAAAAGTTCAATATTAAAATATTTTCAGTAGTTGCTATGCTAGTGAAATTCTATGATTTTTCGATAACAATTTAAACCTCAAATTTAAGTTAAATATTAATATAAATGATTAATGACTATTTATATTAATTATTATAATTAATTATCATAAATATTAATAATTGTTATGTGCTTATTAATAATATACAATGTAATATTTAGTTGTAACGTAATATGAATATGAATAATGTTTGCTTGTTGTTAATATTTATTATTTTGTGGGTAGAATGGTGAAATTATGACAAAACTAATATTCTTCAGTCTGGTTGTACTGTTTTTTTTTTTTATTGTAATGACAATGAGCTTCATGTTTTTGAATATTTGATTTACTTACTTATTTGTTGGTTGTTTTATGTTGTTAATGAACTAAATTAACAAAAATACAGACAAAGACAAAAAATGACAGAGAAATAAGACAATAAAATCAGAAAAAGACCCCAAAAAATATTTGTTTGTTTGTTTATTTATTTATTTGTTTGTTTGTTTGTTTATCTATCTATCTATCTATCAATCAATCAGCAAAAATCAGTGGTCAACTTTCAAGCATGTGATACATTATCCAATGCAGCTTATCCTTAAATATGTGCTACATTCTGTCATCAGTGCAGCTTTTATTCATGAAACCCCACATATACACAAGTGAACCAAGTGTCATTGCAGTTTAAAGGGGTCATATGATGCTTTTTTAAAGATCATTATTTTGTGTATTTGGTGTAACAGAATATGTTGACATGCTTTAATGTTCAAAAAACGCATTATTTTTCAAATACTGTACATTATTGTAGGTCCTCTATGCCCCGCCTCTCTCAAACGCTTCGTTTTCTACAAAGTCCCTCCTTCCGACAAGCGCAGTCTGCTCTGATTGGCCAGCTGACCCAGTGCATTGTCATTGGCCGAACACCGCAAGCACTCGTCGGAAATGTAACGCCCCTTACCATATTCGCGAGCTTCATCTTTCAAAATAAATGTAAAGACAGTAAATAATGTCATTAGTTTTACCATCAGTTCAAGCCCGAAAGGGGAACAGAGTCACGTGACAGAAACAGTGATGAAGCTGGTATGTGTTTGCAGTACACAAGCCACGGTTAAGACAGCTGACTCCACTGTGATGTGACCCTGTCTCTCTCTCTCTCACACACACACACACACACACACACACACAC
>NW_015548264.1:300162-301350 GCF_001515605.1 Sinocyclocheilus anshuiensis
GCCAAATAAAGTGCTTTTGCTTTCGCCTAGAAACACACAGCATCTCCCTGACATGGCTGCTTCAACACTAACTGCGGTTACTGAAACCACGCCTTCTTTCTTTGCGTGAACATTTGGGCGGCATTACGCAAATATTTCCAGATAGTGACTTAGATATGTGGGGGCGTGTTAGGACGAGCCGTTTTAGGGGGGCGTGGCAGAGTCTTAACTTTGATAAAGAATATCTCTTTGGTTTTGAGACTTTAGTCTTTGCAACTTCAGGGATCTTATCTATGCACAATCAGCTTGTAACACTCCAAAGAGAAAGGAAAACTTGAAATCGCATCATATGACCCCTTTAAATATATGTATGTCTGATTCTGAAGATAGATATCACCTGTTTCTCCGACACCATATTTTAACCAAACACGACATGAGAGCGTGAAGATTTCAGTTTGTGTCCTAATCAATCATGACAAGTGACACACAACAAGACGTCTTGTTTGTGTTTTGTCATGCTGCGCTGACAAGCCCTGCCCACACCTCATAGCTTTATATTAAACATTAAATATGTTCTGAAGGACTGTGATTTCGTAGCTTCACACAGTATTGCACTTTTAGTGTTGACAGGAAAATTATTTGACACTGAAAACTTGTCATGTCCCTGGATTCGTGCATGCAGAAATGAACACTGAAGCAAAAAAAAAAAAAATCTATATCTTCTTAAAACATTTACTTGAGAATCATATCTGTGTAAGATAATAAGACTTTTTTCAGAGAATATACACTGCCAATTTGACAAACTAATTTTACTTATGTTTTACTAATTTTACTAATGTTTCTTTGTAATTATCTGTGAAATTTACTAGCAATTTCTGAGTGAAAATTGTTTCTACACCAAATTTATTTCCATGTAGTTCTAAGGATGTTCGCAGTGCAGGCTTCTGTTGGCATTCAGGTACAATTTCAAGTGAGCCACTAAACTCTGGAACAGCAGAAAAGAGATGGACATGAAGCTTTTTTATGGCTCTGGGGATCGGTATGTGTGTGTGTGTGTGTACCTGTTTTTCTATTCTGATGGGGACTTAAACCTGAATACACACAGACTCATGGGGACTCATGTCACGGTGGGAACCTAAATTGAGGTCCCCACGGGTAAACAAGCTAATAAATCACACAGAATTAAGTTTTTTGAAAATCTAAAAATGC
>NW_015548264.1:301369-343453 GCF_001515605.1 Sinocyclocheilus anshuiensis
AGTATGTGTGTGTGTGTGTGAGAGTGTGTGTGTGTGTGTGTGTGTACCTGTTTTTCTATTCTGGTGGGAACTTAAACCTGAATACACAAAGACTCATGGGGCTTCGTATCATGGTGGGGACCTACATTGAGGTATGTAAATGTAAACAAGCTAATAAATCACACAAAATGAAGTTTTTAGAAAATCTAAAATTGCACAAAGTTTCCTGTAAGGGGTAGGTTTAGGTGTACGGTTGGTGTAGGGCAGGGGTAGGCAAGTTCGGTCCTAGAGAGCCGCAGGCCTGCAGAGTTCAGCTCCAACCCTGAAAACAAAACTCACCTGCCTATAGCCTTAGTAATCCTGAAGAAAATGATTAGCTTGTTCAGGTGTGTTTGATTACGGTTGGAGCGGCTCTCTAAGACCCAACTTGCCTACCACTGGACTAGGCAATGGAACAATTATAAAAATCACTCAATATGATAAAAATAATAAATATTTCTTATATATGTCCTCATTAAATTTTTTTTGTTTTACATTTTAATCTTTTCATGTTTTCATATTTAAATTAGATTATAAAACCCAGATTTTTGGTTTTATTTTTATATTTTATAAAAATGATAAATATTTATAAAGACTTTGAAACCCAGATTATTGTATTTCAATTTCCAATTTTTTTTTTTTCATTTGTTTGTTTATTTGTTTGTTCATACGCCATGTTCATTTGTTCATTCGGTTATTTAATCGTGATATACAGAGAGCAATTACCAAGAAAAAGGAGAAAAAAGTTTTTTACAAAGAAAAAATAAGACAAAATAATTCAGAAAAAAACACCAAGATAATGATAAATAAAAAAACAACAACAACAAAAAGATTTTTTTTTTTTGCAATTTCAGACCATTTGTTTGCTTGTTTGTTTTCATTGGTTTGTTTGTACATACAACATTCATTTATTCATGAAATCGTGAATTACAGAGAGAAATTACCAAAAGAAGATTTTTACAAAGAAAAAGAGTAAACCAAAATAATTCAGATAAAATAACACCAGGATTTATTTATTTAAAAAAAAAAATCATAAATATTTCCTATAAATTTTACGTCATAATTTATTTATTTTTATTTTTTTCAGAAACCCACATTTTTATTGAGTGCTTTGCGTTTTGGACACCTTGTACTGTATGTTAAAGAGGTCTCATCATTTTTGGGTGTTGTGGTATTTTCCTGTATATATGAGCGATAGATTATGTGCTTTATGCCTGTTTTTTGCGCTCAGCCGTCTGTAATCCCTCACGATTTCTCCCTCATGTTTTCTGTCTTCCTCTGAGGGGAAATATAATGTTATGACAGAAGCACAAAGAGGCTAAATATTGCACAAACACATGTCTGTTCTCCATCCCTTTGAAACATCCCTCCACTAAAAGAACTGCATTATTAAACTCTCCGTCTTTGTCAGTAAGCCTCTCTCTCTCGCTCTCTCTCCTTTTTTTAAATTTTTTATCTATGCCAGCTTGACGTTGGCACATATGGCCAACTTCAGTAACACTCCCCACCAGTTCTATAAATACAAAGCAATCCATTAGTTCAGGGGATATTGTTCTCCTGGTAAAATAGAGAAATGATTTGATAAGAGCTTTGTGTTTTTATTGTTATTCTGTTCTTTAATGAGAGTAATCGACTGAAGCACAAAGTCTCCGAATTATCTTCTCCATCAAATATCCTGTGGCAGAGATGCTTTCTGAATAAAAATGCTGTGAGGGAAGCTCTCTCTCGCTCTCTTTTTATCTTCCTCTGAAAAGGAAGCTGCAGGGAGTCGCATTTCCTTTCATATTCCAGCTCTTACCTCTTAGAAGATTGGCAGCATGTATTATCCATCGGATTGGCTCAGATGCTTCACACATGCTCTGTTCATAAAGGAAACCCAATTACAGCAGGTCCTCAGGGGTTAAACGCCCTGGGCTCGGGGGTCCTTCCTCTTAAACAAGACGTTTCTGCAGGCTACTTGTTAATTCTTTATGTGATGGGTGTATAGCAAGGGGACGTAAGCACCTTCAACTTGCAGTCTTGTGAAAAAAATGGCTGCAGTTTGTCGCTGAACACCTTAACTGTGTCTTTGCACCAGGATGGGAGTCTCGTAACATTGTGTGCACGAGTGAGAGATTCAAAACAACTGCTGGTTGGGTCTTCCGATAAAACTCCTCCATGTTTATTTAAGCGCTCTGATTATGTCTGCTTCATTGGGTTCATGTATTCCAAGGCGTTACTCATCTTGTCTAATGAGGTGGAGCTAATTAGTGTTTAGTTGTTGAGCGTCTTCCCTTACTTTGCAAAACAGACCTCAGTTTTAGCACAATCAGAGTAACACTGAAAAACTCATTTGTAATGTTGTATATAATATGAAATAAAATATTTGAGACTTTTCTCTTATATTTTATACATATTATGTCGTCATATATTATTGTGCATTTTAATTTATAATACAACAATATTTTCTTTTTTAACGAATTTATTAAATAAAATAATTAATGTCTAATTAGGTTGAGCTAATATATGTTTAGTTGTTGTGCATCTTTCTTTTATTATTTATCCTGCGTAACACTGAAAAATAATGTATAATATTATATAGGATGTAAACTTGATTTACTTTTTATGTATTATATATTTATTTTGTATTATTTCATTATACATTTTTAAATTTACAATACAGTATATGTAATATTTCCATTATAATTATTAAAATGGTTAAATATATTATTTTAAATTGTTAAATATATTTATTTTGTCATATTTTCTGATATATACATTCTAATTTATTTATTTTATAGTTTATATATTTTTTCATAATTATTATATTTGTTATTAAATGTTATATATGTAATGGATGTATGTAAGTATTTATTCCTGATAAGACCTATATATTTTATAAATATATTATGATTATTAAAATTGTTAAATATTATATAGAGTTTTTTTATTTTTATATTTTTGTCAAATTTTATAATACATTTTCATTTTGAATTTTATATTTTATATCATTTTATATACACAGTGTTTAGAATGAAAATGTTGTATAATAAATTGAAATGTAAATTTAAAAAGTTTTTTATTTTGATATTTTTTGTCATTTTATTATATATTTTAATTTATTAAAAAAAAATGGTAATGGGTCAGAAAAATAAACAGGAAAAACAAATCCATTGTATTCAGTTAAAGTCAACAGTATTTACTTTCTAAGGGCTCGTGTTATTCCAAAGAAACCTTTTTTCTCACTGAATATCTCTAAAATGCCATCTCCAATAAAATGGTTTGCGAACAGCAATTCACATCGACTTTAAAGATAATACTTTCCTCTGAATAGCCACTTTTATCGAGGAAGCTCTGAGAATCTGCTATCTGCCTTCTCAATAAGAAAAGGTGCGCGTTTGAACTTCCTGTTCAAAAAAAGGGGCAGACTTTGTTTGAGAATGGGACCAGGCTTTCATGCACACACTCTCGTTTGCATCGAGGCCCTTCTACAGTACTGAGCTCCCCAGTGAGAACCAGCAGTGGGTGTGAATCTGTTCATTAGTGTGAGGATAGAGGGGGAGGATGAAGGCAAGGGGGGAAAAAACGAGAGCAGGGCAGATGAAGGAGATAGCTGGGGTGGGAACAGCCGGGACATTAAGGGACTGAGTGGATTGATGACTTGCCTCTTGAAGAATCGTCCCTGATGAAATTGACTTGAGGATTCCACTGTGGAACCATAACTATTCCCGAGTGCGCTCATGGGATTGGATAATCTGTTTTACTTGGCACTTTGACTCGGGAAGTGTTCGGCCTGTTCTGGTAGTAAATTATATACCCTGATCCTCTTGATTATCTCAAAAGAATCTGCGCCCTTAAAGGAACAGTTCACCCTAAAATGAAAAAATATGAAATTTAGCATTACATCACTTTCTCACTGATGTGAATGGGTGCCGTCAGAATGAGAGTCCAAACGACTGATAAAAGCATCACATTAATCCACAAGTAATCCATACAACTCCAGTTCATAAATGTCATGTGAGGTGAACAGATGTGTGTTTGAAAGAAACCAATCAATCATTAAGACGTTTTTATCTTCAAATCATTGTTTCCTACAGTACTCAAATACGACCATGATATTAATAATATTGCTTTCTCCAGTGAAAAAGCTGTCTTATCTGAATCAGGAGAGAAATATGCAGAGATCAAGCACCATTTATAACCATCCAAAACAGTTCAAAACTAATATGTTGGTGGATTTTGGAGTGAGAGAACAACAGGGAATGGACTTTGTCACTGGAGGAAGCAATATTATGAATTATGAACTTGATGGTCTAATGTTAAAAGGCCTTGATGATGGATTTGCTTCTCATAAGCACACAGCTTTTCCCATCACAAGACATTAATTTATGAACTGGAGTTTACTTGTAGATTATTATGATGTTTTTAACAGCAGTTTGAACTCTCATTCTGACGGCACCCATTCACTGCAGAGGATCCATTGATGAGTGATGATGCTACATTTCTCCAAATCTGTTCCGATGAAGAAACAAACTCATTTACATCTTGGATTGTCCGAGGGTGAGTAAACTTTCAGCAAATATTCATTTTTGAGTGAATTATTCCTTTAAACTGACCTTGAGCAAACCTCACTGCTGCAAACAAATGGAAATATATGAGGATCCCAAATGTTGAAGATGGAACAAATGAGATGGAGACTGTGTGTTGTGACGTCGACTTGTGACATTCCGTGACAAATTAGTGGCAGGGCTGCAGGACAGCGGGAACCCTGGGGGTTTGCCCGTGAATACACAGTCAATCAATACTCGCTACTGCTTACTGACAGCACAAATGCCAGCCGTTCCTCTGAGGGAGATGAGTGCAGTGTGTGTTTGTGCTCAAGGAAGAAAATGAATAAATGTCATCAGCACTGCCTACATCTATGTATTATTCAGCACTGTTTGTGTTATTTTCGCCGCTTTTTGTTTTGGAGGGATGAGGGATTTAGTGTTAGGCAAGTGAAATCTTTAGAAAAAGTGTGGAAATCTTAGTCAGAGGAGTGAAAAATATTCAGAACCTTTGCATGAAAAATTCTCACATCAGACATTCCGCTTCTTATCAAATGTTTCTGCAGAAGGTTCTCTTAAAGGGACAGTTCACCCAAAAAAGAATGTTCTGTTATTGTTTATAGACCCAAATTAACAATGACCCTATACGATAATGAACCCAATTTTAATTAATATAATATGAATTTTGTAAATGTGCAAATGTCCAGTGTTAAGCATTTTAATGTGCAATATTTGAATAAAAACAAATGTGACAGAGTAAAGGTTTAAACGTTTTAATATCTGTTTTTTTTTTTTTTTTTATGTAATACTTTTATTAAGCAAGGATGCATTAAAGGTATAGTTCACCCAAAAATGAAAATTCTCACCCTCGTTTCATTTCAAACCTGTAAGACCTTTGTTCATCTTCGGAACACAAATTAAGATATTTTTAATGAAATCCAAGAGCTTTCTGACCCTCCATAGACAGCAAAGTAACTACCACGTTCAAGGCCCAAAAAACGTAGTAAGAGTAAGGACATTGTTAAAATAGTCCATGTGACATCAGTGGTTCAACTGTAATGTTATGAAGCTACGAGAAGCTCTCGAATTTCATTAAAAATATCTTAATTTGTGTTCTGAAGATGAACGAATGTCTTACGGGTTTGGAACGACATGAGGGTGAGTAATTAATAACAGAATTGTCATTTTTGGGTGAAATATCCCTTTTTAAATTGATCAAACATTACAGTAAAGAGATTTATAATGATGTAAAATATTTCTAATACATGCTGTTCATTTGAAAGAACAAAATTCTGAAAGCAAATATATCATGGTTTCCACAAACATTTTATGTTTTCAGCATTGATTATAATAAATAATGAGCACAGCATATTAGAATGATTTCTGCGGGATAATGTGACACCGAAGACTGAAAATTCAGCTTTGCCATCACAGGAATAAAGTACATTTAAAAATCTTTATCTTCAATATTTTACAATATTATTGTTTTTACTGTATTTTTGATCAAATTTAAAATTTTTGGACTTTTCTGACTATTTTATTGGGTGTTTTATGCTGTGTTTTGTTAATTTAGAACAACATGAAGGCGAGTAAGTGATGTTGAAATTTTCATTTTTGAGGGAACTATCCCTTTAAAGATTTCTCAGCCCGTGCAATATGAAAATGCAACACTTGCAAACCTAATTCACAAGCTCCTTTAGGCGGTTTCTCATATTCTGTGCTCTTTCACAAAGACTCTCAAGGCTACATACATTTTTTCCCTCTCTCTTGCACACCCACAAAAACACTGTATTCGTCAGTTTTTGTTTTACCCTCTCTACTCAGCCTTGCCTTCACGTCAGACATTGCAATTGGCATCGAAATACAATATAATACACAATATAATAAGATGGGGTGAAACACCTAGGTGGTAACCTAAGGTTAAAGTCACAAAATCATTTCTCACCCAGTATGCCATTGTGGTTGAAGTTGTCATTGAACTGATTGGATCTGAGGGACGCTCAGCATAGCTTTCTGTGAGAGTGTAATCCAGGGACAAGCACTGAAAGTTGAATAGATTCTGAAGAGCATCATTATCAACAGCTGTTGGATACGCTCCTTTCAAGACGCCCATGGCAGAAGCACTATTTGTCTCCCTTTCTTTGTGTCTGGTGTGAGGACAAACATCAAATATACTTATGTAGATTTGCATCCATTTAGCAATTTGAAAAGGTTGTGGAAACAGGATAATACACTCTAGCATAACTCAACATTAGAATATGCACTTTATGGCATTTTTATAATGAAATTATGGTGATAGATAAACATTGTATATAATTGAACATTTTCTGCTTTGTTATTCTTGTTTGTGAGCATATTTTACACACACACACACACACACACAAAGAAGCCTCTTACGGTCACCATAGCTGCATTTATTTACTAATTTAAAAATACTATAAAAACAGGAATATTGTGAAATATTATTCAAAATTTAAAATATTTTTTAAAATCTATTTTAATCTATTTTAAAATGTAATTTATTCTGCAAAGCTGAATTTTCAGACGATCTTCAGTGTCACATGATCCTTCAGAAATCATTCTAATATGCTCATTTGCTGTTCAAGAAACATTTATTATTATAATTAATGTTGAAAACAGTTGTGCAGAATGTTTTATAAGATTTTTTGATGAATAGAAAGCCTAAAATAATAACATTTATTTGAACTGGAAATCTCTTGATGTAAAAGAATAAATAAATAAATACAAAGTGTGTACACACACACACACACACACACACACACACACACACACACACTTAATAAAGATACTGTATAGATATACCCTAGAGAAAAAATAAATATACTAAAATGTATTTGAAAACATTTATTTCATGCTAAGTATGCTACAAATACCTTTACATATTTATTGTACTTAATAAAAAAATGTGCTGCAATTGTACTTTTAGTATACTAAACCGGTATACTTAAAGTCTGCTAAACTGGAACAACTTATTTTGTTCTTAATGCACTTTAATTGTGCAGAAGTAGTGCTGAAGTCCAACTAAAGATATACTTAAATATATTTGATTGTGCTAAAGTGGAACTATTGCAAGTATACTTCAAACACACTTTAAATATCTTGCATTTAAAGACTGATATTATTCAAAGATCATACAATCCTCATCAATAGTCACATTAAAATAGTTTAATTATAATTTTGATATCAGCAGGTCTCAAGCGATATGTCAGTAAATAGATTTGAACTATACTTAGTATGAAATAACTGTATTTTAAATATATTACGTTTTTACTAGGGTGTATACACACATACACACACTCTCTTTAAACGTCTTTCTGACTTCAAATGCCATAACAGATCATATTGAACAATATTTCATACTATTTTTAAAAAAAATTTCATGATGTGTGACAACTTTTGACGTCATTCAGGCACAGTTGTGCTCACCTGTGCTTTTTCCATACACTTCTTGAGTTTTCTCATGCGTGTCTCCACCTTGTCTCTTCAGACATCGACGAGTGCTCCGATGGATTTGTGGAGTGTGACAGTCGAGCCACTTGCGTCAACCTACCTGGCTGGTATCACTGCGAGTGTCGCGATGGCTACCATGACAACGGAATATTCTCAGCCAATGGAGAGTCATGTGAAGGTAACTTGTTTTGAATGAAACTGTGCTTCTTTTGAATGGAAGTCATTTTGCACTTAGCATGGTTGTAGTTAACAAGATCATGCTAACCAGCTAAACCATGACTCCTTGGATTTAACAAGTGACTTAATTGGTGTCTTCTTTGTTTCTGGTTGGTAGACATTGATGAATGTGAGATGGGGCGGCACAGCTGTGCTAATGACACCGTGTGCTTTAACGTTGACGGAGGTTATGACTGCCGCTGTCCGCACGGTAGGAACTGCACTGGCGACTGTGCCCATGATGGGAAGGTGAAACACAACGGGCAGATTTGGGTGCTGGATGACGACAGGTGCTCGGTCTGCTCCTGTCAGGTGAGCTGAAGGGGCTGATGGGAATTGTAGTCAAAGGAAACCTGATTTTTTTTTTTTACTCAGACTCTTGTCTTTCTGTCCTGTTTCAGTCGGGGTTAGTGATGTGTAGACGGATGGTGTGTGACTGTGAGAATCCCACGGTGGATGTGTTGTGCTGTCCTGAATGCGACCCTCGTCTGAGTTCTCAGTGTTTGCATCAGAACGGTCTGCTGGCGTACAGTAACGGAGAGACCTGGGTGGAGAACTGCCAGCAGTGCCAGTGCATGGTGAGTGGCAGCATGTTACGCCAACTCGATGTGGTAATGCGTTATGATTGCCAGTATATATTTATAAACTAGTATATGGTTGACATTAGAAAGAGCTATTGCTAAAGAACATTAGACAAGATTCTGTTAAACGATTATTGAAATATCTCCGCATTTAGAAATAAACAGTGGGGCCCAAATGTCTGATACCACTAGTAAAAATGTATTTTGCATACAGTTTTTTGTCATTATAAAATATGTTAATGAACCTGATATATTATAAAACCTAGTGGTTCATACAGTATGATGTGAAAATGTTCCAAATAGCATCTTGTGTATTTTAATGGAAGCAACAACAAATTAAATTTGTTAAATGTCATATTTTATATTATTTTATATATATTTTAAATGTCACAAATCTATTATAAATATGTAGAATTTAAGTATTTACACATTTTTTAAATATTTTAAATAATATACATATTATATTTTTAATAATAAAAGAAAATATTTAAAATTCTTATCATACTTTTTCTTTGTTTTTCAAAATCTACATTTAAATAAAAAAGATGTCATTAAAAATTAAAATATTCTCAGACTTTTGGATATGATTATATTTGTATGTCATTTAATTATAATTGAATTATTCAATATGAGGTAAATGTAACATTTGTATATTATTTTATATATTATATTTTAAATGTCAAAGATTTTTCTTTATTAATATATATTAAGTATGTATATTTTAAAAATAATAAAATATATTTAAACATTCTTAAATATTTTTATCATACTTTTGCTTTGTTCTACATTTTTAAATCTAAATTTAAAAACAATTAAATAAAAAACTTAATGTTTTCTCAGACTTTTGCATATTATTATTATTTGTGATAACATATTATATAAATGATTTAATAGTAATAATAATAATAATAATAATAATAATAGTATCTGTTTGTAGTAGTAAAAATATTTTGAAAACTATTTAGAAACATTTTTTGGAGTTTTGGTAATGATTTTTAAATCAATTTTTTGCAAGACTTTTAACATCAATTAAATGAAAGCACTTTTAACTAATGACCACCCACATTAATATATCAACAGCTCTTCAGTATTCAGCAGGACTATGCTAATCATAGCATAACTTGTCATAGTTCTACAAGTACATTGGCAAAAACAGCCTGAGAGTCAGAGTGAAAATGGTCACGTAAAACTGAACTGCAACTTTTTGGTTCAAGCAACCTTGACTGCCATTATAACTGGACTCGAGGAAAAGAATATGATGCAAAAGTATGAAATATGTCCACTTTAGCAAATAGTATGCATTCACACATGCACAACGCTCAGAATAAACTCCACTGTCATTCTGTTCCCTGTGTTATTAGATTCAGATTCAGAGAAACTGCTGGTCACAGTGGAACTTTCTGCAATATAGTCAGGAAGCCTTGCGCCAAAACCTTGAACAATGCAGTTTTCAGCCCCTCTGGTGTTTTTCCCTCCTGTGTGCTGTGGTTCAGCCCTGAACTTTCATCCAGAAGCCATTTTTCTTTCTTCATGCAGAACATTTTTCACTCTGTGAAGAATTGAATTATAAAGTCCAGCTAACTCTATCTTTCTCTCTAGTGAAAATCCTTACTACAGTATTTGCTGAGCTGACAATGGGTTCAAACAGGGCTCCTAAACTTTCATATGACATGCCAGGCTCCCAGCTTACATTTTCTTTGTCTGAGAGTTTTTTTTTTTTTCAGAGAACGAAACCTTTTCCTCAGAGTTTAGGACTGCTAAACTTGTAGGTCTGTAATGAATTCAGTTAAAGACCTCTAGACAGTTGTGGATGGTTTAACCAACGAAAGGCTTGTTTTCCAGGCTAATACTAAAGCCAGGCTCTGGATTAATTGCTCAATAACTGACTTTCAATTGAAAGTGTAATCTGTGTCCGAGAAAGGAACATGATCAAACAGATCCAGTTTTGCATGGCCATATTGAAATTTCATTAGGTTTCAGTACAGCTGCTTTTTGTTTGTCTCTTTTATGTTGTTCTTATACTGTT
This sequence comes from Sinocyclocheilus anshuiensis, assembly GCF_001515605.1. Classification (NCBI taxonomy): domain Eukaryota; kingdom Metazoa; phylum Chordata; class Actinopteri; order Cypriniformes; family Cyprinidae; genus Sinocyclocheilus; species Sinocyclocheilus anshuiensis. The sequence goes on from NW_015548264.1 coordinate 312,208, forward strand.
ATTATCACATTCTCTTTCAGTCAGCGCTTTCTTTTAGTCGTTTTCAACCCCCTTTACTCTTCGATTCCCTCTTCTCATCAGTTTTTTTTTCCTGGTTCCCTGTGAAGTAAAAGAACACAGAACTTGAAAGAGAGGAAGAGACACCGAAAAAGAGAGAATGGGGCAGGAAGAATGCTTTGTGTTTTAAGAATACAAAAGTGTGAGGAGTGAAAGAACAAAGAACGTTTCCGGAACAGAAAACTCCAGGAGGGGAGAGAGAGACATTCAGAGAAATATCTGCATTCTCTTTGTAATCAAGGTCTAAGTAACCTGCTCAGTCTGAGTCAGGATGTAATCTGAAAAATATGTTGTCTTGCAGCGAAATTCAGCAGTCGGTTCACCCAAAAAATTAATCATTTATTCACCCTCATGTGGTTTTGAACCTGTATCTTCTCGGAAACACAAAAGGAAAAGATTTTAATAATGCACAGATCAACTGTAAGAGTTCAAAACCAAAAAAGTGTCTATTGAAAAAGTCAAAATTTAACCCATCATTTACATTGAGTCAGTGAGTTGAAGTCAAGAACTGGGTTCGTCCAATCTGCAACCGATTTATTTAGACCAGAACAGCGGATTCATTAGAGTAAATCAACAGATTCATTCAAATGATTCGACTCAAGGAAGAAATTAATACTTTTATTCAGCAAGGACACAATAAATAGATGATAGTAAAGACTTATAATGGTAAAAGGTTTACATTTCAAATAAATGCTGTTCTTTTGAACTTTCTATTCATCAACGAATCATCAAAAATCATGGTTTCCACAAAAATATGAAGCAGCACAACTTTTTACAACATTGATAATAATATAAAATGAAAAATGTAATTCAGCTTTATTATCACAGGAATAAATTGCATCTTAAAATATACTAAAATAGTAATTTTGAATTGTAATAATATATTACTGTTTTTGCTGTTTTTGATCGAATAAATGCAGCCATATGCATTTATATTTATATACACAAACAAACACACACACACATTCATTTTTTTTTCTCAGCTAATGCACTTACACTACATTACAGAGTGAAAAAAGATGTGATTCCTCACAAAGTAAAGTGACTTAGTATTAACTGAAAGGCGGGACTTCATGCCACCATATTAAGCAAATGATCTCCTCATACTGTCCCTAGATAAACACACACTAGTGTTTCTTCTCTGTCTGTCTTACTCACACTTACCGTGCAGTGTTTATTCAGACTGACCTTCACACACTTTTATGTTTGTCATTCTAAGTACACCATCACTTTATCCTTGCACCTGTGGAAAGCATCCAAAAAGGATCAAAGCTCTGATATATTTTGACACATCACCTGCAGTCCAGCAGATGTTACACAAAGTTTTAAAGAATGCTGGAGGAAACAGAGCCCTGTGTGTGACTATATTAAACCATCTCTGACCTAGGAGTGTCGTATCGATCCTTCATTACACGCTCCTCTCTGGATCAGTGAGCGCAACACACTATTTGTGATTTGCAGCATGTTAAAGTGGAAGTGTATAATTTATGTGCTACTAGCCTCACCGAACGGAATTGTGAAAATATTGATTCTATTCTGTATCGGATTGAAATATGTCTCTGTCTGTGTGTTTCTCAGAGGGGTGAAGTGGACTGCTGGCCGATATCGTGTGCGCCGGTGGCTGACTGTGAGTTTACAGTGGTTCCGGAGGGCGAGTGCTGTCCACGCTGCATCACGGACCCCTGTCTGGCCGATACCGTTCGGAATGACATCTCCAAGACCTGTGTGGATGAATACGGGATCACTCGCTTCAGCGGCTCTGCTTGGACCAAACACGGCACTGAGTGTTCCCTCTGCCAGTGCAAGGTACTTGACACTTACATAATCACCCACAGACGCACACGTTGCAAATCACCAAGATTTATTATTGCGTATTTAGATGTTAACCCCTGTGCTTGTCATTATTTTTAAGCTGGATCCTTTCACATAAAACAAAGGCAGCTTCCACAGGCCCACTAAGGGTTTCATGGACATCTGGCTAATTTATTTTTAAACATTTTAATACCAATTCAGTCAAAGGCAAAGGCTTTTGGTGGTGCGCCCAGTCACAGCTTTGATTTTATTGTTTTGGTGCATATAAATATTATTCATAAAACACTTACATTGAGATCCAAAAATCTGAGACCCCATTGAATAGAGACATCTAGAACGTAATTAAAACCTTGAAAAAACTAAGATCAAAGAAATCAAAGGAACTTTATGATAAGTTAGCATTAATGGATCTTTTTCACAGACTTTGATGACATGTTTCCATGGTTATTAGCATTGTAAATCAAGTTTTTTATATTTTTATTTAAAAATTTAATACACATTTATAACACTATACTTTGTGTTTTCTTGTCTTAGAATTAAATGACATAAAACTAAACTAAATCATTATAGAAGCTTGTTTCCACCATGGGATTTTTTTATTTTATTTTTGTATTAATTGCGACCTTTTTTCTCACAATTCTGCATTTATATATCACAATTCTGAGTTTATTTCTTGCATTCTTTTTTTTCTCAGAATTGCAGGGAAAAAGTCAAAATTGCAAGATGTTAACTCGTGTTTCTGAGTTTATAACTCGCAGTTCTGACATTTTTATTTAAAAATTTAATACACATTTATAACACTATACTTTGTGTTTTCTTGTCTTAGAATTAAATTACATAAAACTAAACTAAATCATTATAGAAGCTTGTTTCCACCATGGGATTTTTTTATTTTATTTTTGTATTAATTGCGACCTTTTTTCTCACAATTCTGCATTTATATATCACAATTCTGAGTTTATTTCTTGCATTCTTTTTTTTCTCAGAATTGCAGGGAAAAAGTCAAAATTGCAAGATGTTAACTCGTGTTTCTGAGTTTATAACTCGCAGTTCTGACTGTGAGATGTAAAATTCTGTAAATTCTGAGATGTAAAATTCTGTTGTGAGAAAAAAAAATACTGGATTGTGAGATAAAAACTTGCAGTTGAGCACAGTTGTGAAAATACATCTTGTTAATTTATAAATTATGAAATTATTGTGTTATTCATTACAATTTATATTTTCTATGAAGTCCCACTCATGACAATTAAAAAGTTATGTATAGAATCCCCTTTCTGCCATGGAATAAAATAAAGGTAATTGTGACTTGATCTCATAATTCATAATGTTTTTCCTCACTGTTCTGAGTTTTAGAATTTTAAGATATAAACTCAGAATTGTGAGATATAATGACTTTCTTGCAGTTCCAAATTCACATCTTGCATTTTTTTTTTCAGAACTCAGTTTACATAGCACATTTTTTTCCTGCCACTGAATAAAAAATTATAAAAATGTATTTGCGAATTTTTAGCTTACAATTTGGACCTTTTTTTCTATATCTCGCAATTCTGAGTTTATATATTACAATTCTGATTTTTAATATAAACTCTGTGAACTGTGAGAAAAAAAGCTTGAAGTCACAATTAACTTTTTTAAATTCTATTGGAGAAATGGGCTTCTATACATATTTTTTTAGCATGCCATGATTGGGGCTTCTTATAAAATATACATTGTAATAAAAAAAATATATATATATTAATAACTGAATTTCATAATAAATAAATAAGATATATTTTCACTAGTGGTCTGACATTTGGACACCTCTCTAAATGATGTGCCAAGTCATTTATAGATAAATAGCTAAGAAACATGGACAGTACACAGAAAATGGTCCCGGATGCTGTGAGATTTGTCTGTGTGAGATGAATTAGATGAATGCAGGAATAAAGAACAGATCTCAGGGACAGGAGAGAATTCATCAACTTATTAAAGCACCTTATGTGACTGGCCAAGGTCATCAGCATCATTTGAGCTGAGCGATGAATCATGAGACGCTGTACTGATGCTTATTTAATGCGTTACACACATACAGTATGGAAATGCTTGAGTGAGTGTCAAATTGGCTACTTTCCTTTTTTGACTAATGTCTCCTTCCATTTCCTTCCCTCCCTCCCTCTCTTTTTCTCTACAGAATGGTCACATCTGTTGCTCTGTGGACCCTTTGTGCCTCTAGTCCTATTCAAAGACAAAATGTCTGACTAGTTTTCTTTTTCTCGCTGTCTGTTTTACTTCCCCCCTCTTTGCCTCGGCTCTCTGTACAGTTTCATCCCCTTCAGAAGATCATTTTATACCAAATCCTCACATGTATTATAACATAAACAATATACAGATAGCGCAGTCATACATAACAAAAGATAAAGCAACCAGTCGTTTTAGCTTTGAACGGTGTTTCAGATTTGCTTGATGCATTTGATAAGATGTTTATTTGTCGTTTATCAATTATCATCGGAAACCATGATGCAATATTCAGATAAAGAGTTCAAGTTTTGCGAATTCCATTTGATTTTCAGGTTTCAGTATCAAAACTATGTTGAAAAATAAAGGTTAACTTGTCAGTGATTGCAGTGTTTTGTGCTTGATGGGTTCAACAGACTGCAGACATGGTCAAATCCTTTGTAAATGACCTTACAGTGTTTACTTCTTTCAGTATTAATGGTTGTTCCGCTCCCTTTCTGGGAAAATATGATCTTGATGTTGTGAATAGTTTATTTAGTGTTTGTTTCTTACGTCTTTTGAATTCTGTCTTTACTTTGATGTTTTATGTTGCACCTCTTGTCAAATTGATGTTTTGTTTCCTTCAATGGCTCGGTGCACTATTGTGTCATGGTGAAATAAAAGGTTTCCATTGAAAAATATGCAGATGCATTGTTGTTGTTTTTTATTTATTTAACACAAAACAGTATAACAACTCTAACTGAACAGTTGGCATTTGTTTATCAGAAAATCTCACATGCTGAACTCCATCTGAAACATTTTTGTTGCCATTTACTAAATATTTTATTTATTTTTTATTTAGCTGTATTTCAGAAAATGTTAGTATGTATAAATACATAAAATGTATTCATGTTTTACACATTAGACTTTCAATAGAGGGCATGCGTTGTTTTCGATGTTTGATGCAAGTTGAAATTTTGTTTATAATAAGTCATGCGATTTGTAAAAGTCAAAATATAATTTATATGAATTGCAGTTTGATGAGTCTATTTTACGTCCAAGATGTGAAGTATTCCGGAGTCTTATTATAGTTTGATTTAGATTAGAATTTGATTAAAGATTACAGATTACAAAGATTTTTCTTTGGAATAACATGCACAGATGAATCTTTCACAATAAGACTAGATAAGATTTTGATTTCATCTTGACTTTAAGTATATTTTTTGAGAGGCTTTGGGATCTTTGAGGCTACTGTGGGTTTGAAATATACAACGGAACATCAGAATAATGTTGTTTTCTTTTCAACATCATTATTTTGTCCACTTGTTTCCATCCTTGCTGATTCATTGTCATCTTCCATGTATCTTTTCCCTTTCAAGTCTCTATTTAATAGAGCTTTCTGTCTCTTTTCATCAGTCTGGTGTCTGGGTTCTTCTCATGCAGGATGAACATGGGTTTATTTCAGTGCCAGTAATCCTGTGCAATTACACTTGGTTTGAATAGTTGGTTGATAGTGGCTGGTTCTGTTTTCCCGGCCTCTACAGCCTCTCTCATCTCTTTCTTTCACACGCACACACAGTTTTCCTGATGCAGGAGATTACTGCAGTGTGATGCCTCTCATTTCCGTGATTTTACTGATCCCACAGATTAGGGACCATACTGCAGATCTGATGTCACTGTGCCAGCCCTCGCCTTATGAGAGCCTCGCCATGTGCCAACCTTTATCTGACCTATAATGTATGCTATATGTGTAGACATATGGTTGTGGGTATGTCTCTGTTTTCTCTTGATGAAATACGTGTCTAATGTAAGTAGCTATTTATAGAATCGGCATTTGGGATCTTGGCACAAACTTTTGGAAAATTGATGTACTGCAGTGTCACATGCTAAACTCCATCTAACGGTCATGCAGAATAATGCATCAATATGAGCTTTGTAATTACTAATACACAGCCAATATGCTAGTGATATGCATACTAATAAGCAACTCATTAATAGCGAGAATTAATCCTTAAAATAAAGTGTTACCTTAATTTTAAAAATGAAAAATAAAATAAAATAACACCATAATATATACAATAAATAGTAAATGCCATTTAAAATGGTTTTAGATGGAGTTTAGCATGTGACACTGCAGTACATCAATTTTCCAAAAATGTTAGATCCCTTAATCCACCCCCATACCTAAACTTAACAACTACCTTACTGACTATTAATAAGCAGCAAATTAGGAGTTTGTTCAGGGAAAACTCTTAGTTAATAGTGGATATGTGTTCCCTATTCTAAAGTGTTACCAAAATGAATTGAATTTAAAAATAAATTTAAATTAATTCTTTTGCTATATTGATTTGTATGACCACATTAGTAATAATAATAATAATAGTAATAATAATAATAATTAATATTATTGTTATTATTATTAGCACTTAAGATTAATTAGTGAAGGCAAATATGATTAAAAATTGTGGAATAGAATAGTGGAAACATACTAAACTCCATGTAAAACTATTTTAAACACCACTTAATAATAGTTTTTTTCCTTTCTTTTTTTAAACAATTTTTATTCATTTTTTCTTTAAATGTTCATTTACACTTAAGTAGTTTTGCTGTCAGCCTTTACAACCAAATGTTAATAGTATTAATATTTCTAATTATTATTATTAGTAGTAGTGGTAGTAGTAGTATTAGTAAAACAGCAGGAGCACTTAAAATGAAATAGTGAAGGTAAATATGATAGAAAGCTGGAAACATGCTAAACTCCATCTAAAACTAGTTTAAATCCTGTTTATTACCTGTTTGTTTGTTTTTTTATTTGTTCATTTAATATTTTTATTCATTTTTATTTTATTCCAGTTACTATTTTTTTAATGTTTATATGTATTTGTCTCACTGCAAGAGCACTTAAAATGGTGGGGAAAAAACATTCAGATGATTTTCACAGAAGCACTTTTATGTATTTATTTATTTAAAATAATCAATCAATCAATCTTATTGGACGCATCACGGTTTTCAATTCTTAGTGGCGGGGATGCAGTATAAAGTTTTCTGTTACCAGTGTTGTTAAAATGCCATTCGGTGCTATAATCAGCCATGATCAGTTGATCATGATCATGAGCAAAATTGTCTGATAACAAAGATAAAATTTGTTTTAATGCCATAACATCTCGTCATTCCGACATAATTGAGTGGACAAAAATAATATGCGTGTGGCAGCAATGCATTGCATACATGTGAGCAAAAGTACTATTAAATTATTATTATTTTTATTTTAAGTAGGAAAAATTACTGATTGCACCTTTGACCTATAATCACCATGCTGATTACAATTTTTGTAGCCATGCTTATTATTCTTATCTTCTCTCTCTCTTTCTCACCAAGTGCTTGTTTTTTTAATCTCTTGCCATTTTCAGCACAGTGTGTAATCTTGCTGAAGTGGTGAATCGGGTCCCTGCCAAAACTAACTGGCAATGTCTCTTTCCCCATTCTGTTGGACACTTTGGCTCTATATTTGTCTGCCGGCTAATGGAGAGCCAAGAGTCTGACTCTAGTGCTTCCTCATGCCTGTGAAGAGCAGAGAGGAAGAGAGAAGGGGGGAGGGGGACCAAGTGACCCGGCATGTTGTCTGGTTATCCAGCTGGCTCTGAAAAGCCTGTAGCAGAGAAGAGCCCCACGCTTGAGCGGAAATATCAGCACCACGGAGAGCTCCTCTGAGATCTTCTCTTACGTCAGCGCCGGAGGGACAGACTGCCAACAAATCTGACTCTCAAAGAGGATAGAGCGTCTCTTTATGACTGTTTGACTAAGTTTTACAGGCTTGAAGGGATACTTCACCCCAAAATGAACATTCAGGCGTCATTTACTCACCTTCGTGTTGTTCCAAACCTCTACTGTATCACTTTCTTTCTGACATGGAAACCAAAAGAAATTCTGCTAGTTGATAAAATATTTTAGAGCTTGGAAAACAAGAAAAAATATGTTTTAATTATAAAAATGCATCTGGAATTTTACCATTTTAATAATTTGCATGTCTTATGACTGTGAGAATTCTGTTTTAACAAACAATTGCTGAGGGGGTGAAAAGTATTAACTTGATTTTTAGTTTTAACTTATTTTAATGTTTTTTTTTTATATCTTATTTTAAGTAATTTTGAGGCTCCTTTGTAAGTCTGCTAAGCCCTGATTGAGAACCACTGCTGTACAGAAATACAACAAAAGATATCAAAGCAAATAACTGTCTGACTCCTACAGTATGTACACCTAGCATATTTAAATGTTACACAGTTTAAATTTTGTTTATTCATTTTAACTATGATAAAAAAAATATCATAAAGTATCAACCTAATAATTCAGTGCAATGTTTTTTGGGCTATTAAAATGATGCTGGGGTTTCCTCAAACCCTGAGAGTTATGCAAATTGTCCATAATATGTGATGTTGTACATTTCCTAATATATAAACTGTTTCTGACAGGAGGAAATGTTCACTGAGGTTAGCGAAGGGTGTGATGCTCTGACCTGTCGTATCCAGTTCAGCAAGACACCACTTTAGAGAGGAGCAGACACATTAAAAACCTCTGATCCGCCAGAAGAAAAGGAATCATGTTACCTTTGATCTTCACTGAATGAAGGAAGTCACGGTGCGAAATCTCCGTCTCGCTCTCTTTCACTCTCCCTTGCTTTCCCCCCTCCCTCTTTCCTTCAATCCCACCTTTTCAGCTCACTTCAGTCAATTGAAATTAAGAAGATCTGTAGCGAGATCCATTTTCTTGGCCATATTACTTTTACAGGCCCATAGAAGCGTCTTGAATGATCTAATTTCACTGCATGGACAGTGAAGTTTCCTTTTTTACATCATATTTACTGGCGCTTTAATAGTTACTCTGTTACCAGCAGCACTACGGCTGTAGTTTAAAGTCATCTCGAGCCAATCTGAAGTCAGATGAATCATTTCGATGGTTGAGAACCTCTACTTTGATATGAGTTTACTCTGACATAAAACCACCTAAGCACTCAGTGTGTGAAAAGCATGAATACTGAAGTATGGCAGAAGGGGGATTGGTTATGCTGTGTTGAAGGTTCAGCGGATCTACGGCCAGGGCTTTTCCTTTGATGTCTGTGCCATGCAGTAATGAACACTCTTGAATAGCATGAATATTTTGAGCTGCCACTTTTTATTTTATTATTTTTCTCTAATAAAGCTCGGCGATACACTCAAGGGACTTAATGCAGAGTTTAAAAGCAGTCTTTGTCGCTAAGAAATAAATCCTTTTTTATTCCTGCTATGAGTCTCTTTTCATATGCTTTGCAAAAGAGATTTATTTTCAATTTATGGCTTGAATAATTTAGGCCTAATAGACTTCATCATTCATAGTTTTGTATTCCGTAGAAAATGATAGTTTCCAATTACATGACCATAATGAGAGATGATGTAGGGGGTGAGATTCTAACACACCCCTAACAGATGTAAATCTGAATATTTTCACTCCCAATTACGATTATTAATAAGGCTTAATAATCATTATCACCTCTCACCCTGGGTATAATCATTTGGAGAATGTGATAGGGGAGAGAAGGGGGTCCCATGATACTCTCTGAGACACAGATGTACTGTACATGCCTCTTGTACACACATATAGAAACAGAGCTTATGTTAAATAAGGTGGATGGTAAATAAGGATAAATAATTAATTAATTAATTAATTAATTAATTAATAATTAATACATAATTAAATAAGGATGGTACTCCCCTAGTTATGCTTGGAGACGTCAACATCCACCTAGATAAACCTCAGGCTGCAGACTTCCACACTCTGCTTGCCTCTTTTGATCTCAAACGAGTGTCAACTGCTGCTACTCACAAATCAGGCAACCAACTGGACCTTATTTACACACGATACTTCTCCACTGATCATGTACTGGTTAATCCACTGCACACCTCGGATCACTTCCTCCTCACTCTTAACCTCAACATGGGTCCTGACACAACACATACCCCTCCACGTGTCACTTTTCGACGTAACCTACGCTCACTCTCACCCTCCCGGCTATCTGCTATGGTTTCATCTTCACTTCCTCCCCCTAAACAGTTAGCATCTCTTGATGCTAACAGTACTACTGATACTTTCTGCTCCACTCTTATGGGTTGTGAGTAAATGATGATTGAATTTTCATTTTGTGGTGAAAAAATGAACCAGTAGCTGCTCGCATAAAATTCAAGGCATTAATGTTTACCTACAAAACCACCACTGGCTCTGCACCCCTTTACCTAAATTCATTCAGACCTATGTGCCGTCTAGAAGCTTGTGTTCTGCAAGTGAACATCACTTTATTGTGCCATCCCAAAGAGGCACAAAATCACTTTCACGGACCGCAAAAGCAAAAAATAGCTCTAACACTAGCTTGCTCTATTGTTTTTCTATTTTATCTGTTTTCTTTTTATTTATTATATGATTTAAAAAAAAATAGCATCAAGCTAACTGAGACTTGTTATAGCACTTGCATATCATTGCTCTTTTGTTGATTTTGATTGCTTCCATTGTCCTCATTTGTAAGTCGTTTTGGATAAAAGCGTCTGCTAAATGTCTAAATGTAATGTATTGTAATGTAAATAGGCTGACCAGTAGCTACTATGCTGGCATTGTGCTATATTATTCTAGGAAAGAGAGATAAAGGGTTCATATGAGTGAACAAAGATGATAAAAAACATGTATATAGTCCTAATAGATTTGACTTTTGATAGTCAAGCTTAGATTAGTACATTTTTTAATATTTAAAATATTTAAAATAAATTAATACTTGTATTTAGCATGGATTCATTAACATCACACTTATACTTTTATAAAAGATCTGTTTTTCAAATAAATGTTTTTTTTTTCAAATTCTTTTCAGTTTTCAAATTGTCCTCATTACAACAACAACAAAAAAAATAATAATCAGCTTTTTAGAATGATTTCTGAAGGATCATATGACAAAGACTGGGGCAATAATGCTGAAATGTCAGCTTTGCCATCACAGAAATAAATTCTATTTTAAAACATATTTTAAAAACATAATAGTAATATTTTACCATTTTGACTATATTTTTGATCAAATAAATGCAGCCTTGGTGAACATAAGATACATTTTTAAAAAAATATTACAAACTCTTACTGACCCCAAACAAATAGTATATGTATTTTAGCCCAGGTGTGTTTTAAAATGAAAGACATTTTTGTTGGATTACTCTGCATTTTAGAGACAGAATCTATATGTCTTATAGCTGAAAACAAACCTCTTTTAAAATGTAGTTATTCCAGCTTCTTCTTGGCGATGAGCTGCACATTGATTTATTTTATGCAGTATTTGTCATGCTTAAAAAAGTAGGACATTAACTATTACTGACAGTTCATAGAAAGACACTGTCATATTACAGATATTAATGACTACCAAGGCTGTGTCATATGAATAATCTGTCAGTCGGCCTTGGTAGCTGAGGACTCCAGGGACGAGACACTAATCAAGAAAAGGAGGTTTCAGAGTAATAATATTTTAAAACCGTATCACAGCCACATGGGGTTAAAAGAGAGCTATTTGATCATACATACACAAATATATGATTTGCAGGCTTTAAACTCAAACTTAGACAGAAATTTAATGTAAAAGTGACCAAGTCATTCAGCTTTAGCATAGAGCTAATGCTAATCTAAAAGTGCAATAAAAAAAATAACACTTTGAAAACAACTGTTAATATCTTGTGCAGTGTTTCTTCGTCAGTCTTTAAACTCAAGCTTAGACAGAAATTCAATGTAAAAGTGACCTAGTCAATCAGCTTTAACATTAGCATTCTAGCACCTACTAGAATCAAACATTTTTCCCCTTACGAAAATTAACCATGGTTTTATTATAATAAAAGTGTTGCAACCATGTTTTTTGGTGTATTGATTACCATTTGTATAACCAAAATTTTACTACAAATACCATAGTTAAACTATGGTTAGTGTAGCAAAACAATGGTTCAATTGTGGCTACCATGGTTTAACTATAGTAACCATGTTTTTTTTCTTCTTCTTGTTTTATTTGTAGTAAAAACATGGGTAATTTTCGCAAGGGTCAGTCAGTGTGAGGTCTTGTGTTCTCTGTAACCTATATTCATAAATAACCTGCTTTATCTACTATAAACCATGCAGCAAAACCTGCTTGAACAGCAAGGAAATGGTGAGCCATTAACGCAGCCCTACATTTTTCATCTGTTTGAAATGTCAATAAACCCTGAGAACAAAGATGATTCTGCACCAAATGTTTATTTCCCCCCAAGGACAAAATGGAGCCTGAGTGCGTATGCGTGAGGAAAGTGAATTTCCTCATAAAAGGCTACTTTTGAATAATTTGTGCTTAAAAAGCCTTCTTGTAATATCAGCAGGATTCAGCACTCTGTCCTGCCCTTACATGAATTCTCTCTCTGCCCGCTGAATGCTAATGCAGGTGTTACACTGAGCTGTCAGGCCGCTCTCTCCTGCCGGCTATCAGATAGCTGCAAGACTGCAGTGTAAGGTCTTGACAGATGGCTGCTCGCTCGCTCTCTCTCTCTTTCTCTCTCTCTCTCTTTCTGTTGAAGGAAGCAGAAGGGGTGTTTTAAAGGACACTGTCAGAGCACTTTCAAACTCAGTCTCATTATCCTCCCAGCCCATCTCTCCATTCTCCTTCCTTTATCACAAACTCGTTTTTTCCCCTCCTCCCCTTCAAGTTCCATCCAACTACTTCTCTCTGACCTTAAAGTATTTCATGCACTCATGTCATTCTTTTCTCCATCTTGTATTCTTCTTTATCTCTTGTCTCTGAATGGCTTATTGCTTTCTATTGTGTGACTGAACATTCTGAGCACTTCTGATGGAGCTTTCTCTTAGATGCATTGTGCGTGTGTGGCATTAAGACTACAGATGTAAATGGGGTCCAATGGGGTAAATGGGGTTTTGTGTGCATTGTTCTTATAGTGTAACTGCTTCAGTACTGCTTTAAAATAATGTTGTTAACTGCTTGTTATACAACATATGACTTTAATAAAATAGTTCACCCAAAAAAAGAAAATTTGTTAAAAATTTACACACCCTCAGGCTGCCCAAGATGTCGATGAGTTTTTTTCCTTCATCAGAACAGATTTGGAGAAATTTGGCATTACATTACTTGCACCAATGGAGTCAAAACATGCAGCTTTTCACTTCACAGGACATTAATTGATGGACTGGAGTACTGTGGATTATTGTGATGTTTTTATCAGCTGTTTGGACTCTCATTCTGACGGCACCCATTCACTGCAGAGGATCCATTGGTGAGCAAGTGCTAAATTTCTCCAAATCTGTTCTGATGAAGGAACAAACTCATGTTCATTTTTGATGCCCTGAGAGTGAGTACATTAGCAACAAATATTCATGTTCGTGTGAATTATTCCTTTAAATAAAAAATAAAAAAATAATAAATCAAACTTCAGAGCTCACTCCAAGTATTTCTGTCTTATTTTCCAGTTATAACATTTAAAATTCCTTCAAACAAAATACATTTTCAGATCATTGTATAAAACAGATATGTTATCTGAAAACAGGCTTTAGAATTTATACAGTGCTTACATTTTTCAAGGATTTTTAATTATTTTATTTGAAACCAAGTCAAAAAATAATAATTAAAAACTCATTAAAAAGTAATTTCTTCCGCATTGACCTCCATTTAATTTTTAAGATAACTTTTGGGAGATGGTTCATGCTGGACTGCTCAAATATAGCAATGAATATAATTATTTATTTTCAATGTTAAAATACATCTCCTAGCCAAACTTGGAAATACACATTCTTGGAAATACACTTCCTTGTGTGTGTGTGTGTGTGTGTGTGTGTGTGTGTGTGTGTGTGTGTGTGTGTGCTGTCCATCTCTTTAAAGGAATAAGATAAAATGTAGCACAGTCCTAGCAACCATTAGGATGTAACCGGTTGTAGAGGATATGTAATATTAAATACCTTATGTCTTAGAATCAAATCCACCTATCCTTGTTTTCACTGACAGACAGATGGCTATACAGAACATAAATCGATCCAAGCACACTCCTCTGTGGTCCAAAACAACCCCATTTAACATAAATTGCTTGGTGAACACAAGGGCTGATATTTTTCTAGAGTCTTCGTATGACTGACAACAGAAGCCGCATCTTGAGAGAAAATAGAGAAGAGTACCAGAAGGGAAAAAAAAAAATTGAGTGGGAGAAAGTGTCACAGAGTGGACGTGTGAATGAGTGAATGAGTGCCAATCAGCATGGTTAAGTGTGACTGCCGTCAGAGTCTCTCACTGTGTGTGTGTGTGTGTGTGTGTGTGTGTGCATGTTTATGTGGTTTATGAGGACACAAATTTGTATAATAACATGGGTATGACATAGGTATTACAACGAGAAGGTGATTTATGAGGACATTTTCAGTGTCCCTGTAATTCAAAAGGCTTATAAATAATTCAGAATGAGTTTTTTTGAAAATCTAAAAATGCACAAAGTTTCCTGTGAGGGGTAGGTTTAGGGGTAGGGTTGGTGTAGGGCAATAGAAAATACGGTTTGTACAGTATAAAAACCATTACGCCTATGGAGAGTCCCCATAAACCATAAAAACAAACCTGTGTGTGTGTGTGTGTGTGTGTGTTTGAAACAGAATGAAGGATTCAGTCCCACTCACACAGTCTGTTTGAACCACATCCATGTGCGTTATGTAATAACTGTTTGTTCAAACAAAACTGATCCATCATCATTGCTGTAGTCATTTTATGAAATTAAAATTTACGAGATTTATTTAAAAAACATTCTGGAATATAAATTTGTTTGTTTCTTTGTCTGTTTGTTTATTTATATTGTATCTATTATGTGTGCATTTTTATTTATGTATATAATTAATAGAAGAAGAAATGTATGCAAATAATAGATTAAAATATGACCATTTTATTTTATTTTTGGGTGAACTATTTTGGTAAGACTTTAGTATAGGGACCAATTCCCTAATCCTACCCAATACCTAAACTTAACAACTACCTTACTACTTATTAATAAGCAGCAAATTAGGAGTTTATTGAGGCAATATTCATAGTTAATGGTTTGTTAGTCAGAATTGGACCTTAAAATAAAATGTGACCATTGTTTCTTTATTTACTCGTTTAAGAAAAACAGCTTGTATAAGTGCATTCAAAGTAATGCAGATTCTTCAGTCTACTGTCTAAAATTGCAAAACTGATACAATCTTAGTGTTTTTAATTATATAATCCTTGAATAAAGACCACACAAACTTTATTATTGGTTACAATTTAGAATAGGGAACACATATTCACTATTAATTAAGAGATTTAATTCAATAAACGGTCCCACTTTATATTAAGTGGCCCTAATACCTGTGTGCTTACATAGTAACTAGATGTGTATGTAGTATGTAACCACAGTGTAAGTACACATTGGTACATAGTATCTACAGCTGTAATATTTCTGTAACTACACACATGTAACAACCCTCCGAATGGTTTGTGCAAGTACAAATGTGTAACAGGACATATATAACTACATTTTGTAACAACAATATGTATAAGAGTAATTGGAACAGTTTGATCCAGGAGGTGGAGATGGATAGGTTTAGGGGTGGAAATGGCATCCAAGGGGTGGAAATGGGTAGGTTTAGGGGTGGAAATGGGATCCAGGGGGTGGAGATGGGGAGGTTTAGGGGTGGAAATGGGGGGGTGGAAATGGGTAGGTTTAGGGGTGGAAGTGGCATCCAAGGGGTGGAAATGGGTAGGTTTAGGGGTGGAAATGGCATCCAGGGGGTGGAAATGGATAGGTTTAGGGGTGGAAGTGGCATCCAAGGGGTGGAAATGGCATCCAGGGGGTGGAAATGGGTAGGTTTAGGGGTGGAAATGGGATCCAGGGGGTGGAAATGGGTAGGTTTAGGCGTGGAAATGGCATCCAAGGGGTGGAAATGGGTAGGTTTAGGGGTGGAAATGGGATCCAGGGGTTGGAGATGGGTAGTTTTAGGGGTGGAAATGGCATCCAGGGTGTGGAAATGGGTAGGTTTAGGAGTGGAAATGGGTAGGTTTAGGGGTGGAAATGGGATCCAGGGGGTGGAGATTGGTAGGTTTATCGGTGGAAATGGCATCCAGGGGATGGAAATGGGTAGGTTTAGGGGTGGAAATGGGATCCAGTGGGTGGAGATGGGTAGGTTTAGGGAAATGTAAAGTGGGAGGAGTTAGATCTCAAGTTGGTGGAGTTGGTGCACCACTGTAATACCAGTGTACTTACATGGTAACTCCTCAGGAACTGTCCACTTAATATAAAGTGTAACATTCTGGACACCAACCACAATTTATATTTAAAGCCTCACTTACTGGCCGCTGCTGTGTAACATCAGCGTAATTACGTGGTAAATCCATAGGAATTGTTTACTTAATATAAAGTGTAACACTTTCTTTACCAAAAAGTGCTGTTAGTCCTGTTACAGATTTGTACTTTTATTACCAAAAAGTGTTGTTACCAGTGTCCTGTTACACATTTGTATTTACACATACCATTCAGTGGGTTGTTACGTGTAGTTACACAAACATTATAGCTGTAGATACTATGTACCAATGTGTACTTACACTGTGGTTACATACTATGTACACATCTAGTTACTATGTAAATACACAGGTATTAGGGCCACTTAATATAAAGTGGGACCGGATTGGTCCAACGAATCGAATCGTTCGGTTTGTAATGAGTAACGAACCGAAAGCCTCGTACCGAACGGTTCAATACGAATACGTTGCTTTATATCAAGAAAAGTCTAATTAGTAAAATCTACACCATCCAGTCCTTTATTCAAGCCTTTATTTCAGTTAGCATGTATCGTTGATTAGTAGGTGGGCTTGTTTTGCCTGTATATGGGCCACATTGAGAGAGTCTCTGCTCTGTAGTCTCAGTGGTATGACCAGTGAATCTGGGTCAGTTGCTTTCCCTTGAGTGAATCTCGACTAGACTATATTGTGAGTCAATGTATAGAGAGCCAAAGCTCTAGAGATTGTAACACAGTTGATAAGTGCATGTGTGTAGTAGAATTTGGGTCTGGCTTCAGTGTTAAAGGTCTGAGGGGTGATTCAGAGTTAGCATCTGGTGCTGCTCTGGAGTTATTTAAAGGTGCAGAGTATCATCGAATGCAATAAAAAAAATTCATGATTGTTTTCAAACAGGTTTCCTGAAAACATTCTTCTCATCTGCCATAAGATTTAAATGACCCTGTTAAATCTGAAAAGCCTGAAGGAAAGTTTATCTTAGTAAGTCTCACCTTGAACCACATTTTCCACAGTTTTAACAACAACAAAAAAGTATATATATATATATATATATAATTGAAAATGTTATATTCACAAATAAATCACAAAAACATAAATGAAAATTGGGTGACACTTTACAAAGGTTTAATTTGTTAACAGTAATTTCTAGATCAGTTAACATGAACTATTACCAGACTTCTACAGAATTTATGATAATTGTGAAATAACACGAACGTCTTTATTAAATAACATTAGCATAAATTAATAGATATTGTAATTTAATATGCATTTGCAACTTGTGATTTTATGATCATGTGACTCATAGGATCATGTGACCCCATCATTTCACATAGCTTCTTGATTTAGTATTGTTATCAGGCATTGAAAAATATTTATAAATATAATTACATTTTAAGTCAAACATTACTTTTTAATCTCTCATAGTGGTTTTTAATTTAAATCTCAATTCTACAATATGAAAGCTTAAAATTGCTCATTGGATTTTTATGGCCTATGCACCTATTAACCTCGTTTGAACTCCTTTTAATGTGCAGTGAGTTTCAATTAAAAACACAAAGCACAAAGAAACACGACTTAAAAGTTTAATAGTAATTTATTCTAACTGCTTTTGCGTTGACTCATCTCCCCCTGTCGCTCTCATGCCCACATATTGCCTCCGTACATATATACAACATATATTTACCACTCAGGTTCAGCTGAGCTCATGGTTCAGTGAGATCATTTACATCTAGTTCGGTGGACCTGTGTAGGTGTAGGTAATGTACAAACCGACACTGAATACTGTGTAAATTATCGCCACGTCATTCCCCTCAAACACAAAAGTAATACTGTTCACTCAGTATCGGCCATAACGAGAACTAAATGATCGACTCCGGATACAAATTTACTCCTGCCTGATTCTCAACGCCTTGTTATTTTATTCCATATCAAAAATGTCAAAACATTGTGAGCTAACTTCAGCCCACACATATATCACAAGCCTCTCGCCGGGCCTGCGCTGCTTGTTCCTCCCGGATTGAAACAATTTTTCTCTCCCATTCTCTATATCTCCTCTCCTCGCGATCACAAATTGAGGCAGGAAATTGAGAGAGGAAGGCAGAAAGAGAGAGGGGAGAAAATGAAAAGCCCTTCGCTGCTGGACCTCCTGCATATTTCCTTTTGTTAAATCGTTTTCGGCTGACTCGCTGCAGGAAATATTCTCCTCTCCGCTTGCTTCCTACACAGCTCATTAGACCTGAAGATCCCCATCGTCCGTCAAACCCACAGTAGCCTGGGAAGCTCTCGTGTCCTGAACCTGTGCCTCATCCACCTCCAGAGAGAGGAGGCCACCTTTGTGTTATCTCTCGAGTGCAGGGTTGCAGTTCAGTATTAGGGTTTATATCCGAAAATCCATTTAAATCACGTTAATGCACTTTTTAGAGCTGGTCCAAATGGATTTGTGTCACATAAAAACTATGGCGGACATGTTTGTTTAGTTGTATTCCTACAATTTAAATGACCCTGGGCTGTGTGAACGGTCTTATGGGAAATTTAATTGTGTTAGACCAGATTTTAGACATAGTCTCAAGTTATTCTGGACAAAAATTGCTCAGTTGTCTGAGATGTGAAGTGACCAAAAACTGTTTCCTAGGTGGCTTTTAGCAGTATTTTTTTTATTTTATTTTATTGTGTAAAAATTAAATAAATGGTAATAAAATATATGAATAACATCAAATATTAAAATGAATGTTAATTTTATACACATATAAAATAAAGTGAATATTTTGTATTTAAAATTAAATGCAAATAAATAAATAAAATAATTGCTAAATGTAATGGCTGTACCAAAATGAGTAAAGTGTTTAAAAATATGGAAAAATATGCACCACTGAAGCTGAGACAGGGCTCACATTTGCTCTTACATGTTGATTTTACAAAACTGAAAATCATTCGGTCAGTCATGTTTCATTTGTTTCTATCAGAATATAAGATAAAAAAATTATTTTATTTCTGGTTTTATTTTATTCATTATTTAAAATATTTAAATAAAATATTTTAAAATGAAATAAGTATATAATACTTATATATAATAGAATAAAAATATATATACATAAAAATAATCAAATAAATGTGTCTTTTATACATATATAAAGTATATAGAGTATATAAAGTATATAAACAATATTTTATATTTTAAATCAAAAATCAGAAAAGAAAAGAATTGGCTATATGTAATGGTTTTACCAAAACTACTAAAATGTAGTAAAATGTAAAAACTAGCTCAATATGCATGTGTACCACTGAAGCTGAGACAGAGCTCACATATGCTCTTGCATGCTGATTTTAAAAATGTTTCATTTGTTCCTCTTGCATGCTTTATTCAAGTGTGGTAATATTTGAAATGGGCAGAATGTAGGACACCTGTCAGAGCCAGTGCGGCCATCAAACCCGGGACTTCTCCTGCTACTATGGGTTAATCTTTGAACTCCCTCTGAGACTCATTAGCCATTTTATTTCACTAGTGCTAATTATGAGTTTGTGAGGGTGGCGGCATTTGCGAAATACAAACTGGCCGCCCCTGCTGTGCTCTTGCCTTTCCATCAGAGCAACCCACATTCATACAATCACATCGGCACACTCATGAATATATACAAAAAACCTCTGAAACGCATTCAGCCCACCTGTGGTGCGCATCTGTTCAGCAGCACACACCTGGAGAGAGACCCCCGCAGTCGTCTGGCGCAGAGGAAAAGATGTAAGATTATGGAGTCTTACTTTTTCAAGCAGACTGTAGAAAACCTCTGCTCAAGACCCATACTAAATAAGCAGAGAAAATGTTAAAAGTCTGAAGTTTCTCTGTGAAATTTTTCACTGTTATATTTGATCTTACAGAAGCTTTCTGTGCTCGAGTTTGCCTTCAGCAATGAATATTAATTTAGGGATCCACAATTCCTTTGTGTTCCAATAATTGTTGGTGTGGCTCACTTTCAAGTGATCGAATGGACTCAGGTGTTCTGGATTCACCAGCTGCACCTCTGGACCCCCATAAGGCATCATTATCATACTAAAGCAATGAGAGCCATTTGGTCTCCACTGAGAGGCCATGAACAGCATGGTGGCCCCTACAACCATTCGTCATTAAATTACTGTCTGCTCCAGCGTTCTCCAATCACTAAACCCCCTCAGGCTTAAAAAGTACCTTGTCCAAAAGGACAAATCACAAATAAGGTCATATTTCCTCTTGAGAGCCTCACGTGTTCTGTTACTGATATTGATTTTGTGACAAAGCCAAAGGTTATTTGCAAAATATGCAAATATACAATCTTATATGCATTCGTTCAACATTATCCTAATTTCTCACACTGCAAGCAAGTATACTTATATTGCTTTATGGTAAAGATGTCAAAACAAAATAATCTATGCAGAAATGAAGACTTGTTTTCAGATAATAGGTTTATTTTTCTTAGTGCATTGGTAAATACATTCAGCCTACATTCAGGTTTCTTGTTATATAAAAATATATAAATATTATATTTAATATTTACATAATATATAATATTTTATATACAAAATATATTGCATTTTGTTGATTTATGCATGAAACAGGAAAAAACTATTTGTCAGCAGTGTAAGAAAATTAAATCTCTTTTGAGATATATTCTCCAAAACCATGTCCTAAAATATTGTGCCGTTTTTGCTTCTCAAGTACATTATTTATTCTAAACATATTCAAGTATTTTTATTGGAAAAATGTTCAGGGAAAAATGCTGACTAAACTGTTTGTAGTGCAAGACAAAAATATTTTACTTATTTATTTATTTGTTTGTCTGGAAAAAAGCAAAAAATTACTGGTGACGGAATTATTTGTAGTGCAAGGCAAAATATTTATTTAATTTTTCTTTATTTTCATGTTATTTATTTTAAACATATTCCGATATTTTTATTGGAGAAAAAGTAAAAAAATAAAAAAATACTGGTTGAGAAATTGTTTATACTGCAAGTACATAAAAATAAACAATAAATAAACAAAAATGTATTTTTGTTTTGTTTTGTTTTCCTGAAAAACTGACCATTGAAGTCTGTCTGCTGCATCTGTTCTTGCTATACATAGGCAACAGATTACATTTATTTACCAAATCCCTGCTCTGTATGTGCCAGCAGCTCTGACTGAAGAGCATCAAGCGGTCATGAACAGCAGTCATCTTCATCCATTAAACAGCTCCTCTTTGCATCATTCCTGAGAGAGGCAAAATCTTAATATTCCCCTAAGCAAACTAGCGCACAGCTCTGGACTAGCTTGTAGAATTGTCATTAGCAAGCTGTGGGGGTCACGTTCCCAGCCCTCTAATCGTTTTTCAGTGGGCTGCTCTCCTACCCACTACAGCGGCATGAAAAGGTGTCCGTTCACATAATGCCATGCATCACTCTTGATAGCCAGACCCCCTGGGCTCTTCATTAGACCTCCGTTTCCGGCCAGATTGTGTGTGAGGGCCAGGGTTTGAATACGCAATGGGCCTTCTGCGCAGATCAGGAATGAGCCGAGCTGATTGGATGGCGTGAACGGAAGTGTAGGATCCTTTGCATTGGCTGAAATGCAAGAATCGTGGCCATATGTTTACTATGCTTAATAAGAATTGTGTGCCTGATACATGCCTTTGAAAAATACCAAAAATAGTCAACTAAAAAGAGAGACCACTTAATTTAACTCAGACTTTCAGAAAGCAAGCATTTAAATATAAATAATTTAGATAGATAGATAGATAGATAGATAGATAGATAGATAGATAGATAGATAGATAGATAGAAAAATAGATAGAATAGAATATTGTAACCTAACAATTTCGGAAATTTGCAGAAAAAACTGCAAGAAAACTGAGAAATTAGTTTATTTTTCTTGGTTAGGAAACGGTTTGTAGTGCAAGGCAAAAAAATAAACTAATTTTTATTTTATTTTATTTTATTGTGCAAAACAGTAACTTTTCAGAAAGTTTTTACTCAAAATATCTGGTGCAATTTTATAATTTGAGTACTTTTCCAGACCCAAAAAACTGACCTGTTTTTGGGTCCCATTGATTCCATTGTATTTTTGTCCATACTATGGAAGTCAGTGGAACTCGAAACCATTTGGTTACCAACATTCTTCAAAATATCTTCTTTTGTGTTTCACAGACCAAAGTAAGTCGTACAGGTTTGAAAAACATGAGGTAATTTTCATTTTTATTTTCATTTTTCATTTTGCCTTTAAGAAAATACACTCATATAAATTCGTTGTGGTATTTTAAAAACATTTTTAATAATAATATTACATGCATCAGAGGGCTAAATAGCATAGCTCATCCCACACAGTTTGTGCTATAGATGTAAATAATACCTCAAATGCCATCAGATTTTGCCTGGTGGAATGGTGGAAAAAAGTCCCTTAGACTCAAGCCATATATAGCAGTGTTTCCCAACCGGGGTGCCGTCTGTCGAGAGCAGGGGTCAGGTGCCGTGTAAAAAATCCTTTTTTAATATTTTTAAATTGCTAAAATGTTCAAAAAAGTTATATAATATCCAAAAAAATTATATAATATCCATTTCTGATGTCGCCAATAATTAGAGATGTACCGAAATTTCGGCTGCCGAAAATTAGTTCACCGCTCAGGTTTCACTTTCACGTGGTGTGACGCTCTGCGTATTATCCCGCTCTATGCGTGTGCGCTCCGCTCAGTCGCTCCACTCGTATACCGTTCATGCGAATCGGAACAGCAAAGTCCACTCAAAAATTGAGCCGACAGGAAACATCGATGTAGTACAGTATTGTTTCTGTCTGCAATAGCCCTACTGTGTTGTAACAAGGTGTGTAGGGTGCCACAAGTTTGTTAAAATTTCCAAAGGGTGCCGCGACTAAAAAAAGGTTGGGAAACACTGATATATAGAGCTTTTGTGAATTGCTGCTTAATTATACTACCATTATATTCCAATTCAGATTTTCTAACCCATCATTAGGTGTAATATTAGCGTAAATAGCAGCAAGGTTGCTCACCATTCACAGTGAATTTGCTGAAACAGTTAATGGGGTCAACAGGAGGAAGGATGGAGAATGGAAGACAATGAAAGGGAGGAAAGGAATGGAGAAGTGAAGTAGCTGCATGCTGTAATCTGGCTAAGCAGGCGTTTCTAATGGCCCTCTCAGTGTAAGACATTTACCGCCTCAAAATCCCCCTCACAATAGATCATTCTAAATAAATCCCTCTGCAGCACTCTCCAACACTGCGCTCTAGCAGTGCTTGATAAATGGCAGTGTGTAAACTGAGGTGATGTTTATTGAATCTGTGAGAGTTATTCATGCTGAGAGAAGCATTTTCAGGAATTTTCATGGTCAAATACATTTCTGTACAATTAAGCCAGTTCATTAGTATTAACAGCACAGCATCTGCTACTCACAACAGAGGAAACCCCTCTATAGGACTTTAGATGAGGAAATCAGCTATAAGGGGAAAATATGTCATGATAATGAGATCCTAATATAGGTTCAGTCTAATTAGATACAATGATACTTTCTCACCAATTTCCAGCCATTTATTGTAATGTTGAGCAATGCAATGTTGCTAATATTTGAATGCAAAGAATTTAAACCTCACTTAGTGCTTTAGGACTAATTTGGACCAGGCACAGACAGATGTTTTCCCTCTTTGCTTTTCCACAGATTCCACCAGGTCAAAGAGACACAGAAAAGGTCAAGCTCACAATGTGTTGTGGTTCTCTGCTTTTGTTTCAGGAACCAGATTTTATGTTGAGCATCAACTGAAAATCCAGCACAGTAAAAAAAAAAAAAAAAATTTTTTTTTACAATTAAAAAAAAAAAGGAATAAAAGAATTTATAAATATTTCTACAAATTTAATTATTTTTTTATTATTTAATTAAAATTATTAAATGTTATTATTATTGTTATATGCATTTATGTACTATATATGTGATTATAAATAATAATAAAATAATAAAAATAATAAATTACAAAACCTAAATTATTATAATAAATAATAATTTATATATTATGTTGTCAGTTGAAAGTATGTCACTCAACCTGTCTTAATTTATTTGTTTCTTTGCAATTTTTTTGGGCATAATAATGCTCGAGAACGCTTTTGACAACATACTTTTAAAAGGTTTCATTTCAGCCTTTGTTTTAAAAGTTAATGTGTGGTAATACTACTACAACAATACTAATAAGTATAATATTTATAATATTATTTATAATAATATAATAAAATATAATAATAATATAATACAATTTTATTTATTTATTTATTCATTCATGTGATGTGCTTAAAAGTCATAAGACACTTCATTGCCTATTAAAGAAAACATTTACAAAGAGGGTTCTGATAACATTAACTGTTTGTGAATTTTGAGTTGAAAACCATTGGATTATTATGGTATATGAAAACTGATCTTCACTAGGTTCTACAATTGCTTTCAAAACATATACAGAGAATTACAGAGAGAAAATGACGTTTATTCAGCTAAAAGAAAGAGAGAAATAACAGGTGAGATGTTTCTTAATGGAAGGTGCTGTCAAAGCTGGACGGTACCATCTAATTTCGAGGCTTCAAACCACACCCAACTCTGCAGCCAGAGAACAATGAACAAAAGCATTGCGATGGTCTACAAAAACCACAAAGAAAAATGTTTATTTACATTTTTTTTCTCTCTTAATTTTTTCACCCAGTCCAAAAGATTAATTTGCTATTGCTACTGTAAGTGAAATTAAATTACAAGATAATTGCGATGTGTCAAAGAGATCTCTCTCTCCAGAGGATGTCCCTCCCCCATCCCGTGACTGATGTCTCCGCCACCTTTCATGACCTGAGTAATGGATGGGGTGATTACAAAAGCATGTACCCAAAAAACACGAAGAGAAATATTCTGCTGTCCTCCAGAGTCGCTCCTTATGTGCGCACATCATGAGTTGCTAGCTAGCATTGGTACAAGTATAAAATATGAGTTTAATAAAATAGACAGTGTAGCACTGGGGCGCTGTTGTGTTACCCATCATATCTTGATTCATTGATAAGTCAGTGCTGTGAAATGGTGCCAGTGGCACATCCCAAGGGCAGCCTCGTGTTTCGTGTAGAGCAAATGTGGAGTGTCATTAGGTTAGCTTGAGATCAGAGGCGGACAAAGTACTCAACTCTATTACTTGAGTGAAAGTACAGATACTGCTGGCAAAGCTGCTACATAGTAACGACTTTCTGCTTCGAGGATCTTGATAGAAATGTAGTGGAGTGAAAAGTACAATATTTGTCTTTCAAATGTAGTGAAGTTAAAGTCATAAGTTCCCAGAAAAAATAATACTCAAGTAAAGTACAGATACTCAAAAAGTGTACTTAAGTACAATACTCAAGTAAATGTACTAAGTTACTGTCCGCCTCTGCTTGAGATGGTCTTGGAGAGAATGCCACAAAATATCATTTGGAGCAAAACAGTGCCTCTTGGTTACTTGTTTGTAGCTTGTTTCACAATGTTTTCCAATAACGTCAGGAGTGCAGGAAGGGAATTATAGGGGTCATGCCATGTATTTTCATGTTTATCGCAAATTGGACCCAATATAATGCACAAATTTTGAGTTTCAGAGAGTGATACGCTCTTAGAAGGTTCTCGCAAAGAAGTAACTGTTTTTTCAATGTTAACAGACTTTATAAAACGCTATCATGAAAGCATTATTAACTTTTTGTTAGTGTAACATTACTAAAGGCAGTTTGACTATTGTTTTACATATCTATAATAATTCATTTAAAAATTATTAGAAATGTCTTTCAATGTGGATAAAAGTCAAATAATTGTCCATTAAGGAAAGGACACTTTTTTCCCATTAAGGAGATGTCGAAAGAACACACTAATAACATTAGCAGACTTAACTCTGTTACGTTCCTGTTTATTACAATGAAGCAGTTTTGAAACAATCTGTATTGTTATTGTGAATCACTATGCAAATGCATTATTAGACTTTAAATATTCAATAATACTGAATGGAGCACCCATTCACCCCATATATACAGTAGCCTATATTCATAAGCTTATCTAGCTAAAACAGTTTTCTAATATTCCAATTATGTAAACATTATTTCTGAACATTCAAATGTTTCAGTTTTGAAAAATGGTCTTAAGTGTTCCTGAAACATTGAAATCAGTGAATAACTTAATGAGAATATTAAAGGGGAGGTCTAATGCGATTTCATGCATTCTAAGTTATTTACACCATTAAAAAGTTGAATTCTCATGCTAAACATGGCCAAAGTTTCAAAAAACTATTTGGGTGAATGAGTATTTCTGTGACAAATACACTCCTTCAGGGTTCCTATAAGTTTCGGAATTTATTATTTTAATTTTTTTTTTTCTCCAGGAGCTCGACTATTTTCGGACAGAAGCTTAAAGCTGTATGTGTCTTTTATAAATCTGATAAAACTAAAGATTCTTTCTGAGATATGAAGGATGCAATACTACTCTATAGGTTCTCCAGATTAACATGAGATTGGCTGAAACTGTGTGTGTGTGTTATATGTACTCTTTAAGAGAATTATCTTAGAACATAAACTTTTTAGCTAAGAATATTGCTAAGAATGTTCTAAGAATACATTTTCCAGAATGTTCGAATAGCCAAGAAAAAAAAACGTTCTTAAAAGATTTTTTGAAATATCTGAATGTTTAGAATGTTCACAGAAGTTTCATTCACATGGAAATGTTAGAAACACATTTTTATAACTTGTTATATCTGTTAGTGTGTCTGATTTCCCATGATGCATCAAGAGATGTATAGAGGGTAGGCTTGCTTCTCGATAATTTAACTCTGAAAGAACTACTTCGGTCCTGGGATGTTTGAAATCCCATGGCTTTGGGGAAAGCTTATAAATTATGAAAAATTGTGTTCCCTGCATGATTCATGGTCGAAAGAAAAAAAAGCTGTACAGAAGTCACAACTGGGAAATTATTTAATTATCGAGAAGCACTCATCACAATGCACAGTCATTACACCTCATGTAAACACACAGTTTGGCAGATGAACATGTCTTAGAGAGACAGTAATTGCCTTGGTTGGTCCCTCTACAAAATGTTTCGAGTCACATTGTGAAATTAAACACACATTCACGCTGATTATAAATTCAAGTGGCTTTCCATGAGCCTCCTTTATAAATGTAGCACCGGATGTCATGCGGCAACCATAAATCTCCTACTCTGCCGCTGAAGGTCATGAAATTTTAAGCACCAAAAGTTGGTGATGTCCATCTGGATATGAGCTATAAAGCAGCCGGGCTGTGCCAAAGCCACTAAACCCGGAGCCCGCTGACGGATGAAGGCAAGAATGCTTTCAGCAGCGATAAAATGAGAAAGCATTCATCCATTTTATGACTAATGCATGTGAATTTTCCTGCAGATCTTTCAAACACAGGTATAACATCTCCTTTGGGGTGTAATTTGGTTTTTGTTTGGTTAAGAGGATGAATGGTGGAATTTTCCTGTGGTGATGTTTTTCAGTAATGACATTTGAAAAGGAGCTAACAGTTGGATCCATAATAGCTCATATTAAGATAAGAGTGGGCATACAATATGCATCATTACAGTAGGTGATTTTTATAAGCATATGCATAATTTTGTACACTAATATCATGAGCAGAAATATCTTTTCAGGCTCAATCTATTCTCTTCTCTACCTTTCTATATCTCCCTCCTACACACACCAACAAAAAACATAAGCCTACACATTTTCATTCTCTTTCTCAGTCTGTGCGCACACACACACACACACACACACACTCAAACAAATGAGACCGCTTGAGTTATGGCCTCTATATGTATCTTGATATGGCCTTTCAGTTCTGGACAAACACCTGATGGCAGCTTTGGATGGGTTTATTTATTTTCCCACTACAGGAAGGCCAAACAATATTGGGCCTATTGTGTGTATTGGAGGTTTTTGTTTATATATATATATATATATATATATATATATATACAGGTGCATCTCAATAAATTAACTTGCATGAGAACCTTCCTGACTGAGTATGTGTCCCATGACAGCTTGTTAACTTTGTCCTATACATTTAAGTTCATTTTTTTGTTTGTTTTTTTTTGTCACTGCTGTGTTTCAGAGATGGATTTAAAGAGTAATGAAGATTCACTACTCTGTAAAGTTTATAAAATGACAGCATCTGGAGAAAGCAAATACTAATCTGCAACTGCTTTCCTGGATTTATATGTCATATTTAGTCTAAACGTGTTTACGAAATAAAAAATTAAAGTGAGGAGTCTAGAGGAGCTCCTAAAATAGATAGGATAATTGCGCCACCTAGTGGTTAAACCAGCAGACCTAAGCCATATTTAGTTTGACTAATGTAAACGACGCCATGAAGGACAGCGTTCAGTGGATTGTACTGTTGTTTGGCAACATAACGATTGTTCAGCTGACGAAACGTCTTTATGAAAATACTTTCAGTATAGACTAATAAACCATGAAACAGTTTTGAAAGTTGTGAGCTGTCATGTGAAATTACAGGACCTTCATAAACAGTGCGTGCCATTATAAATACTGTAAGTCTGTCATTTACAGCCTCGTTTTGATCCGTGTTAAGTTCAATATGGCGTCTAACCTGATTACAGTCTATTGCCAATGTTTGAAACAGAATACTAATGGCGCTTTTCCACTGCATGGTACGGCACGGTACGGCTCGGTACGGTTCACTTTTGGGGGGTTTTCCACTGGGTACAGTACCTGGTACCTGGTACTTTTTTTAGTACCACCTCGGTTGGGGTTCCAAGCGAACCGTACCGTTACCAAAACGTGACGTGTAAACTCTGCTGATCACGGATTGGCCGGAGAGAATCGTCACTACCTGCGTCACTGAACTTGCGACACAAACACAAAAGAACCGCTAGATTTAAATCAGCACAGCCAGCAAAGGATAGAACGCAACTGTTTTGAACGAGCGCACCTTTTTTTAACAACCAAAAAGTGGCTGTTCCCCCTGTTGAGGAAGTACAGACGTTGCTCTCGTTGATAGCAGAGGAGCGGATCCAGTGAGAGCTTGATGGGGCGACGCGGAATGAAAAAGTTTTTTAGGAGTCGCGGCAGTAGAGGCGGCGCAACTATAATGACATGGGAATAATCCCGCCCACTCGAAAGCGATACTAAACTGCAGTGGAAACGCAAACCGAGCCGTGCCGTACCGTACTGAGCCGTACCGAGCCGAGTCGTACCACGCAGTGGAAAAGCGCCATAATTTACCTCTTATTGAAAACTGTGCAGAATACACTGTATAGCCTGCTGTGGAAAAAAGGTACAAAAGTGTCAAAAGGTATAGGCTGCCATTTATGAAGACCTAGATTTTAGCTTAGCCTACTAATATGCACTTCTAAAGTTCCAATATGCACCTTTAAGGGTTAATAAGGCACAAAGATGTAGCTACCTTTTGAAAAGGTACTGCCCTAGTGAGTGTAGCAGCTACACTGTAGCCTATATTTTAAAAAAGGAAACCATAGACATTACTACATAATTAATGTTTCAAAAAGCGGTATGCTACACATAACCTTGTCACACTGCATTTGAATAGCATTCAGTTATAATTTGGGAAATTAAACTAAACTTGTTTACATTTCTTAACTTTTGGTAAATAATGAGTCTGATGTTACTTGTTCATTGATCACAATGGAATTGGAACGTTAAACTTGAATGCATTGCATTATAGAATATAATGTTTTTTTGCAGTGTGCTCTTTTGTAGGCCTATACAAAATATAGTATAATAATATAATATATATAATATAGGCAAATATAGTAGGGCTTTATTGCATGCACTGAAAAAAAAATGCATACTGTATACTGTGTATTCCAGAAGTAGCTTATGATTCATGTGCATTTGAATGCTTGAGCTTCTAACTTTATTAGTCATACTGGAAAGTGTCCTAGTTTGCTATGATTGTAAATGATCCCCAAGGACTTGTTGAATGTGAGTAGACGTGAAAATCCAGGTACTCTGCATTTCACAGCTGTGAGCTGTTGTCCTTTGTGTGCTTCACATAACCAGATAAACAGGAGCTACTCGAATCACAATGACTGTTGCATGAATCAGGTATTCTGACAATATTACAACTCAAATAATTTGATCATTTACTGCACTTTGTTATTCTTAGCTATAGTGCTAATGAATCACTGAATTAGATTTGCATTGCAAAATAAGGTAGACATGGTATAAGTTAGTAAGGAACAAATGATTTTTTTTAGTAATTAACCAGCAGCCAAGTTTAAGTAACAATACAAATGTCTTCTTTAAATACACAGAACTATTGCAGAGGATCTTGATTAAGGCCTTTGGCAGTGGGGTGTGTGGCCCAGTAACCTCTAATTCACAAGAAAGATTTAGTCTGCTTTTACCATGAATTGCCCTGCCATTGCTCTAGTGCCACTCCTCTCTGCTGAGTCTGTGGTTCATTTAACACACACACACACACACACAGAGACAGACGCAGCAACTGAATCAACACTATAGTCTGGCAGTATATTTATATACTATGTCTGGGATGTTCGCAACCCCACCCTGCATTTGAGAAATTCCACCACTTCCAAGATCTGTCCCAAGTGCACACAGCCAAATGCCAAGTGCCCTGCTTCTCGCAGCATGAACTGCAATGTGCAGGGGTTTTCAATTATGTAGATGCCACGGACCTCCAATTATGGTCATCCACATGCAATGCTGAAATTTAGTATTGCATGTGGATGTATAAAGACCCTATATACAGTGCCTTGCGAATGTATTCATACCCCTTCATTTTTTGAATGAATCCATTCCATCCAACCAACCTGACAGAGCTTGAGAGGTGAACAGGTGAGGTGAAGAATGGCAGATAATTGCAAAATGCTGA
>NW_015548264.1:343463-345672 GCF_001515605.1 Sinocyclocheilus anshuiensis
AATACTTATGCAATGTACTTATTTCAGTTTTTTATTTTTAATAAATTTACGAAGTTGTGACAATTCTGTTTTTGCTTTGTCAGTATGGTGTATGGAGTGTGGAGTGTATGGATGTGGAAAAAAAAGTAATTTAAAGAAGTTTATCATAAGGCAGCAACATAACTTTCGCAAGGCACTTTATGTCTAAAATATTATTTGGAAAGTATTTAAATTCTATTAAGCTACATTATTATATTGTTTTCCTAATTATAGTGTTGTACTATAAGAATATTTATTTATTTGTTGACTTGTTTATTTACTTATTTTAATCAGTTTTTATTTTCCTCATTTTTAATTATTTTAATCTATTGCTTATTTGTTTATTTATGTATTTATTTATTTAACTCATAGTATTGTATTGTAAAATGTATTATTTATTAACTCATTTATTTACTTATTTTAATCTAAATTTTTATTTATTTTTAATCTAATTTTTATTTATTTATATTAATGCATTTTTTTTTATAATTTTAATCATATTTTGTTATTATCATCATTATTATTATTATTATTTTATTATTATTTACAGTTTTTCTCTAAACTTTTTCGTTGACCCCCTTGAGGGTCCCTGGACCTCCGTTTGAAAACCCCTGGCGGTTTATTTTCAATCAAGGTAATTTCAGTATTTGATAAAAATGTGACCATTATATAAAATAAAAAAAACATGATTAAAAACTCTTGACTTTACTTTTCTAGGTATAATTACCCCCAAACCCTCACTGTAAATGCCACAAAATGAATAAAAATATTACATTAGAAATGAAGAAAATATTACATTAGTCTCTTTTCTTTTTCAGGACGTCCTCAATTTGTGATTTTCAAATTTAGTTAACTTCTGTAATAATTTTTATTTTGCACAGTCTTTATCTCTAAAATACACACGCACACCACATCGCAGTGGGCGGGGCCACGTAATGGCGTCACATGACAGGCATCTCAAATTACTGTAGTTCATTCTCCGACTTCCGTGTTTCACTACTACCATCTATCTACCACCCGGCCGACGCAAGAGAGCCAGAATGTCTCATCAAACCGGCATCCAAGGTAAAATCCTTTACAATCTTTGTATCTTGTCGATTCAAATAACCCGGACGGAGTTTACTGCGTCGCTATAATACACGTTCCTTGATTTGGCGCTTGTTTGTAAACAGAAGAACCTGTTGTGGTCGTCGCTGAGACTGAATTACCTTATAGAGTTTTATTGCGAGCTTGCATTAAACAAACCAGAGCCAGACGGGGAATCTGTGTCAAGTGTACTCTGCCTTTTGTTGCACTAATATGGTCATGCAAATAAACTCCGATTGGTCTTTCACTATCAGTGCGTTTTCGGACTGGAGTTGAGGATTAGGCAGCAGGAAGGCAGCAGGTCTCAAAGGTCCAACTGTAATAACCGTGTCACCTTTATTCAAAGGTGTTGCTAGGCATTATGCAATAGACATCTGTTTACATTGAGCTTTTACTGCAGTGGCGTTGTGTTACCATGACAACAAGTGTATGAATCAACGCAGTCATGCTGAAGTTTTAATTAAAGATCACCTTGCATGGTTATATGCAAATAATTTCAAAGAACATACTCCAGGAATGGACTGCAGTCTCCAGACTGTCCCTAACAATGCCTCTTTAGATTTCTCAATTTGGTTCATCAGCCAAATTTCAATTCCGCTGTCCAGAGATGGTCAGCTTTGTTTCGCATCAGAATAAATGGTCTCATTGTGTCCTGTGCTTTCTCTTCTCAGCTACCGGGGAAGTGAAAGAAATCTTTGCGAAGGCCCGGAATGGAGAATATCGGCTCATCAAAGTAGTGATAGAAAATGGTGAGAGGACTGTTTTACACACAAGAGGACAAACATTTATTAAACAGCTTTTTAAAATAAACTTACTGTAATAAGAAATATTCAGGGAAAAAACACAGCACAATTATCCGTGTGTGTTTTTCTCAATTTTTTATTTTAAAATGGGCATGGGCTTTAAATTTAGAACCTTATGATATTTTATTTGCAAAACATCAGCTTCCCTTAAAACAGAATTGCTTAATTAATTTGTTTGTTATTTTACCAGAATATTACATTCACAAGTTAGGAATGGCAATAAAAAAAAACAAACATATATATATATATATATATATATATATATATATATATACACACACACACATATATATATATATATA
>NW_015548264.1:345729-371365 GCF_001515605.1 Sinocyclocheilus anshuiensis
ATTGTGTTCTGTAACACTTATAACTTCAACTTCAAAAACCTTTCAAACATGAGAACATAAAACAAGAAACAAGTCAAATTTTACCTTTTTTTTAAATGTATTCATTTTTTTTAGATATGTTCACTCTGTATTATAGTTGTTGCTTTCTTGTTTGTTTGTTTATCTCACATCAAACTAAAACCATAAACATCTTTTTTATCGTACATTTTACGAATAATGTATATATATATATATGCACACACACACTCAGCTACTTCCCAAGACAACATTTCTCATTTTCATTTAGTTTATCTTGATGAAACTAAAACTGAAAAAATAATGAAAACACATAACAAGCACATGTCAAACATATAGACATATTAAAAAAATAATAAAAATTTTAACTAAAATGTTAAACTAAAAGTAAAAAATGAATTCAAAATATTAATAAAAATGAACAGTATCTCACATTTTCTGAACTGCTAAATAATATTCTTTATTTTTTGTACTGTATTTGACTAAACTAAATACAATAAAAATGATTGTCAATGTATGACGAAAGAATCATATCACGCTTTCCTTTCTTCTGTTGTGTTCCTGTAGAGAAGTTAGTTCTTGGTGGAAGTAAACGGGCTGCCAAGAAATGGGACCAGGAATGGGACAGCTGTGTTCTCCCTCTCGTGGAGGATGACATGCCCTCATACCTTCTGTACAGGTTGGATACCATCAACAACCAGGGTTATGAGTGGATCTTTCTGGCCTGGTCTCCGGATCACTCTCCAGTGAGTTTGTTTGCATGCTGTCACATCTTCTTTCAGCTTGTACGAGGCCAAAGGACATCATGAGATGACATTGCTCAGTGCATTTTAATCCATCCACTCCATATATAGTATCCCTGGTTTAAAGCTCTTTAAAAATATCTGGTTGCCAGTTAAGCCTGACCATATCAAAACAGGCTATAATAAGAGGTTTTTGTACTACTATGTGGATATGACCATCAAGGATATTGTACCATTGTTATAACAAACGAATGTATCTTAAGTGAGTGGATCTTAACTTTGGAGATCCCCTTGTAATGTGATCTTTTACCAAAAGATAAAGTATCAGGTAAGCTCATATAATGGAGACTTTGTTCATTCAAGCAAAAGAGTTTGACATGAATCTACTTCCACAGTATTATTATTTTTTTTAATGAAAAGCACGGTTGACCTGATACAGAAAACAGACAGTTGTGGTTCTGTGCTACAAATTTGCAATTCTAATTTTCTCCCTCAATGTTCAACAACCAGAGCGAGACTAAAATGGCTAGAGTCCCAGTCGCACCCGAATCAGTCGTTCATTCACGCTGATCTAAAGCCAGCTCAAATAGCTCAAACCAAGAGCTTTCCTATAACAAAGCAACTTTAAAAATGAAATCTAGAAATTCCTCCTGGTTGGATTCAAAAAGTTCACCCAAAAAATTTGCTGACAATTTTATTCACCCTCAAACCATACAGGATGTATACGAGTTTGTTTCTTCTTTGGAATTTAATTTATCATTACATCACTTGCACATTACATCACAATAATCCACATGACTCCAGTCCATTAATTAATGTCTTGTGAAGTGAAAAGCACAAACAAATCCATCATTAAAGGAGTCATATGATGCGATTTCAATTTTTCCTTTCTCTTTGAAGTGTCACAAGCTCTTGGTGCATAAAGAAGATCTGTAAAATTGCAAAGACTAAAGTCTCAAATCCAAAGAGATATTCTTTATAAAAGTTAAGAGTCAACCATAAGTTGTATTTACAGCACTGTTCCAGAACAGTTCAATGCAAATATTCAGATGTGTGCTGCGCATTTTATGGAGGAGAAGGACTGTTTCCTGAAACAGTAGCCTACAATGCGTCTGTGGCACAGAGGCTGTTTCTATAAAGTGGGGCAGTTCCAACTTTGCAAGGACAGTCTGGCGCTTCTGACTCACAGCCTGCAAGTACATTTTTTTATATTTAAAGAATTTGCCACTGATGATTCAAACGCGAGTTTGAGCAGTGTAGAGTAGCACTTATTGTTTGGCATTTCTCCGATCACAAATGCAGACATGGTTTTATGTTTACGCGGCGCAATACGCAAAGCAAAGCGTAAAAACACAGTATAAGTCATTACAATGTGATGTTTTTATCAGCTGTTTTGACTCTCATTCTGACGGCACTCATTCACTGCAGGGGATCCA
This sequence comes from Sinocyclocheilus anshuiensis, assembly GCF_001515605.1. Classification (NCBI taxonomy): domain Eukaryota; kingdom Metazoa; phylum Chordata; class Actinopteri; order Cypriniformes; family Cyprinidae; genus Sinocyclocheilus; species Sinocyclocheilus anshuiensis. Next base: position 347,924 of record NW_015548264.1, read on the forward strand.
TTGGTGAGCAAATAATGTAATGCCAAATCTGTTCCAATTATCTAATCAAGAAATAAACTCATCTTGGATGGCCTGAGGGAGAGAGAGTAAATTTTCTGTAAAAAAAAAAAAAAGTTTTTACATCCAGATCCAGAAACTTATTTTGAAAATTTTTTTTTTTTTTTAAACATCCAGATCCAGAAACTTATTTTGAAACAACTTTTCCTTTCAGGTTCGACAAAAGATGTTGTATGCTGCTACGAGGGCCACGCTGAAGAAAGAGTTTGGTGGTGGCCACATTAAAGAGGAGATTTTTGGCACAGTGAAGGTATGACATATATCGTCTGCCATTCTTTAAATCAAACCTTCACATGCATGGATGGCAGCCATAGGTTTCCCCACTAATGCATCTCTTTCTGCTCAGGACGATGTCTCTCTAAATGGCTATAAAAAGTACCTCAGCTCCCAGGCGGCGCCTCTGCCTTTGACTGCAGCAGAGGAGGAACTGAGGCAAATCAAACTCAATGAGGTAATGCTGACATCAACATAAACACAGCATGGGTGTACACCTTAGTCAGGCTCTGCTGAGGTTTTATTAAAATGGGGCAAAAACCACATCAGTCCAACAGTTCATATCAGGCCTTTTGTATTTAGTAACTTCATAAGCTGAACAAAAAGACTGTTTCTTTACATTACGCACTACAGTTTCTCAAAACAAAACGATGGGTCCTTGCTCTTTAGAAGCCATTTTTGCATTGTGAACTAAAGCACACAATGTTGTTTGCTGAGCAGTAGTAGTATAAAAACTATAAAGGATGACCCAAATCACCATGTGTATGGAAGAGTCTTTGCAAAAACATAAATGTAATGTAATATTTAGCATCAAACATACGCTGACTAAAAATAGAGAAGCTCAGTACCATGCCCTCTCTCATTTAAACCAGCTCCTGGAACCAATTGCAAAGGATGCTGCTGGCAACGCATACAAACCTCCCCTCATACCATAAAAGGATATGCTCTGACTCTTAAACGCTTCGTTGGCTGTTTCAAAATGACAGGCAGCGTAAATGAACCAGCCAAAAGGCTCTCTGAACTCCCCCCAGAGCTGCAGCAGCTGTGGGAGGAAGATAATGCTACACTAATCTACATGTATGAGAGGAGAGGAAAGCAGCTTTGTGGTGTTTTATTTTTATTAATTTGTTAAAAGAGAGATTTTATTGAGTAGATGGGTGGATGAAATGCTGGTCCCAATCCTGGATGAAAGGAGGCAGAGAGGCAAAGCAGGAGGTTCATTCAGTGGGTGCAGCACAGAATGTCATTTTTATTATAAGTGTACCATTCAAATGTTTGAGGTTGGGAAGATTTTTCAAAATGTTTTGAAAGAAGTCTCTTCTGCTGACTGCTCAAAAATAAAAATAGAGTAATATTGTTATATATTATTACCATTTAAAAGAATTGTCTTTTATTTTAATATATTTTAAAATGTGATTTATTCCTGCGATGGTAAAGCTGAATTATATATATTTATTTATTTTTTAAATAATGTAAGTCTAGTATGCACCCTTACTGAATAAAAGGATTATTTTCCTAAAAAATGTTCTATTTAATTATATTACTATTAATATAAATGAAACAATAAATTCAGAATAATTCATATATAATTGTACCGACACATCCCTATAATTTATCCTTGCAATAAATTATATTAAAGCAGTAAAAATGCTTTAAGCTTATTTTGGTGAGTCAAGTTGCTTATTTTTTGGATTAGATTTTGCAACACTAGTGACATGCTAATTTATCAAAGGTCATAGACCTAGTTAAACATTAAACATTCTCAAATCTCAACATACAGTGTAACAACGCTGCTTTATAAACTACAGCATGAATTGCAGAAGAATCGTTTAACAACTGTTGTGACTGATTTAGTGATTACAGGCCAGTGCATACACATTGTTAAAGGCTTATTTGTGTGTTTTCAGTTGCAGACAGACATCCATGTTGACACAAAGCAGCAGACTCTTCAGGGAGTGGCGTTCCCTATGCAGAGAGAAGCTATTCAGGCTCTGGAGCAGTTCAGGGAGAAAAGGATTAACTACGTTCAATTGGTACTTCAGGCCTTTTTCCCCTCCACCACTCCCAGCAGCTCTGTACAATAGCATCTTATGCCTCCTTTTCATCATTATCATCCTGTATATTGCATTCAAAGAAAACAGCTGAAATGCATAATGGTACTGTATGTTTACTGTTAGAAGGCAGACTGGTTGGGTTGACCCCTACCCACAAAACCACCAATATGTGACGGGAATACATGTTGTAGAACTGAGTAATTATTCAAATACACCAATTATGTCCATCCTATTAACAGGAAATAGATTTTCCTAAAGAATCCATCAAGTTGTCCAGCACGGCTCCCACGGAGCTGAAAGATTTGCCTAAAAGGATCCCAAATGATGCAGCTAGGTATCACTTTTTCCTCTACAAACACTCGCATGAAGGAGACTACCTTGAGTCCACAGGTAAGAGTGACATATCTTCTGTTCATTTAATTTATATATACGTTATGAATACAGAATAATGTGTGTGTATATGTATAATGTAATAATTAAATTTAATACATTAGTAATTATTAAAATAAAAATAGGGCTTTTGAACTGTTTGTTGTATTTTTTTTATTCATTACCTTTGTTTGTTATATATGTTTGCTTTTTTGGATAATGTCTGTTAATAGTTATTGATTATACAAGGTGGTCTGTTAGAACAAATTTATCTGATTTATGTTCCAGCTTATTCCTAAAAATATAAGAACAAAAAAATGTTTTTGAAAATTAGGACTATTGAACTGTTCACGAAAAAATAATTATTTTAAAATTTATAAAAGTATATTTTCAAAATTACTTCAACATTTTTTTTTTATTCATTACCTTTGTTTGTTATATATGTTTGCTTTTTTGGATAATGTCTGTTAATAGTTATTAATTATACAAGGTGGTCTGTTAGAACAAATTTATCTGATTTATGTTCCAGCTTATTCCTAAAAATATAAGAACAAAAAAATGTTTTTGAAAATTAGGACTATTGAACTGTTCACGAAAAAATAATTATTTTAAAATTTATAAAAGTATATTTTCAAAATTACTTCAACATTTTTTTTTTCTTACATTTAAAGGTGTATTAAATAAAATGATGAATTCTGTATTGAGGACATCTAGTTATCATCTGATTACTTTTAAGGTGGAAATGTTCAAATTTTAAAATCTAATGGCAGGTAATATTGTTGGGCATGTTTTGTCCTGTATGACAATAGTTTCAAAAGTGCTTAATGCATTTTCAAACTGTTTTATTGCTTTTTTGTGTGTGTGTTCGTGTTTTCAGTGTTCTTCTACTCTATGCCTGGTTATAAATGCAGCATCAAAGAGCGAATGCTGTATTCAAGCTGCAAGAACCCTCTCATAGACACAGTGGAAAAAAACTTGGGCATTGAAATTGCAAAAAAGGTAATGCATGTTATATATGCTTGCCTATATAACCCTTTTCACTGTGGTATTAAATACAACATACAACATTCTGTTAAATTCTTGGAAGCAAGTGCCGTTTTAAGGTTATCAGACCATTTACAATAATGTTAATGTTAAGAGTTTTCACCTTGGATTCTTCCTTTCAGCTGGAAATTGACAATGGTGATGAACTAACCAGTGACTTCCTGTACGAAGAGGTTCATCCCAAGCAGCATGCGCACAAGCAAGCTTTTGCCAAACCCAAGGGGCCAACCGGGAAGAGGGGGGGCTGTAGAATTACACGGGCGCCAGGGGACGGCGGCGATGATGATTAAACCTCTTCCTGTTCTGAATCTGACAGTGGTACATTCCACTTAGTCTAATGAATCCCGTCCTCAACGCGAATTCCCATTTTTACCTTGACTCATGTAGACCACAGCCCTATAGACTGATCTATGCACAAAGTAAAACACTAAGCCTCTGAAATTACATTTTGTAGCTTGCAATATGATACGCTATGTCGAAGAATACAGATTGAGGTAGACGAGAATGTGTTTTACTAAGCTTCACTTGCATTCAAGGATGCCGTCTGTGATGTTCCTGGTAATAGTTTTAACACTATTACGCTGTTTACTTGCATATTAGCCAAGATTATGATATAGAGTGCAATACTGTTGAAATAGACACTCCATTTAGTGCTCGTTGTCCAGAATGAAGATATTGATTTGAAGATAATTTTTGAGAAAAAGAGATGGTTTCCCATAAACCGATATCTAGTCAAGGTATAAATTGCACTTTCAGTGATAGCTTTCCAGCTTTCCATTTTAGCTTAGGAGTAACTTGAATATTTGTCCAGGAAAATGGCTGTGGAGATTAGGCATGATTTATGTTTGGAAAACAAGCCCGGAAAGTTAAACAGTCCACAGGAAGGTCAGAAGTTCAGATCTGTTTTATGAGGCCATACGCATTATTAATTAACTTTCTGATTGATTAGGTTGAACATTTTCTTAAAGAGTGACTACATAAATTATCAGTATTCTGACAGCCACTGAAGCTTGTAGGGATGATTTCAATGAAGGATTTGCCAAGAATATTGTGCTGAAAATGTTCCAATACCTTTTTTTAATGTTTTAATTCTTAAAAATTGGTCTTGTCATTTTTTTTAAATGTAGGATTGTTTAATTATAGGGATATTATAATAGATAATAGAATCCGTCATAACACAAATCTGAAAAAGTGATGCCTCTCTGCATCTTAGATATTTTTCACGTTATTCTAGTGAAGACTAAACCCGCAGAGATACTATTTTTCTAAGCCTGTACAGCTGTTTGTCCAGATGATGTTGTTGTCTAACATCTAGAAGTGAGTGTCCATGGTTTCAGGGGTTTAGGGCCATCCTGTCTGCCTGAACGAATGTTTTACATGTCATCTAATGACCAGCCTCCATTTCATGCCATTTGCAACCACACTAATGTATAAGTGCTTGGAGTTAAGTTCACTCAGCATCTCGCTTGGGATGCTTTTGAAAGCACTCATAAGGGAAGGGACTGTTAAGTTCCAGAACCTCTGGTACGATCCATCTACTGATTCACAACAGGCGAACCACTATTAACATGTCTCCTATGTAAGGGTATTATGAAGTCTGGAAAGGAATCATTGAGTCTTAAATGTCTTTTTCTATGCATTGTATAAGATAGAGGAATAGAGGAGAAAGAAAAATAAAAAGATTTGAAAATTCTTTCTACAGGTTCTGTATTTCTCACAATTAAAAACTTTTTTTTTAACAAGAAAAAAAATCTATATATACACGTGTGTCAAACACACAGATCTGGGTAGATTTTCAAATTGTAGTCCATTACCTGACAAATTACATGACAAAACATGTTGTTAGTAACGTCATCCATTACATTACACATTTAAGGTAATATAATCAGACAATTTTTTATTACTTATAGATTATTTCTGACCTAACTTGTTTATAACTTTTATTTAAATAGGATAATCTTCTACTATATTGATATAAAAATACAAAGAGTGCATTCCGTTCGTTGTAATTAACAACATGAAGTGCATGAAACATTACATCAAATAAGAAATAATGTGAATTTGTGCATTTTAATGTGTTCGAAAGACAAAAGCATTCCAAAGACATGGTAATAAATCGTTAAACCTACGGAGTGATAATTTGAATAAAAATGAATGTGTTCATCAGTGGTTGATGCAATGTTGAAAACACTTGAAATTATTTGTTGTAAATCCAGTGGTCAAATGCTGTGTAGCCACCTGACTAATGATGACTGATCTCTGTGTGAATGTCCACAAAATTGGAAGACTTTCTGTGTGTATATAAGTGGTAGACTATTTTAGAAAGTAAAAGGTAAAACAAAGGAATTAGGGAGAATCAATAAATTATGAATAATGCATTGCTATTGTGTGAATAATAATCAATAAAATATGTACACACACACAGAGACCCCTTACCATTTAATGTTTTGTTCTCATTACGACATAATATGACAACATGCCTTTACACATTTTGTACAAAAATGTGTACAAAAGTACTGAATCTATTTTTGAATCCTCGCAAAACAAGAATACGCTATTGCACGGTCTTTGCGCTTCTGTGCCTTTAAGAGCGGAACCACGTGCTGCGGAAGAAGTGAATTGACAACAATAACACGCGGGTGAGTGTAAGCACTATTTTCGAATATTTATATTTTGCTTGCTTTGTATTTTGACGCAACAGTGTTAAACGAACCAGCTTTGTAATGGTGATTCAGTTCTTATGTAATAATTTTAATGTTAACACGATAAATTCTTTACATTTCATTATAATTTTACATTACATTCCTATACAAGTTAATAAATCACTTAAAATAATAATGAAATGATTGAGTGACTTAATCGCTAAGTGTATTTTCGTTTAGGGCTTCAGAATGGAGAGGGACTCTCTCCTGCTTCATATCAGACCATGAAGGTTTCCATGGGACCATAAAAAACTCACCCCAAGACTTTGTGGTTATTGAGATAGACATCAATGGACAACTTGTTAACAGTCCTAATGTTCAAGAAGAACTTACAAAAAGACCTCCTCAACCAAGGCAAGCTATTGAAAGGGTTGATAAATTAAAACAATCTAAACCAGATGACACTGACATTTTAAATCAGGATTGCTTTGATCTGAATGTAATCCTGGGTCCACCGTGAACAAAGTTGGAGCATTTCACTAACAAAATAAGAATAAGAGCCGGTGAGCAAGAAAAGGTGGAACTGTCACTGGGTACTTATCCTGATAAACACCAGAGAGCAGTTGTCCACAGAGCAGTAAGATACAACTTCCCCTTTCTCCAGACTGTGACCAACCAATCAGAGATTCGGGTCAGAGAGGACCTAGACTTCAAGAATCTTGCTAGTTTAGCCTCTGAAGGAGAAGCTGAGGAGTTCTTCCGGGTCATTGATGCAAAAGTACCTGGTTCTGCGTTCACCTTCCTGGCCGATGATAGCAAGGAGCACCGAACTTCAGTTCACCATTTTGTTAGCAGGCGGTTTGGGAAGCTTGTGGAAACCAAGAGCTTCACCGACCAGAAGACGACTTTTATTACAGTGAGACTAAGAGAGAGAAGCAAACAACCCAAGAAGAGAACAATAGCAGAATGTCAAGAGGAGGAAGTGGAGGTGACACTATACACAGGTGAGCAGAGAAGACCTTTCATGTCATCATGTAAAGCTGAGAATCTATGGAAACCTGCCTAAAATGCAAGTCTTTTTTCCCTCTCAGCTTTCACACTGATGAAAGAGAACTTGGAGACTTTGGAGGCCATCAGCTATATGGCTGCAGTACTTGGAGTGCTTCTGTCTGATTTTACCTATGCAGGAATTAAAGACAAGCGAGCTATCACCTACCAGGCCATGGTGATGAAAAAAATCTCCCCAGAGCGGTAAACAGACCATTAATCAATTAGTCCAATATCTGATGTTCTGTCTTTTCCCAATGGTTATTTTTTTTCTCCTTTCTCAATTAAATTAGTTGTAAGTGGAAATGTAATTTTTTGTTGGCAATGTTCTACTCTACAGGGCTTTGAATCTGGGGTATGGGGATACCCAGGGGGGGCACAAGGGGGTGCTAGGGTTTCTGCGAAAAATCTGAATGAAAAAAGCAAACTTTTAGGGCTGTCAAAGTTCATGTGTTAACTTCAGGTAATGAAACATGTGAAACATTGTGATTTTAATATTCACATTCAGCAAATTTGATAACATTAACCATTTCATTCAGATTTTTTAGAACTGACCATAAATCAGGAAATTAATCTGACATTTTAAATCAAGATTGCTTTGATCTGAATGTAATCCTGGGTCCACCGTGAACAAAGAGTTGGAGCATTTCACTAACAAAATAAGAATAAGAGCCGGTGAGCAAGAAAAGGTGGAACTGTCACTGGGTACTTATCCTGATAAACACCAGAGAGCAGTTGTCCACAGAGCAGTAAGATACAACTTCCCCTTTCTCCAGACTGTGACCAACCAATCAGAGATTCGGGTCAGAGAGGACCTAGACTTCAAGAATCTTGCTAGTTTAGCCTCTGAAGGAGAAGCTGAGGAGTTCTTCCGGGTCATTGATGCAAAAGTACCTGGTTCTGCGTTCACCTTCCTGGCCGATGATAGCAAGGAGCACCGAACTTCAGTTCACCATTTTGTTAGCAGGCGGTTTGGGAAGCTTGTGGAAACCAAGAGCTTCACCGACCAGAAGACGACTTTTATTACAGTGAGACTAAGAGAGAGAAGCAAACAACCCAAGAAGAGAACAATAGCAGAATGTCAAGAGGAGGAAGTGGAGGTGACACTATACACAGGTGAGCAGAGAAGACCTTTCATGTCATCATGTAAAGCTGAGAATCTATGGAAACCTGCCTAAAATGCAAGTCTTTTTTCCCTCTCAGCTTTCACACTGATGAAAGAGAACTTGGAGACTTTGGAGGCCATCAGCTATATGGCTGCAGTACTTGGAGTGCTTCTGTCTGATTTTACCTATGCAGGAATTAAAGACAAGCGAGCTATCACCTACCAGGCCATGGTGATGAAAAAAATCTCCCCAGAGCGGTAAACAGACCATTAATCAATTAGTCCAATATCTGATGTTCTGTCTTTTCCCAATGGTTATTTTTTTTCTCCTTTCTCAATTAAATTAGTTGTAAGTGGAAATGTAATTTTTTGTTGGCAATGTTCTACTCTACAGGGCTTTGAATCTGGGGTATGGGGATACCCAGGGGGGGCACAAGGGGGTGCTAGGGTTTCTGCGAAAAATCTGAATGAAAAAAGCAAACTTTTAGGGCTGTCAAAGTTCATGTGTTAACTTCAGGTAATGAAACATGTGAAACATTGTGATTTTAATATTCACATTCAGCAAATTTGATAACATTAACCATTTCATTCAGATTTTTTAGAACTGACCATAAATCAGGAAATTAATTGCAAATATTTTATTCTCTTTCTTACCCCAAAAGCGCTGTATGTATTTTTTTTGACGGCACTGAAACATAAAAACACCATAACACATTTGCAAATATTCAGGAAACGTGCTAAGTTCACATACTTGTTTCTTCAAAAAACAATGCTACAGCCAGTTATCATACTTTGAAAATGTGCATTCCATGTCGGAATATCTGTTTTTGTTTTGGTCTGTGTGATTCCGCCCACTTATGATTCCCCCAATTTATATTTCAGTAGCCTGGGTTGCCAGTTTGCAGAAAACACAGGGTACTGCAGCCATTGAAGAGCAAAAGAACTGCATACTGCACCTTTAATTACAAGAAAAAAAATTAGCAAAAAAGTAAAAAAAAAGTATCTATTTTAAAATTAAATGCACTGACTGTATATGAAAGTGGAGAGCGAAAAATAAAAATAATCAATGCTAGCTTTAACTTTGGAGTCATCCATTATCTTTCGCATTAAGGAATTTGGCTCCTGTAATTAGTACAATTAATGAACTGATTTTTTAAATTGCAATGCTTACCTTATCTACTAACTAAATAAATAAATATTTTTAACATTAATATTAAATATTATTAATAAAAGTAATATATTTTTCATTTTCTATTTTAGTACACCTACAGTATAAATGCTGTTTAGTACATACAAAATTATGTAAACATTTTTTGTCTTTATAATATGGAATGGGGTTCTTGTCATTTAAAGGTTTCAAAATCCCTGGTTTACTTGACTCAATTTGTAGATACATATAACAATTCTATTGGCAGGTTGCTGGACAAAGTCTCAGAGTTTGAGAGGAGGAGAATGCAGATCTCTCATGTCCGTCCTGTTTCTGAGCCCCTTAAGCTCGGCAGACTCCAGGGAAATCACTAGGATCTTGTCATCAGAGACCTGAAGCCTCATGGGAAAAGTCAACTTACAGAGCTGCAACATCTTGTAAAAGAGGCAGTGGAAAATGTGAAGGTAAATATATGTTCATCAGTATTTAATTAATAAATGGCATAGACACACGCTGCAACAAAAATAGATATATGTTTTTGTTTTTATAGAACAAAGGCTTTGTAAATTATTATGGTCCCCAACGGTTTGGAAGTGGATCATGTGTCCAAGCAGACCAAGTAGGGCTTGCGCTCTTAAAGGAGAAAATGGTACCAGTTTAAGTCATTAATTTCCATTGAATGCCTATATGTGGTGCACCGGCTTAAAACACTGTATTTTGAGCAGGAGGCTTCTGTTAAGCTGTTCTTCACTCCAGGGGATGGTGATGATCTCCAGAACAAGGCAAAACGTCATTTTCTTCTCACTGGTGTGTGCTGGGATTTCTGATAGTGAAGTTTCATCGTTTGCTGATCCTTCATGCCATTCCAAACCCATTTGACTTTCTTTCTTTGCATACAGGGAATGCCAAGGAGAGCTTGGCCGTCATGCCAGCTTACAAAGCCAGAGAGTGTCTTATGCTCCATGCACTTCACCGATACGGCAGTGGACAGGAGGGTTGCATACGTGGCTGGCTCGGTTTACCCCACAGTATGAGGGTCTTCTACCTCCACTCTTACTGTAGCAGAGTGTGGAACGAAGCGGCCAAATACCGGCTCCAGACACTGGGCTTTAAGCCTGTCCAGGGAGATTTGGTTTGGTCTCGATCTGAAGAGAGACTTAAAGACACCACAGTGGAACTGAACACTCCACAGGTTAGGAAATTGGTTTAGTTAAAGCTGTGGAGAAAGAAAAAAAAAGTGATGGACTGTATGTAGGTAACTATATATATATATACAGTGGGTACGGAAAGTATTCAGACCCCCTTAAATTTTTCACTCTTTGTTATATTGCAGCCATATGATGCTGAAAATTCAGCTTTGCATCACAGGAATAAATAATATTTTAAAGTATATTAAAATAGAAACTGTTATTTTAAATTGCAATAATATTTCACAAAATAACGTTTTTTTTCTGTATTTTTGATCAAATAAATACAGCCTTGATGAGCACAAGAAAAATCTTACTGATCCCAAACTTTTGGGATTTTATATATATAATTTATAGACATTTGTAGTAATTGCTTTATTTCTGTGTTGTAGGTCCATGTACAGCCTGCAGACCTCAGAGAAGCCACGGGGTCAGTCAGACCAGACTTGTGTGCCCAGTCTATCAGTAACCTTTGACCTGGATGCATCCTGCTATGCTACTGTGTGTCTCGGCGAGATTATGAAGTGTAATCTCTCATAGTTTATTTAATGACAGTGATTAAAAATGCTTACAGACTAAATAATATTGATCTTTCGTAACGTCAAATATGAGGGGCTGTTTTGTGCCTAGTTATGTAAGTGATTACCAGGAGTTCCTGTCATAAAGCATCTGTGCCTTCACTTATGGGAAAAGAAGAGGATCTTCTGTGCCAGTGTCATTGATGAGGAACTCTGGATGAGTCTTGAAGTTGTACATGCAAAGATTTAATAAAAAATCTTCCTGACAAGTCTGATTGTTTGGTTGCGTGTTTCAGTATGTGAATATTTCAGCTTAATGCATTTAAACATGATTTCAGTATCTCACCTGTAAAATCTCATGACAAACACAAAGTTCTGGGTGTCTGTCTGTGGTCCTGATGTGAGTCTATAGCTCAGAATGAGTTCATCAAGCTGAGATGAGTATTGATGAAGCCTGTGGATAATGACTGACATGCTCTTCTAGAAGTGATACTGTAGATCTCTGCACTAGTTTTCTGTACATGAAAAAAGAGGCTGTGAATTCTTTCTAACATTATTAGGCCATTAATGTTACCACAAATGAGCTCCCCATTATCTGTGGCTCAGGATATTAAGCACTGCATTTTTATCAGAGTTGTGAGATTAAATCCCACTATCACTTCATTTGAATTTTTGTCACCATATCTAGCAAAACACCATGAAACAACAACAAAAACCCCAAAAGCAAGCCTGTGGATAATGACTGACATGCTCATCTAGAAGTGATACTGTAGATCTCTGCACTAGTTTTCTGTACATGAAAAAAGAGGCTGTGAATTATTTCTAACATTATTAGGCCATTAATGTTACCACAAATGAGCTCCCCATTATCTGTGGCTCAGGATATTAAGCACTGCATTTTTATCAGAGTTGTGAGATTAAATCCCACTATCACTTCATTTGAATTTTTGTCACCATATCTAGCAAAACACCATGAAACAACAACAAAAACCCCAAAAGCAAGTAACTGCAACTCAGAGGATAACTGTTTGACTTTCATTCGTGAAAGTCCTTGTTCAAATCCAATAAAATGTATTTTATTTTATTTTCATCTCTAACACTTCAATAACTGTCCAGGCTCAGGAGATAAAGTGATGTGTTAGGATTGTGACGACCGAGTTCAAAACCTGCTTTTGCTTATATGTTAAAGCTCATTTATTACATTATATTATACATAACAAATTGAAACCCTGTTAATTTGTCAGACTTAGTAGTTTTGACTTTCATTCGTGAAAGTCCTTGTTCAAATCCAATAAAATGTATTTTATTTTATTTTCATCTCTAACACTACAATAACTGTCCAGGCTCAGGAGATAAAGTGATGTGTTAGGATTGTGACGACCGAGTTCAAAACCTGCTTTTGCTTATATGTTAAAGCTCATTTATTACATTATATTATACATAACAAATTGAAACCCTGTTAATTTGTCAGACTTAGTAGTTCAGATAATAGAACGTTGAGTTTTAATCTTGGAGTCCTGAGTTCAAAGCCCAATCTCACTTTTGTAATTAATTTAATGCTTTAACTAAGCTAAAATAAGCTAAGCTTAAAAACTAAAGCTTACATCACAAATTGGCTGATTGCTTACCTATTGTATGTAAAATATTGGTGCAAACCTGACAATTGCTTGTTTGTAATCATATAAAACGGCATTCTTAACAAAACCTGTCCAAAACACTCAAACAATTAGTTAGATTCTGTAGCTCAGGTGATAGAGCATTGAGTTTTAATCTTGGAGTCCCGAGTTCAAATCTCACTCTCACTTTTGTAATTAAGCGCTTTAACTCAGGTAAAACAGTAAATAACCCTTAAAAACTAAAGCCAACATCACAAATTGGCTGATTGCTTACCTATTGTATGTAAAATCTTGGTTAATACCTGACAATTGTTAATGTTTGTCGTCATATAAAACAGCTCTCTTAACAAAACCTGTCCAAAACACCCAAACAATTTATCAGACTCTATGGCTCAGTTGATATTTTAATCTTGGAGTCCCGAGTTCAAATTCCACTCTCACTTTTGTAATTAAGCGCTTTAACTAAAATAAAATTAGCTAATCTTAAAAACTAAAGCTTACATCACAAATTGGCTGATTGCTTACCTATTGTATGTCAAATATTGGTTCAAATCCTATAATTGCTAATGATTCTTATCACATAAAACAGCTTTCTTAACAAAACCTGTCCAAAACACCCAAGCAATTTATAAAAATAATTGCTTTCCTGTTGTATGTAAAATCTTGTTTCAAATCCTATAATTGCTAATGATTATCATCATATGAAACAGCTTTCTTAACAAAACCTGTCCAAGACACCCAAGCAGTTTGTCAGACTCAGTGGCTCAGGCGATCACACATTGGGTTTTAATCTTGAAATCCTGAGTTATAATCCAGCTTTCGCAATTAATTCAATGCTTTAACTCAGGTAAAACAGTAAATAACCCTTAAAAACTAAAGCCAACATCACAAATTGGCTAATTGTTTGCCTATGTAAAATACTGTTTCAAATCCTATAATTGCTCATCTTTAGCATCACATAAAACAGCTCTCTTAACAAAACCTGTCCAAAACACTTAAGCAAACTGTCAGACTCAGTGGCTCAGTTGATAGAACTTTGCGTTTTAATCATGGAGCCCTGAGTTCAAATCCCACTCTATTTTTTTTTTTATTGGTAATTGGGCTGAAACTGTAAACAATCCTTAAATAAAACTAAAGCCAACATCACAAATTGGCTCATTGCTTCCCTGTTGTATATAAAATCTTGGTTTAAATCCCATAATTCCTAATAATTTCCTCATAAAAAACAGAGCTCTTAACAAAACCCATCCGAACACCAAACAAAACAGTCAGACTCAGTGGCTCAAGTGGTAGAGTATTGTGTTTTTATGTAAGAGTCCTGAGTTCAAATCTCACAATTGCATGTTAAATTTTAGTCATTAAATTGAACAAAGGTTTCTAAATGGCCATGGTTCTTGTGGAGACCACAATGGTGTAGTGGTTAAACGCTTGTAATTTGAGATATAATTATTAGGTTTATTATTAATTATTAATTTATTAGGCTTTTCATTCTTTTAAGCAAAGCTCTCAATAAAACCTTGTCTGAAACACTCCATGGACTCAATGGCTCAGGTGAAAAAAGTGTTGCATTTTCATTTGGGAGATCTGAGTTCAATTCCCACAGTTGCTTACTTTAAATTGCTGTCATTAAATTAAATGAAGCTCTCTAAATGGACAAGTACATGGCGAAAGCTGCAGTGGTTAAGCATACATTATTTGAACAAAGACTACGATTGAGATGTGGTTTCAAAACCCACAGCAGCATTGTTTTTCTTCACATAATACAAAGCACTCAATAAAACTCCACCCAGAACATTTTCCAAATCAACCGGCTCAGTTGATAAAACATTGGACTTTAATCTTAGAGAGCTGAGTTCAAATCCCACTATTGCTTATGTTAAATTACTGTCATTAAATCCTACAATGTGCCTCAAACGACAACTCTCAGTGTGAAAGCCATGATGGCACTAGTGGCTGAACACACGTTGGTTGCAGACAAGATTACGGTAGAGGCTTGGGTTCAAATCCCACTGTTCAATGTGCGGGGAACACACCAAAGCAATAAAGCTGTGGCGACAGCAAAGTACCTGGGGCAGTACACCAAGCGAAAGGGTGTGGTGGCAAAGGCGAATACCTGAGGCTCACAGTGAGCACTCAGGGGTGGTGAAACAGACTGGCTACACAGCCATAAGAAACACGGACTAACTGGCTAAGATATCTGGGGTGGAAAAACAGATGAGAAACACAGACTAACTGACATACCTGGGGTGGTAACAGAGATGAGGGGGACTGTGGGGATGGAGGAGAGGTGGACCTATGGGAGGAGGAACAAAGAAAAAAACTAAAATATTATAAAATTAAAAAAAAAACTTTTTTTGGAAAAAATTCCTAACACAAATCAAACCAGCAGCAGAGGAAGGACTTGAACCCTGGTCTCCTATGTCAGGTTCAGCTCCCATGACTTGAACACTGACCACTAGCCCATCAGCACTCACACTAACTAATGTTTTTTGTATTATTTGAGGAAAAAGCAAATGCACACATTTTGAAAAAAAATAAATAAATAAAAATAATAAATAAAAATAATGAAAAAATAAAATAAACATTGAAGAAAGAATCAGAATCTAAAATTGTACAATTTAAAAATTCATTAATGTCAATTTAGGGAAAGGAAAATGCATGCATTTTGGGAAAATCTATTTTAAAAAACATAAAATTAGAATCTAAAATCATCATAAAATTAATAAATGTCAATTTAAGGAAAACACAAATGCACAAATGAATGAATTAATGAATGAATACCAGAATTTAAAAGTATCTAAAAAACTGTCTCTTAAGTATTTACTACTCTCTAACACACATTCATCTGTTCCTTAAGCTTTATTTTCCCTCACTAACAAAGGGAATATAACAGTGGCAAGCAGTAACTTCTTTAACTGGATTCTAAATTATCAGCAAAAACAAATAAGAACCATGGCATGTGTCAATTTTACACACACATATATGTTTTGCATCAAATAAACAGATTTTTCAATAATCGAGATCTGACAGCAATACATAAACCTTATGTTTTACCTTAAAACAAAAATTGTAATATTTAGCCAGACCCTGAACTCATTCTCTCAAATTCAGTTTATAGACTGCATGAAACTGGAATATAAACACAGACATAAGCATTACCTGTGCATCAGCAGATGTCCATCATTACAGTCAATGTCTGTCCACATGCTTATGTTGTTGTGTAACGGTCCAAACATCCCTTATTCTGTAGAGATTAAACATTACTCCATATTGTGCACAGACTTTCAATTGCACAAAAGAGCTAAAAACCTTCGTTTATACATTTTAAGCACAAAAACACACTTTTTGTGCATTAGGCTACTATATAATTCAAATAACTGATGTAGAACTCAGATGCAGAAAATGAAAGATGAAATCATGGATAATAAAAAAGATTGCATTGACAGTAACATTAAGTGTGCCATAAATCAGAAGGAACATCAGAGCTTCACACAACATCAACTAGTAACAAACATGAATCCTGTAGACTATTACTACGATGATACTATAGCATCAACAGTTACAAGTACTATTCCTTATTATCCTACTTCATACAGTGTATATGAACCACCTCCTTAGATTCACACTCGAAAAGTAAAGCAACAACTTGTTGTTCTTGTAAATGTCTGACAGTTCTGCAGGAGCACAGAATGTAAACAAAGTCAGTGATAAAATCAATAAATCATAATAAATAATAACAGATATGACTGCATTCATACATGTTTGGTATAAAAGAACTATAAAATAACCATAACAATAAATAATACTTTTAGGCTTAGAGTTTTTTTTTTTTTTTTAAGTTTGAAGGTTTTAGAAACTTAAACAGAGATTGCCACTGTCAGCCAAAGAAAGAGCAGCATCACTCAAATTCTCTAGCAAACACATTAAGCACCGCTTTAACATATCAGAATAATACATCAATACAAACTTAATTAATGACTTAAAAACAAACGAGGACTGCAATATAATGCGTGATAGTGAATTTATAAGAGAAACGCACTTTATGCGTAAAGTTACTCACAGGTGAGTCGCGTGACAGTCGATTCCTTCACTTTATCACAGCGTGTGTCGGTTGTTTTTCCTGTTGGGATGAAATATGTGCTGTTAAGTGACATTATGAGTCTGTCATTCAGCTGTCAGCTGCAGAAACTGTACTTTTATAACGGTAAAACGATACAAATGTATTGCGGCGTCATGAGGGTGTCATGTTGTTTACAGAGATGGAAAGGTGTCATTTTGAACGTGAAAGTGAACCTGCCTTCGCCGCCCCAGTGGAGCGGATGGCAAACTGCACAGTTTCTACCAGAACGAGCCGTTCTTATTGTACCACCAGCAGACAGAAAATGACTCAAAGTTGGGTTTCTAATTTTATTAACCTGTAGCTTACTTCAAATATTTCATATTTTAAACAAAAATCCCTATTTGTTACATTAAATGTAAGACGGGCGAATGAAAGGTGATCACCGGCTTCCTCTTGTGGTCAACATCTGTATCACAGCAGGACTGATACTGTTGCGTTCTCAGGAAAGAAGTGCAGGAGATTCCGGAAATTATCCGGAAACTATGGAGCATCAAATGTTTGGAGCGGATAGCGGAGGTATTGGAAATAATGAAAATAGAAGAAAAGTGTGGATTATGTCTTTGAAACTGACTATGAAAAGGGAAATCTTCTGGTAAGAAGGAACATAAGGTAAGTTATTGTTGATGAGTCTATCAGTTAAGCAAATGATAGGAATGATTGAAAGTGTTAATTCTCTAGGAATGGAGATTTTAAGGATAATATGGCAGCAAAAAGACTCTGTAAGTGAAATCGCCTAGCAGGGTTCCTACGCAGAATGTATAGAATTTGATTTCAGTAATTTCCAGGACTGGATATGAAAAAAGAAAACAGAGTTTGAATTTCCAGACTATTGGCCTATTGATTCTACACTATAGACTATTGATTCTGTTGATCAGGAACAATAGATAGATGTATAAAGCACTCTAAAATATATATTGAAATGTTCTATAATGAGTTTCTTTGGTTTTTAATACTAACTTTTGTCTTGACCTTAATAAAGCAATGTTTACTTTATTGAAAAATATTTGAAGGCTACATGCTATTTTAATGTATTAGTTATGTAATTATTAGCATTAATAAGTAACTTATTTAATTGAAGATATATTTATATTTTTCAAGTAATTAAAATATTTTCAGTAGCCTAGTTTTTTTTTGTTTTTTTTTACTATAGTGCAGAGATCTCTGAAATTGACTCCTGAAATTTTGTTACTGTGACAACACTAGTTTGTATTATTGTGAGAGTATCAAACTGTCTCTGAAAAATCTACAGAGAAGTCTGTAAATTTGAGCTTGGAATAAGTGTGGTATTTTGAAATAGAAAATAGGAATCCTGACCTAGAGACTGAGGGAATTATTCTTTTTAAGATAAATGAAAAGATAAAGATACAAATAACAAACACTTACTATGTGGTGGCTCGGTACTGCAACAGAATGCTAGAAATTTCTTCTGTGATTGTAGCTTCGATTGGAACTTTTTTCCCCAAAGCCTTCAGTTGAGCTACATACAAAGAAATAATTAACAAGGAAACAAACAAGCCAGTAGATATAACATACCATGATGCAGATATATAACTCAAGATACCCAAATTCTAGAAGCAAAGCAGCAGCAGTCTTCTCTTTTTAAAGTTAAAATTGCAAAAAGAACAATAGATCATATATTTATTTAATCATTTAGCAGAAGCAATAGAACCCATTAGACCATTCTGTGGCAGCACTTTCAAGCTTATCAACTGGACTATTTTCAGCACATCAATAATGTAAGATTTGTAGAACATCGATAATATAAGACTTCATACAGAGTTAGTTTAGAATAAAGCAATTAGGATCAGTTGTAAAATATCTTTGGATTCTGGCACATGTAGGTGTGAGGAGGTAGACCATCATTGCTAAGCGAACCCTAAAACATCCTGAATTGACAAAGGAATAATATCAATGAATAAAACTGAAGTATAATGGTTAATTGCAACTGAGGTATACGAAAAATCTTATGGTTTAAAAGGTAAACATTTGCATCATATTGAGAAACATGCAGAAATATTTAAAAACAGCTGTAGGAAAATAAATAATCAAAAATGGGAATCAAAAGGATCACACTCCAGATCATTTTAGGTAATGGCCCAAGGCAATTAAGAATATTATATGCTAAGGTATGTAAGTATTTAAAAGTTACAGGGTTAATAAATAGAATTGAGGGTGTTTTAAAAAAAAAAAAAAATACTGTTCACTTAAAATTTTCCAACCTTTTACCTTCCACACTTCAGTACAGTAGGTGGCGGAAATGCACCTTCTGTGTTGGTTTGCCAACCACCAAAAATATCACAAAAAGAATAAGAAGAGAGGATGGCACTGCACACATACAGTGGGGCAAAAAAGTATTTAGTCAGCCACCAATTGTGCAAGTTCTCCCACTTAAAAAGATGAGAGAGGCCTGTAATTTTCATCTTCATCCAAATCTGTGGTTTGTCAGCATCTATACTAGTAGATCAAATTAAAATCTACAGGCAATTGATTCAAATCAGCTCTCAACTGAACTGGGGTAAGCCAAATAAAATGTCAGATGTGTTGATATGAAAGTCACATGGACGACAAACAAACACAACTTGCGGGACAAAAGATCTCCTTTTGGGCTGTTTGTTTATTTTATGGGCAGATATTCTTAAATTATTATTTAAAGTGCTTTTCATCATTTTTGTTCACAGTTAATTATTTTGTGTTGATGTATGTAGTCTAATGATTATAAGTCTGTATCATAATGGCTAATATTATCTCTTCTAGAACATATATAAATTGTTTAAATTGTTTGGTAACATTTTACCAAAGTGCCTTTCACAGGGTTCCCACTCTTTCATGAACACCAGATTCAAGGACTTTCAAGGACTTTTTCAAGCACCATTTATTTTATATCTTTTTCATCCGTAAAAAAAACCCTGCCTTAATAAGGAGGAAATAATTATGCCTTAAGGAAAAAATTAATCACACCTTAATAAGGAGTTTTTCATTTCTAGCCTTCATGGACAATTATATACAGTATCACTTCTAAATGATTAAATACAAAAATAATAGTAGTTATTAAGATTGATGTGGTTTGGAATTGGTAAAATGTGCCGCCATAAACAAAATTTATTTCAAATTTAATTCAAGCACTTTCAAGGACCTATGTTTGTTTTCAAGTACTTTCCAGGCCTTGAATCCATATGTCTGAAATTCAAGTACTTTCAAGTACTTTCAAGAAGCGTGGGAACCCTGCTTTCAAATTTCTACTGTTTTTGGCTTTTCTGATTATTATAACAGACAACTTGCATATTTCGCTGCTGGAAAAAAAAAAACAATATAAACCATCACAGAAATTTGAATGGTTTCCACTACAAACACCATTACAAACATTACAAAC
Organism: Sinocyclocheilus anshuiensis; assembly: GCF_001515605.1. NCBI lineage: Eukaryota > Metazoa > Chordata > Actinopteri > Cypriniformes > Cyprinidae > Sinocyclocheilus > Sinocyclocheilus anshuiensis. The sequence goes on from NW_015548264.1 coordinate 368,194, forward strand.
CATCAACTTTTAACCATTAAAAAATGGTTTCCTGTAGTGTGTTTATGGACATATTCCATTAGGATTTAGTGGTTTTAACAAGCCACCAATTGAAGGCAACCACTTACCAGTAGAGAGCAACAGGCACCATTACAGTTTGCATTAAAAACAGTACAATTCCCATTATAACCAGTAAAACCATTACAAATTCTATGATGGGTTCTATTGTTTTTTCAGCAGGGTTGGCAGGTCCCCTTTGCGGATATGAGTATATCTGGATGAATATATGACACACCGGCAAAATTTTATAATGTAGGTTCAGTTTAAAAAGGGGGAGTGATAGTTAACTGTTTTTAACTGTCCTAGTTTTAACTGTAGATTGCATTTAATCGATTACACTTTAATGAAAACATGCAGTTGGTTTGTGAAAAGTGCCACATTTTACATTTTTTGGCTGTGTCCTTGTATTTACAGCATCTTGACCAGCAGATGTCACCAGCATTTTGAGCACTTCAAAAATTTGATCAATTTTGCAAAGCAATTGGTTCAAGTAAATCAGAGTTTAGTTTCTCTTAGAAACGAAGCTTCTTATTAAACAGATCACAGTATTTTCTCACATCATCTAATTTTTCACTCATTACTCATTTCTGAATGACCTGTGAAATCTCATGAAAGACACACTGGGTTTCTCTGTGGTCCTGATGTGAGGCTGTAGCTCAAAATGAGTTGATCAAGCTGATCAGGGCAATGTGCTTGTTATATTAATCAGTAAAAAACTGCCCATAGACTAAATCTAAATGGTTAGTAGTTGTATAACTCCATAAATTTAGCTGTTACCTGTCATTTGGTAACACTTTTTAATAATCCAAATAATCAGTCAGGTTTTACTATGTATAAACAGTGATCAATCTCTCACACCAACCCATTTACTTTGGTTTAATTTTAACTAAAAATGTGATGTTTGATTTTGTAGGTGTGAAGAAGCCAGAGTCTCACTCCTTCATCTATAACCTCATGATCATCCAGATCTCCAGACAGAAACTCACATCCTCCTCATCAGTGACACAGAGGAAGATCCAGTCAAGCTTTACTATATAAATGCTGCTTGATTCTGCAAACACAACAACACAAACTCATTGTCTAATTGTGAATGAACATGATAAATAAAGTCAAATAAACATCTACTTCAGCCATATAAAATATAAAAGATATTTTGTCCCGTACTTTTTGTTTATATTTTGAGGTTGCCATTGAGTTCAACAACAAAACATAGCTATTATCTGACTTACCAGAGACCATCGGTTGAGTGTTGATACGGAACATTTAACGATACTACTAGATTCAAGTTATCTATATAGATTTGTTATAAAATATTTTCAATTCAAATCTTTGTCCTCTAACAAAAATGTAAGTGTAGTTTTAAATCCGCTCCACCAGGCGGCGGAATCGGGCTTTAGGTTCAGTTTGACACATTCAGATGCTGCTTGACAACATGACGCTTGATAACAGTCACAACAACAGGTGCAGACTGATTTAAGTATAAATTCTGCAGACGACAGCTCAGTTACAGACTCATAATGTCACGTAACAGCGCACATTTCAGCCCATAAACAAAACAGACAAACGCTGTGATAAAGTGCAGGAGTGGAAGATGTCACGCGACTCACCTGTAAGTCTCCTTCTCTTCCAGTGTATTTCTCTTGTAAAATTACTAGCACACGTCTAGCAGTACTTAATGTATCTAAGTAATTGTTTAAGTGTTTGTTGGTGTGTAATTCAGATACAGAGCTCCTCTGTCAGGTAATTTAGTCTTTGTTTACATGCTGCTCTCTTGCTGAGCTCCCTGTCAGACCTTCAGAAGAACAAATGAATCAGTTTTTGAGTTACATTATAATCTTTGAATGAATGGCCATCTAATAGTCGTATTATAAAGCGCATTACAAGTAACCGTAGTTTTGTCTCTGTTGTTGTAGTCTTGCAGGTAATCTACTGGACTGATGCTAATAGAGTCAGTGTGTGTGTGAAGCGCTGATGTTCTGAGATTGAGGTCTCTACAGAGCAAAAGTGGGCGTTTCTGACTGTGGGTGTTTTAAATTAAATTTGATTATTGTTTTGTGTTTATAATGAGAAACACAAACACATAAAAAAATAATATTTTTACTAATATTTTTACCATTCAAATGTTTGGGGTCATTATGATTTTAAGAAATTAAATACTTTAATTCAGGGATCCATTACATTAATCAAAAAAGACAGTGCCTTAAGTGTTTTTTATAGTTAATTATTTGACAATAAGTGTAATAACATTCATTTGCAGAGTTTTAAAGCATGTTGGTGATTCTCAGTACTTTGGTGATGTTGAGGTTTCTTTCACTCTCTCTATATGACATACCCTAACTTAGGGCTGGGCGATATGGCCAAAAAAATGATCACGATAATTTTTTTTTCATATCAGTCGATATCGATAATTATCACAATAAATGTCAAATCTTTATTTCTTTCAAGTTTAAAGCCAGATTTTTGCTCCAAAGTGAAAGTTGTAGAAACCAGACCATTAATGTTCCTTGACAAAATATAGAAAAATTAATTTCTTTGCATGTCCTAATGCGTGATATTCTTTCAAATCAAGAAACAGGTTTGGGTTGCCTGAAAATATTAATAATAAAAATATCACTTTTTTCTCTCTTAGAAATGCACATTTGATAGTAGCTTGAGTTAGGATGCAGAGGTAAATTTTTGTTCATTATCAAAATCAGTAACATCTTTAAAAATTGTAGCAACCTCAGTTTTATATGGTTAAATTTATTCTGACCAAGTTTTTATTTATTTATTATCATTTTTTACATTAAGCATTAGTCTCCTATAGTAGCATACATTTAAATCATGATAAACACAGTTAAAACCACAAACATAGCACCTCAATACCATGGTAAAAATATAACTATATGGGTTTTAAGTAGCCTATTTGTATGAAAAACAGTAGTCTAACAACATTCAGCATAAATGCACACATGATATAGCTTAATCACAAATACATACTACAATTATATACCTTTACTCCTGTAATAAAATTCAACGTGAATATCCCACATTTCTGCCACAATACCATGCATGGTGCAGTGAGTGTTACCACAGTAAATCCATGGTGAATGATGGCAATGTGAAGATTGAAAAGCCTTCTGACTGTCTCGTT
>NW_015548264.1:371400-394413 GCF_001515605.1 Sinocyclocheilus anshuiensis
TTCAAACGCAAGTTTTTTGGGCAGTGTAGAGTAACACTTGTTGTTTGTCATTTCTCCGATCACAAATGCAGACATGGTTTTATGTTTACGCGGCGCGATGCAACGCAACGCGTAAAAAGACAGTATAAGTCATTATAATCCATAATTATGTCCCCACTGGATGCAACGAATGCCTCGTTTATAATGGGTTTTCATATTTTTTAATCATTTGAATCATTGACAGGGCATCATCACAATATGGTGAGGGGCATAACATTTCCGTCACATGCTTGAGGTATTCGGCCAATCACAACGCACTGGATAGCTGGCCAATCACAGCACACCTCGCTTTTTCAGACCGATGAGCTTTGTAAAAATCGACGCGTTTCAGAAAGGTGGGACATAGAGGAGAAACAATAATGTACAGTATGTGGAAAATAATGTTTTTTTAACCTTAAACCGCATAAACACATTTCATTACACTAAATACACAAAATACTGTTCTTTTTAGCAGCATCATATGACCCCTTTAATGCTCGCGTGACCGAGTAAACGCATCTGCTCTACATTTTTTTTAGAGCATTTCAGGTGGTTTTGCTAGACACTGTAACAACTTTATCTTCTGCACCACTGCATAGTGGCTTCTGTTGTAATGTTTTAGATGGAAATACTCCAGCATCCCCTCATAGGATCCTACAGGAGAAGCGGTTTGAAGAATGAATGGGTGGATAACAGGCATACAGTCTATGATAACAGGCATGAGACCAGATCAATGTGTTAATGTACTCCCCCTTGTGGACAATAAGTGTATCTGCATTAAGACATGAAAACAGCAGGAGGAAAGAGATTGTGTAATCCTGCTCCTGGTGAGCCACTGTCCTGATTTTAGCTCCAACTCTGATGAAAAACAGCTGAAGCAACTAATCCAGGCCTTCAGGATTAAAAGAAACTTTCAGGCTGATGTGTTGGACTCATTTGGTTTGCACAAGTGGCAGTTCATATATTTACATCATATCTAACAAAACACAAAGAAAAACACCCCTTCACACCACAAATTGAGTGTTGAGTTCAAATCCTACTATTACTTAATTTGCATAGCAGAAAAACCAACAACAAATTGTTGCAAATATTGTGACTCATAAAACAGTGGTTTGCCTTGGGTTCAAATCACACAATTGAAGATGTTTTAACTATTTTATCGTATTTCCATCTCAAACACTACAACAGCTATCACCACACAGTGGTGCAGGAGATAAAGAGTTGTTTGTGAATCATGGAGTCCTGAGTTCAAATCCCACTATTGCTTACATTCAGCTGTTGTTACTGTGTCCAGCAAAACACCACCTAAAACGCTCTTAAGAATGTCGTGTTTTTTTGTTTTTTTAAATCACATGAACCAAAGCTCTTAATGAAACCCGTCCAAAACATCCCATAACTCACCTGGTTCAGTGGCTCAGGATGCAGAGTGTTGAGTTGAGATCATGGAGTCCTGAGTTCGAGCCCCACTATTGCTTACATTAAAGCTCATGTATTGCATTATATCCAACAAATTGGCCCAACTGTGAAAGCCAGTGTGGCACTGATGGTTAACCACATGTTACTCACAATAAGGACTGTGGTGGTGTCATGGGTTCAAATCCCTGCTCAATGGGTTAAATTTATCTGGTTTATTGTAAAATGACAGGGTTAATAGTGAAATATAAGTTCCTGCACATGTTCAGGCAAGAGATCTGTGGCTCAGTGGTAAGAGTGCTGCCTCACGGTTTCAGAGGTTGCTGGTTCGAGTCCAGCCAGATCTCCGTGATATGAGTGAATGGTCTGGTGTGACTGAGAAGGCGTGGGGGATCATGGTGTCCCCCCGAGCTCCAGCACAATGTCCAGCAGGGGTTATATTTCTGCCTGAAAAAAATTTAATTTGCTATAAATTTGTTCAACCCCCATCCCTTCCCCACCTACTTAGATTACCATCATTTGCTTTTCAAAGGGGTGCTCCTTCAAAAAGAAAATGATAGTAACCTATACATTTACAAGCAAACAACACACAGTGAACTGTTATAAGCATTACCTGTGCATCAGCAGATGTCCATCATTACAGTCAATGTCTGTCCACATGCTTCTGTTGGCTGAATGTAACGGTCCAAACATCCCTTATTCTGTAGGGGAAAGACATAAATAAACAGACATCACTCCATACTGTGTAGCTAAAACTCAACATATTACAGTCAGTCTAAACTACATTATACCTAACATAAGTAATGATGTATCAATAATAATATTTTGGTTCAAATGAAATTAAAATGAGGCTGTGCTGCACAGTAAATAACTATTTCTAAAAGGCAGTTTTTTTCTGCACATGAACTCAATACATGATGGTTTTGATTAGAAGCAAAGCATTGCTGCTCTACTAAAGCATGAAGCAGCTTCACACACCAACTGACTCTATTAGCATCAGTCCAGTAGATTATTACATACAGTAAGACTACAACAACAGAGACAAAACTATGATTAGTAATAATTACGCTTCATAATATGAATATTAGATGATGATCAATTCAAAGATTATAAATTAACTCAACAGTAAATGATTCATTTGTTCTTCTGAAGGTCTGACAGGGAGCTCAGCAAGAGAGCAGCATGTAAACAAAGACTAAATTACCTGACAGAGGAGCTCTGTATCTGAATTACACACCAACAAACACTTAAACAATGACTGAAATACATTACTTAAGCAGGCTACTGCTAGACGCGTGGTAGTAATTTTACACGAGAAATACACTGGAAGAGAAGGAGACTTACAGGTGAGTCGCGTGACATCTTCCACTACTGCACTTTATCGCAGCGTTTGTCTGTTTTGTTTGTTTATGGGCTGAAGTGTGTGCTGCCAAGTGATATTATGAGTCTGTAACTGACCTGTCATCTGCAGAATTTGTTAAATCAGTCTGCACGTGTTGTTGTGACTGTTATCAAGCGTCATGTTGTCAAGCAGCATCTGAATGTGTCAAACTGAACCTAAAGCCTGATTCCGCCGCCTGGTGGAGCGGATGGAAAATTGCACTTCAGTTTTTACCTTAAAGCAGGTGATCTTGTGGGCAAATGTACCAACCTGAAGAGAGCAAACGCCAAACCGAAAGATGTTCTATCTATCTATCTATCTATCTATCTATCTATCTATCTTATATTTATTTATTTATTTAAAAGTTTGGTTCAAGTTAAGTTTATTTATACTCAAATATATCTGGATATATTTTATGCTAAATCCACTGGAATATTTTTCTCACTTTGTGGCGCTTTTTTTTTCTTTTTTTTTTTAATACTTTAAGGAATATTTTGGAGTCACTCCTGCGCTTCATCGTTTTGACCACCAGATGGCAGTAACTGTGCAGAAGAGTTTTGAACCCAAATTCAATAAAACGTTGTAATTGAAAGGGGTTGTGAGATGGTAAATCGCACTTGCAATAGGGTTAAAAAATAATATTGTACCAAGAAGGAAAAATAAATGTATTCAAAGAAAATATTGTTTAGCTAGCGATTTTGTTCAGTCAGTGCTTGAGTGACCTGCCAGTGCTCAATATCTGTGGTCAGTCGGGCTTGGACTTGTAGAGGAAAGTTTATAAAAACACAGGCTCTCATTCATAAGCAACATAAACAGCCTCGTGGCCTCTAAACCCCCTTAAACAAGTGCTCACTCTGTCTCTTTTTCTGTATCTGACCTTTATGTCTCTTGTATATGAGATGTATCTTTGCTAGTCATTGCCTCAATACTCTAAGAATCAAAGTAGGATACAGTATTAATGTTAAGCTTTAAATAACAGCATCAAACCCCAAAGGAAAGAATAAAAAGGATTGATTAAGGGACTGGGTCATAATGTTCCTTTCCTAGTAATCTTAAATGATTGCATTCTGGCTTCTACCACATCTAGAAAATGTTTCACATAGCTCTGACCTCAGAGAGCAGTTTGTTTTGTGTGCCTCAGCTATGGTGGTCACTCTTTAAATCTGTCAGGATGGGGTATGTTGTTTATACCTCAATGTCAACTGTGGTAAGCAACCGGTGAGCAAGCACAGTCTTCATTTTAGTCTGGATGTTAAATTGTTTGGAACTAAAAAACAATGCTCTCTGTCTTGTTTTCACAAGAATTCGGTTGTTGACCTTGAGACCCCAGCAGCCTCTCCTCTTCTCTACATTTATGAGATTTGCGAAGCTTGGCTGAAGTGAGCACTAAAGTTAACAAATCATCAAAGCAATACTGGAGTAATGTGTTGAACTTCACGGATGAATCTCACACAGAAATGTCTGGGTCATATTTCACCCCAAAATAATAATAAAAAAGCAATAAATAATATTTTGCATACATAAAATGAGCCCTTTCACTTAATATAATCCTTGAGTGAAAAATGAGGACATTTTCTTCAAAAATATATCAACTGAAATGCAAAAATACAATTATTATTATTATTAAAATGAATACACAACGAAAATGATCCTGTATCGACACAATGTCACTTAATTTAGTATTTTAAAAGAAATATTAAAATAATTTAAAAAATCATAAATGTTGTTTAACTCATTACTTTATAAATACAGATGTCACATGTCATTTTGATATAAACTTTAATAATCGTATATCCAATTAATCAAGCTTCACTATAAATGTACAATCAGTGATCAATCTCTCACATCATCCCATTTTACTTTGGTATATTTTGTATTAAAAATGGGATGTTTGATTTTGTTTCCAAGCTGATCAGGATAATTTATAGGATAAACTACTTTATGTTGCCCTGTTGGTCAAGACCCTGAAAAACAGCCTATAAATGTGTTGTAATATATTCTAAATCTAATCGGTCCTCTCACCTACGATTTGCCATCTCGGGTTTGTACCGTTTCAGTGAATAACGCGAATAAACTTATTGACCACAAGAGGGAGCTGATGATCAGCAGTTTGTCATCTGCCTTATTACACATAAAAAAGGGCTTTTGCTTTTTCCTTCAGTATGAAAATGTTAAAGCGTGTGTTTTGTAATATGGGCAATGTCTCAATCTCGAAAGCAACTTTGAGTCCGTTGACAGTAAACTATGGTTTGTAAAGTAAAAACTGAAGTGCAGCTTTCCATCCGCTCCACCAGGCGGTGGAATCAGGCTTTAGGTTCAGTTTGACGCATTCAGAAGATGCTGCTTGACAACATGACGCTTGATAACAGTCACACCAACACGTGCAGACTGATTTAAGTATAAATTCTGCAAATGACAGCTGAGCTACAGACTCATAATGTCACTTAACATCGCACATTTCAGCCCATAAACAAACAAAACAGACAAACGCTGTGATAAAGTGCAGTAGTGGAAGATGTCACGCGACTCACCTGTAAGTCTCCTTCTCTTCCAGTGTATTTCTCTTGTAAAATTACTACCACGCGTCTAGCAGTAGCCTGCTTAAGTAATGTATTTCAGTCCTTGTTCAAGTGTTTGTTGGTGTGTAATTCAGATACAGAGCTCCTCTGTCAGGTAATTTAGTCTTTGTTTACATGCTGCTCTCTTGCTGAGCTCCCTGTCAGACCTTCAGAAGAACAAATGAATCAGTTATTGTTGCATTTATAATCTTTGAATTGATCATCATCTAATATTCATATTATGAAGCGTAATTATTACTAATCATAGTTTTGTCTCTGTTGTTGTAGTCTTACTGTATGTAATAATCTACTGGACTGATGCTAATAGAGTCAGTTGGTGTGTGAAGCTGCTTCATGCTTTAGTAGAGCAGCAATGCTTTGCTTCTAATCAAAACCATCATGTATTGAGTTCATGTGCAGAAAAAAACTGCCTTTTAGAAATAGTTATTTACTGTGCAGCACAGCCTCATTTTAATTTCATTTGAACCAAAATATTATTATTGATACATCATTACTTATGTTAGGTATAATGTAGTTTAGACTGACTGTAATATGTTGAGTTTTAGCTACACAGTATGGAGTGATGTCTGTTTATTTATGTCTTTCCCCTACAGAATAAGGGATGTTTGGACCGTTACATTCAGCCAACAGAAGCATGTGGACAGACATTGACTGTGATGATGGACATCTGCTGATGCACAGGTAATACTTATAACAGTTCACTGTGTGTTGTTTGCTTGTAAATGTATAGGTTACTATCATTTTCTTTTTGAAGGAGCACCCCTTTGAAAAGCAAATGATGGTAACCTAAGTAGGTGGGGAAGGGATGGGAAAAATTTATAGCAAATTACATTTTTTTTTTTCAGGCAGAAGCATAACCCCTGCTGGACATTGTGCTGGAACTCAGGGGGGATGCCATGATCCCCCACACCTTCTCACTCACACCAGACCATTCACTCATATTGCAGAGACCTGGCTGGACTTGAACCAGCAACCTCTGAAACCATGAGGCAGTGCTCTTACCTCTGAGCCACAGATCTCTTGTCTGAACATGTGCAGGAACTTATATTTCACTATTAACCCTGTCACGTTACAATAAACCATATAAATTTTGAACCCATTGAGCTGGGGTTTGAACCCATGACACCACTGCAGTCCTGACTGTAAGAAACATTTGTTTAGCCATTAGTGCCACACTGGCTTTCACATTGAGGACTGGCATTTGGGCCAATTTGTTGGATATAATGCAATACATGAGCTTTAATGTAACCAATAGTGGGGCTCGAACTCATGACTCCATGATCCCAACGCAACACTCTGCATCCTGAGCCACTGAACCAGGTGAATTACTGGTTGTTTTGGACGGGTTTTATTGAGAGCTTTGGTTCATGTGATTTAAAAAAAAAACGATTTTTTTTTTTGAGCGTTTTATGTGGAGTTTTGCTAGACACAGTAACAGCTTTATCTTCTGCACCACTGCATAGTGGTATAGTGGTGTTTTAGATGGAAATACGATAAAATAGCAAATTACACATTTTATAAGCCACAAAGTTTGCAACAATTTGTTGTTGGTTTTTCTGTTTAGTGGTAGATATAATGACAAATTAAGTAATAGTAGGATTTGAACTCAAGATTGAAACACTTTACAGTCACTGAATTTGTGGTGTTAAGGTGTGTTTTTTGTGTTTTGCTGGATATCAGGTTAAAAAAAACATGCAATAATGTCAATGGATTTGAACCCTGAACATGTGAAAAAACATTGACATGACACTGACATTGACATGATGTTACTTATGGATGTCCATCAGTGAATGTCTGTCCACATGCTTCTGTTGGCTGAGTGTAACGGTCCAAACATCCCTTATTCTGTAGGGGAAAGACATAAACAGACATCACTCCATACTGTGTAGCTTAACATATTACAGTTAGTCTAAAGTACAGTATACCTAAGTAATGATATATCAATAATAATATTTTGCTTCAACTGAAATTAAGATAAGACTTTCCTTCACAGTAAATAAAACACAGGTTTCCTGCACATGGACTGAATGCTGTCTTGGATGGTTTTCATTAGAAGCAAAGCACTGCTGCTCTACTAAACTACAGCGCCAACTGACGCACCAACTGACTCTATTAACGTCAATCCAGTAGCCTATGCCTACAGTAAGACTACAACAGAGACAAAACAATGATTACTTATAATTCTGCTTCATAATATGAATATCAGATGTCGATTTATTCAAAGATTATAAATGGAAAACTGCACTTCAGTTTTTACCTTACAAATCATATTTTATTGCCAACGGACTCAAAGTTGCTTCAGAGATTGGGTCATTGCCCATATTACAAAACACATGCTTTAACAGTTTCATACTGAAGAAAAAGCAAAAGCCCCTTTTTTATTTGGTTAAATGTGTATAAGGCAGGTGACAAACAGCTGATCATCTGCTCTCTCTTGTGGTCAATAAGTTTATCAGCGTTATTAACTGAAATTACAAACCCGAGGTGGCAGGTGAGAGGACAAAGATTTAGATAAATTTTACAAATTTATATTTTGTCATATCTAGTAGTTTGTTAAATGATCCAGATCAGTGTTCAAATTATGTGGTAAGTCTGATAAAATGTTATGTTGTTGAACTCAATGACAAACTCGTAAACAAATCAAGGATTTTCATATTGTCTATGGCTGAAGCAGATATTTATTTGATTTCACTTATCATGTTTTTTAACAATTAGCCAATGAGATTCTACAACAGATTCTGTAAAAAAAAAAAAACATGCCCATCACAGATGTTTTAAAGAAATAAACATTTTATTACAGAAATACAACATAGAACGAATAATAAACAATAAAATAGATTTGGGATGTGCTATATTGAACGTATTGCAGTATATTTCGTCTGTCCCTTGCATTTCATTGCTGGTTGTGATATTAGGCCTTTATGTAAAAAAAAAAAATTACAATTTACAATTAGTCTTCTAATGAAAACATCCTTATAGGAAGGATGTAAGATGTAAAAACAAACAAAAATTAAATTAAATTAAATTAAATAATTACATGCAGCGTGAATTGTGATATAAACATGTGTCTGGCAGATCTCAACAAAACAAACAAAGAAACAACAACAAAATAGCCCGTTGGCACGACCTTAAGAGAGCGCTCGCACATCTGACCACGTGATACGATTCCTGGAAAGTTCCTGGAAATTAGTCTTTTGTATACCAGTCTTTTAAAATGAGGATTAAGTAGTTAACGACGAGCGCGCGCACACACACACACACACACACAGAGAGAAAAAAGATTCGTTGGAATATCACTAAACTACTGGATAGAGTAATTATATATGTGTCCTGCTCGCTTGGCGCGCGTTGTAACGCGTTTGGACGAGCGGTGCGCTCGCAAACAGTGCGAGACATACAGTGTCGCCTTTTGTGGAGGAAACACTGATCGGCTCACTGTCAAACGACCAGCACTCCCTGATGCTCAGCAGATCGGGACGCGTTTTTCCGTGTATTTGCATTGATTCTTTCGGGAGCGACACTAGTTTGTGTTGTTGTGTTTGGAGAATCAAGCAGGATTTATAGTAAAGCTTGACTGGATCTACCTCAAATTGCCCTGTGATGGACTGGGTGTTTTCCTGCTTTGGGTACAAGACTCTGGGACAGACTCCAGCATCCCCTCATAGGATCCTACAGGAGAAGCGGTTTGAAGAATGAATGGGTGGATAACAGGCATACAGTCTATGATAACAGGCATGAGACCAGATCAATGTGTTAATGTACTCCCCCTTGTGGACAATAAGTGTATCTGCATTAAGACATGAAAACAGCAGGAGGAAAGAGATTGTGTAATCCTGCTCCTGGTGAGCCACTGTCCTGATTTTAGCTCCAATCCTGATGAAAAACAGCTGAAGCAGCTAATCAAGGTCTTCAGGATTAAAAGAAACTTCCAGGCTGATGTGTTGGACTCATTTGTTTTGCACAAGTGGCAGTTCATATATTTACGTCATATCTAACAAAACACAAAGAAAAACACCCCTTCACACCACAAATCCAGTGTTGAGTTCAAATACTGCTATTACTTAATTTGCATAGCAGAAAAACCAACAACAAATTGTTGCAAATATTGTGACTCATAAAACAGTGGTTTGCCTTGGGTTCAAATCACACAATTGAAGATGTTTTAACTATTTTATCGTATTTCCATCTCAAACACTACAACAGCTATCACCACACAGTGGTGCAGGAGATAAAGAGTTGTTTGTGAATCATGGAGTCCTGCGTTCAAATCCCACTATTGCTTACATTCAGCTGTTGTTACTGTGTCCAGCAAAACACCACCTAAAATGCTCTTAAATTTTTTTTTTTAAAACACATGAACCAAAGCTCTCAATAAAACCTGTCCAAAACAACCAGTAACTCACCTGGCACAGTGGCTCAGGATGCAGAGTGTTGTGTTGGGATCATGGAGTCCTGAGTTTGAGCCCCACTATTGCTTATGTTAAAGCTCATGTATTGCATTATATCCAACAAATTGGCCCAAATGTGAAAGCCAGTGTGGCACAAATGGCTAAACACACATTACTCACAATAAGGACTGTGGTGGTGTCACGGGTTCAAATCCCAGCTCAATGGGTTAAATTTTTTTGGTTTATTGTAAAATGACAGAGAGAATAGTGAAATGGAAGTTCCAGCACATGTTCAGACAAGAGATCTGTGGCACGAAGAAAACAAAAATAATGACTTTATTCAACAGTTCGTCTCCTCTGTGTCTCTCCGCATCACCGTAGCGCTATTTTGGAGAATATCCACTGAACGCAAACAGCTTACGCTCTTCTGTGTCAGCCGCGCCACACGGATGCGCTGTTTTCTGCGCATCCGTAAATACACATATCAAAGCGTAAATACACATAGAAAACGTATCCTTGTGTCGCGGCTGACACAGAATAGCATATGCTGCTTGCGTTCAGTGGTTATTCTCCAAAATGGCACTACAGTGATGAGGAGAGACAGAGAAGACGAATAGTTGAATAAAGTCGTTATTTTTGTTTTCTTCGAGTACAAAAAGTATTCTCGTCGCTTCATAACATTACGGTTGAACCACTGATGGCAGATGGACTATTCTGACAATGTCTTTCATACTTTTCTGGACCTTGACAATGTAATTTACTTGGCAGTCAATCGGACAGTCACAAGCCTCCTGGTTTTCATCCAAAATATCTTAAATTGTGTTCCGAAGACGAATGAAGCTTTTACGGGTTTGGAATGACATGGGGGTAAGTGATTAATGACAAAATTTTCATTTTGGGGTGGAGTATCCCTTTAAAACGAGACTTTCCTTCACAATAAACTACAGTTTTGCTAAAAGGCAGGATTAGAAGCAAAGCACTGCTGCTCTACTAAAGCATGAATCAGCTTCACACACCAACTGACTCTTAACAAACATCAGTCCAGTAGATTATCTATAGTAAAACTATAACAACAGGGATAAAACTACAATAACTTACAACTACGCTTTATAATATGAATATTAGATGATGATCAATTCAAAGATTATAAATTAACTCAACAGTAAATGATTCATTTGTTCTTCTGAAGGTCTGACAGGGAGCTCAGCAAAAGAGCAGCATGTAAACAAAGACTAAATTCCTGAGACCTGGCAGAGGAGCTGTATATCTTAATTACACACCAACAAACACTTAAACAATGACTAAAATACATTACTTAAGCAGGCTACTGCTAGACGCGTGGTAGTAATTTTACACAAGAAATACACTGGAAGAGAAGGAGACTTACAGGTGAGTCGCGTAATGCCGGGTTCAGACTACACAATATTTTTGTCAAGTCACGATAGTCACTGTCAGATTACACGATTTTGACTCCTAAAATCTTGTCATGTCATGGACAAGAAACATGTCAGACTACACGTTGCGTCCCGAACATTCATCGCGTGCCGTCTTTAACGACGCGTGTGATGTCATCAAGAAGGCGGAACTAGCGACTGACTTCCGAAAACAAGAGTGTAAACATTGCTGAAGCGCTTCCGTTATAGTTCGCCAGCATTTTTCTTTCTTTGTTCTGTCGTGGTAGTCCCTCGATGACACATCATACAGGCAGGAGTACTGTTGCCACAGCTCCACGAACCTTTCCTCCATCTCATAATTCCACCTAGCAGCACCATCATCTCTCTTTCGTTTTGCCATGTTTGAAACCGGTGTATGAAAGAGCTTCTGTGCTGCTATTGGTCAACGTCACCAATGTGACGGAACTCATCGTGGACGATGGAAAAAAAATTAGGAAAAAAAAGACTTTCTGTCGTGATGTCGTGGAGCATCGCAGACGCGGAATCGGTTGTCGTCCACTATGACACACTACACGTGCTGAAACGATGGACTCTTGCGTCCCGACTCCCATTGTCGTTTACGAGTCCCCACGACACCCTACGTCAAGCAAATCGTGGCAAAATCGGGCTAAAATCGTGTAGTCTGAACCGGGCATAACATCTTCCATTCCTGCACTTTATCGCAGCGTTTGTATGTGTTGTTTATGGGCTGAAGTGTGTGCTGTTAAGTGACATTATGAGTCTGTAACTGAGCTGTCATTTGCAGAATTTGTTAAATCAGTCTGCACTTGTTGTTGTTACTGTTATAAAGCGTCATGTTGGGTGTTTCTCAAACGGAAGGCTGCATCCTGCCGAGGCTGCGTCCTTCCTAGTTCAGTCCTTCAGAGTCTTGTAGGCTAGAGTCCTCCTCTGCATTAAATGCTAGAATGAAACGATCTAGTAAGTGCGCGTGGCTACATCACATATGTTCCCGCCCTCACCGTCACGGCACAAAAACACTTAGTTTTGGAAAAATACTTTGTATTACAAATCTTTATATTGTTTTGCTTTCTATTAATGCAATACAATGAATCACAGTAGTCTAATCTCCCTGTGGCTTAAATTATTGGCAGCTTAGCCTTTAGTAAGTAATTTACACCAAAACAAAAGATAACATCTATCCTTTCATGTCCGAAAACATTACTTTTGTCTTACATTGCATAATAAATTAAGACAAGCTCAGTACTGACTCGTTTCTCATCAGTTTATTTTCATGAAATGGAATGGGTACAAAGGATTGTGGGTGATTGAAGGTCGCGGAGGGTACATCCATTTATTTATTAAAATGTTTGGTTCAAGTTAAGTTTATTTATACTAAAATATATCTGGATAGATTTTAATGCGAAATCCACTGGAATATTTTTCTCACTTTGTGGCGGGGTTTTTTTTTTTTTGTTCTTTATGCACCAAGAGCTTGTAACACTCCAAAGAGAAAGGAAAAATTGAAATCGCATCATATGACCCCTTTAAATATGTCCAGGAATATTTTGGGGTCATTCCTGCGCTTCATCGTTTTGACCACCGGATGGCAGTAACTGTTTAGAAAAGTTTTGAACCCAAATTCAATAAGTTTGTATTGAAAGGGGTTGTGAGATGGCAAACTGTACTTGCAATAGGGTTAAAAATAATATTGTACCAAAACATTAAAAAGAAGGAAAAATAAATTTATTCAAAGAAAATATTGTTTAGCTAGCGATTTTGTTCAGTCAGTGCTTGAGTGACCTGCCAGTGCTCAATATCTGTGGTCAGTCGGGCTTGGACTTGTAGAGGAAAGTTTATAAAAACACAGGCTCTCATTCATAAGCAACATAAACAGCCTCGTGGCCTCTAAACCCCCTTAAACAAGTGCTCACTTGTCTCTTTTTCTGTATCTGACTTTCATAGATCCTGTCTCATCCTTTATCTTTGTTAGTCATTGCCTCAATACTCTAAGAATCAAAGTAGGATACAGTATTAATGTTAAGCTTTAAAGGGTCATGACCCCCCCCCCCTTTAAAAAATGCTAAAAAAGTGGGCGTGGTGCGCAGCGGAGCAGAGGGGGAAGAGGGGAGACAGACAACGCTCCCATTAAGTTAAAAACACAAATAAATGCACAGCCATTTGCACTCTTCATCGAAAATTCATATATATGAATGCGCTGTTGCACCTCTGAGAACTTTTAAGGCTTGGAATAATTAAGCGAAGCTGTCTTAGAGGATAAGAACACGCAGTCTCATGAATAATTTAATAGACACCGATGCGTCATCGATGTACTATAGTCCATTGCCTCGTCACAAATTGTGACGTCAACATGATGTAGATTTTAAACCCGGAAGATGAAAATAGCGTAAAAAAAGCTTAAAATTAACCAGTTTTCTCCAGCAGTTAAAATTATCGGATGCTAACATTGTCTTCTATGATGTGCAACACAAACACCTCTGCTAAAATCTCAGAAAAAGTAGTCTGGGGTTTCATGACCCTTTAAATAACAGCATCAAACCCCAAAGGACAGAAAAAAAGGTTAAGTTCACTTAATATAATCCTTGAGTGAAATGAGCACATTTTCTTCAGAAATATATAACTGAAATGCAAAAAAAAAAAAAAAAATTATTATTATTATTAAAACGAATACACAACGAAAATGATCCTGTATGGACACAATGTCACTTAATTTAGTATTTTAAAAGAAATATTAAAATAATAATAAAACTCATTTAAATGAATAAATGTTGTTCTTTTGAAGGTTTTATTCATCAGAGAATCCAGAAGAAAAAAAAATCTATGTAAGCAGCACTCTGACTGGAGATATGGTTGCTGAAAATGTAGCTTTGCATCATAGAAATAAATTGCATGGTAAAATATATTAAAACAGAAAACAGATATATAATATTTCGGTTTTTATTATATTTTTGGTCAAATAAATGCAGCCTTGGTGAGCATAAGAAAAAATAATTGTAAAAAAAAAAAGATTCACTCTTAAATCCCAGTGTCCTAAATTTTCTCTGTGATGACAGAAACATGGTACACAAATCTGTTCAGTGTCACGCCGCAGAGCAAACATATTGATCTGTGGAAACCACTAGCTAAATTATCAACAACTGACAGGCAGCGGAGATCGAGAGCAATTGTTGGAGGCAATGTTTCCAGTGTTTTAACATTTCAGAGAGGGACTCGGCCAACTGAAATAAACACACAATCAATTCAGCTCACAAGTTTTTAGCCATGCTGGTTTTTCCCATTCATTTCATTACCACAGTCTCTTGATGCTATTTTCATGTATCATCTACAATCGTAACAATGTTTGGCGTATGAAAATGCCAAGGTGCTTTCCAATGGGAATTTTCACTGGATAGGTTTGAAATTAAAAGCTCTTGTAAAAACTATTGAGTGCTCTGCTATGATGAGTTATTTGGTTGCCATGGTGAGGGAAAGCTCGTTATTTTTAATGGTTCTACGCTCGGCGCTGCAGAGCCTTAAGCAATGGCACTGACAAACTGCCAACCTCAGCAAACGCTCTGTGTGGGGCACGTTATAAGGGTGAAAGCGCCATATACACACACTCACACACACATAGGCCTACCTGCAAACGCTGGCACACATAGACGCCTTCAACAGAAATCAGTCTGCCCTCTTGTGGAGGTGGCCTGCAAACAAACTTTTATTAACCACTTTCAGCCCACAGATCGGATTTTGTATCTAACTATAATTGATTGTATGAGATCTTGTCATTTAAGCTGGAGGACAGAAGGAACAGCTGGGATG
Organism: Sinocyclocheilus anshuiensis; assembly: GCF_001515605.1. NCBI lineage: Eukaryota > Metazoa > Chordata > Actinopteri > Cypriniformes > Cyprinidae > Sinocyclocheilus > Sinocyclocheilus anshuiensis. Next base: position 386,393 of record NW_015548264.1, read on the forward strand.
GAGACTTGTAACAGAATCAGGGAATAATAAATGTCTCTCAGCTCCACTCTATGACCATCAGTCCTCAGCAGGAGACAAGTCCATCCATTACTGCCATTGAAAGATGGCCAGAAAGCCCTGCAGTCTTCACTTCAACATTTTTTACTCAGTCTTACCTCTCTTCCTTATCTTATTGCACTTTTGCCAAGTAGGACATGTTCCTGACCTGGATTAACAATTGATACTGGAACATTTCTTAAATTGAACCAATTAGATATGACGGATAGCTCCAAAGCACCAAAATGTATCATAAAGTCCATCCTTACTGCTAAAGGGATCGTTCACCCAAAAATGAAAATTATGTCATCATTTTCTTGCCCTCCACTTGTTTCAAACCTGTATGAGTTTCTTTCTTTAGCTGAACACAAAAGAAGATATTTTGAAGAGTGTTGGTAACCAAACAGTTGCCAGTAGGCATTTACTTCCATAGTTTTTAAGTCAATGGCTACTGTTTGGTTGCCAGTATTCTTCAGAATATCTTCTTTTTTGCTCAACAGAAGAAAGAAATTCGTACAGGTTTGGAACAACTTGAAGGTGAGTAAACTATGACAGATTTTTGATTTTTGGGGGAACGATTCGTTTTGAAGCCATGTGATAGCTTTGAACAGATCAAAATGTAAGTCAGGCCTAGCAATGTTATTGGGAAAATAAAGCTGATTAACGCTCAGTTCTGCTGCATTAAACATCAGTCTTATACTCAAGCATAAATTCATGCTCATAACACTGGTCTAATTTTGTGCACATATGCTGCTTCAGTGAAACAGGCTGGATGCATTAGCTCTGGATCAGTCTGCTGGGCGCTGGGAAGGATCTGACCTGATGTCCCTTCAGCAGGAGGAATCACAGGTCACACTCGCCGCCTGTTGTTGCTCATGCTCCAGTTCACCAGAAAACATGAGCTGATGTACTAAGCAAAGAGAAGATTGTCTTCATGTACTTTTAAAAGATTAGTTCACTTCTAGAATAAAAATCTCATCCAAGATGTTCATGAAAGAATTTTTCTCCCTGTAGTGGACTTCAGTCGGAGCCAACAGGTTAAACGTCCAAATTGCCGTTTCAGTGCAGCTTCAAAGGGCTCTACTTGATCCCAGGCGAGGAATAAGGGTCTTATCTAGCAAAACGATTGGTCATTTTCTAAAAAGAAATAAAAATGTATATACTTTTTAACCACAAATGCATGTCTTGCACTAGCTCAACTTCACGCATTATGTAATCACGTTGGAAAAGTCACGCGTGGTTAGTTCTGTGTATTTTGGTTCAAAAAGTTAGGGTAGGGCGAAAAACATCATTTTTTAATATTTTTTTGTAAAGGGCATTTGACTTTCTTTGCATGTTCGCCTGGGTCGGTACTTCCGCCTACGTCACACGTGACCTTTCCAAAGTGATGGCGTGAGGTCGAGCTAGTGCAAGACAAGCAATTGTGATAAAATTGTATATACATTTTTATTTTATTTTTTTAGGAAATGACAGATCGTTTTGCTAGATAAGACGCTTATTCCTCGGCTGTAGAGCCCTTTGAAGTTGCATTGAAACTGCAATTTGGACCTTTAATGCATTGGCTCTCATTGAAGTCCACTGTATGGAGAAAAATCCTGGAATGTTTTCCTCAAAAACCTTAATTTCTTTTCGACTGAAGAAAGAAAGACATGAACATCTTGCGTGACATGGGTTGAATAAATTATCAGGAAATTTATCAGAAATCCTTAAAGTATCACTGTTCTTAGCTGGTCTCTGTCTTCTCTCCAATGCATGGCCTCATGGGTAAATTGTTCAATGGATTAACACTTCAGAATCTCAGAAGAACGAGTACGTTATTTGAGTATTTTTCAAGTTTCACCAATGCACAATTTGAGGTATCTCCACATTTTTTTGACAATGGCCCTTTTTTCCTAACCCTAATTTCAAAGAAAATCCACTAATGTGACTGCACCTTAGCCCTGTATGGAAAACAGTGATAGTGATGTTTGTCTTTGCAGCCATGACTAATAATATTTAAAAAGGGTTTAGAACAAAGCAAACAGATTCATAAACCTAATTAATCATAGAAAAACTGCAAAGCTGGCAGTTATCCGTCACATATCTTACCAGTTATTAAAATACACTGGTTGAGTTAACTTGCTGACAAGTTCAAGATAAGAGCACAAAGATGCACTGGTTATCACTCAAGTGCATCCGCATCTCATTCTCCGTCACAAAGATTCAAGAAAGAAGATGGAGAGAGCGGATAAACGCATATCTGGGCCACACATGAAGAAAGCGGTTCACTTCAGATGTATCAGCTGATAAAATCTGTCCTTACTGTGACTGGGCCCTCTTACCGCAAAAGAGACACTCATCTATTGCTATTGTTGAGCGGCTATCAGCTTTACACTACAATTTCGCTCTGAGCGGCTGCGGTCAATGTACCTCCATCGTCCTTTTGTTGTGGCCTTTTTGAGCAGCAAAAAAAGACCATTGGGATCATCCTAAATATTTTTGCCTCTCCAGGTCAACGTCGGCCCTATGAAAATAACTCTTTCAAAAGAGATGAGGCTTTGCGTTAACTAGCGCCATGAACGCCGCACATGACGATTAAAGAGCTAAAGGTGAAGTCTCCGTTTGATGTGGGGAGACAGAGACAATGATACTCATTATAGCTGGCGCTGCAAATGTCTCCACCTCTGGATTGGATCAGGTGCTAACAGGTTGACATGAGGGTAATTTCTAGCTCGTCTGGGATAATTGAAGAGCAGCCATATAGACCAGATTTATAGGCTACGTTTTATGGCCCGATGATAACTTTCTCTCGTCTGCTGCGCTGTGGGATTGTTAGGCTTGGCTCTTTGCCTTAAATTAAAGGAGGTTTGGAAGGATGAGAATAAAAATACAACTCTAAACCACTGACATCAAATCCTGATCTGTGAGGTCTTATGAGGTCAACGCCAAAACCGAAGTCCCATGATAAGAACTCATATGCCAGAACTCACTTTGATGCTCTTTTCTGAGAACTGACAAGGATAAACGTTGGAAAAGCTTTGCGATCTTTTAGTTCCCTTTGGGAGCGTCACATGTCACGTCACACTACATGGGGAAAGTTGTCACAAAGGAACCTGCCATTAACAGTTAAACGTAATATAAGCACTTATATTAAAATATATCAATTTTGAAAACTTTCCTTTGTGAAAACCAGCCTTTTTCCTGTGCTTTTCACGAATGGAACAACTGTACAGAGAGGAATTTAGACAAAAGTACAACTATAAATCATCTTTTCTCAATCCAGGAATAAAAAGCTGTCTAATTTTAGTGCCTAAAGCGGTCGAACAGTGAAACGAAGTGTTCCCTTTCACTTGAATGATTATCTCTATCTCTGTATCTCTTGGTTGGCCGCCATGGCGACCGTCCGAACTGAAGAAAAAATGAATTACCTCCATAAGTACATTTAACTAAAGAGATAATTGAATCTTGTCTTAGGTCTTTGAACAGCATGGCTCTTAGCAGAGATTATCTATTGGGATATGGATGGACCTCAAATGCTTATTGAGCTGTTTTAAAAGGGGAAATCCTTCAAACTGATGTAGACGCTGACAGACATGAACAGAACACTGTGGTCCTTCCACATTACTGACTATAAATATAAAACCGCTGTGTGAAAACGCAGTACTTTTAAAGCACAAATGACCACTTCTGACAAGATGGGAAGATGAATGTCTACTTTAGCCCACATTTGAGTTCTGGTTTTAGATTCCTCATACTTCATACTCTTAAAAAGTTCCAAAATGTACCAGGATTCTACTATTCATTATCATTATTGTATTGATGCATGTTGTAATTTGCATTACTGGCTGAGATATATAACTTCATTCTTTATGATTTATAAGCTTGTTTCTTCATGGGGATCAAAAAATGTCCCGACAAGAACAAGGATTTTGGATATTGCCATTTTTGTGGGGACATTTTATTCCCATAACCTGAACCACATGTGTGTGTATTACAATGAAATGGCAAATAACACATTGAATTAAATGTGAAATTTTAAAGTAGAAAAACTAAAATAGTATTTTTTTTTGTAAATATACTCCAATAATACCTTACAACTTTGAAAAACCATTTTTGTATATTCCCTTGTGCATGCTCATTTCCCACATTTTTATAGTAATTTAACAATTACTTAAAATAAAAAAACACTAATATCCTCTATATATCCTCATATAACAATACCAGTTTAAATATTTTTTTAGACTTTAAAAACATGCATGATGTATTATTAGTAAATAATGATATTAATAATTATTTATGTTTCTATAATTACATATCATTATCTATCATTTAAGTTAATAAATATCTATATTTATATATATATATATATTTTTTTTTTTAACTAGACAAAATACCATTATTGGCTTATTGGTATCTACAAGAATTTTTGTATCAGTGCACCCTTATTTTTCTTAAGTTTTATTTTGTGATAATGACCAGCTGACCATTATCTCTTACATTTAGCGTGGAATGTACTAAATATTATAGAAAGGCTAAATGTGACAGAGAGTGACATAAACAAGTGATTTTTGAGTGACTAAATATGCTCTACCCATCTGGTCTGACACACTTTTTCTTTTTTGCATGTTATCTAATGTGCCCATCTTTGACATGCAGCAAGTCTGTCACTTAAACAACAGTGTGACCATTATCTCCCCTCCACATTAAGCCAGTGCACTAGGCATTAGTTCAATACAAAGCCTCATGCCCTATATCTGGCCTGGATCAATGCATTGACTCTTTATGCACTCACAAAAGCAGAGAAGCTGAGAGTGGATTCCCACGCCGTCACTCAGGCGTCCTGCAGGACAGCACGGGGTCCTGACACACGTGCATCTGCTCACACACCCAGCCACCACAATCAGCCTGCGATCTCATGACCACGAGACGTGTTTGAAGCAGTGCCGCCAGAGCTCACACAACGATGAGATCTCTGTGAGAAAAGGTTGGAATGAGTCCCTGAGGAGAACAGCTGAGGAAGGGGAATGCTTTGTACAAGATAAAGGGATACAGTGATACACTCGAAAAAGCATGTGACAGAGTGTTATCCACACGAGGGATGTGTTTATTTGATTTCAAATACACAGAGAGCATTTTATTGACTGATTGCATCAGTCTCCACCTCTGTTTCTGACGTTTCTACAGGCTGTCAAGCTCCAAAAAGGACAAAAAGCATTGTAAAGTACTGAATATGCCTCATTATGATATGCATTAAATTATGAATTACATTTTTTTTTTTTTTACATTTTTGGGGGCATAAAGTCAAACATGTCAGGGTGATACAACTGTCCTGATATCATAATGAAGAAAATAAAGCCTCATTAAATCCTTGAAAAGCACATTACGTTATCAAGTACACTGTAAAAAACAAAAAAGCCCTCTCTCTCTCCCCCCCTCTCTCTCTCTCTCTCTCTCTCGCCCCCTCTCTCTCTCTCTCTCTCTACATAATTTTTTTTTTCTCAAAGTTGTAAATAAAGATTATTGGAGTATATTTTACAAGAAAATATTCTTTCAGTTTTTATACTTCAAAATTTCACTTTTAATTCAATGTATTATTTGCCGTTTCTTTGTAATTGTTTGTAAAATTACTAGCAATTTCTGAATTAAAGTAGTTTCTACACCAATTTTTTTGTAGTCTACACTTTAAAAATATTTTTGCAGTTCTAAATAAAACACTGATTACAGGTTTTACAAGAAAATACTGTTTCAGTTTTACTACTTAAAATGTTTAATTGTTCCTTTGTATTTATTTGTGAAATTTACTAGTGTTTCAAAGTAAATCCCTTTTTTTAGTGTATTGAATAATAACAATAGTATTTTAACAAAACTGCTTCACTGCTTATTTCTATTTTAATAATTTGACAAGACAAGGTTAGTTCAGGTTGTAAAATGTCATGTGGTGCAGCAGCCCAAAAAATGAATAATTAATGATATTTATAAAACATACTATTGACCTTGTACAATATATTTAAATGAACACTTTTGAAAGTGAATAAGATGTTTACACTCAAACTTACCTTTTTTGGCGATGCCAACTATACTTCCATACAAATCTTTTGCATTCCACAAAATAAATAAAGTCATACGACATGAGGGTGAGTAAATGACAACAATTTTCATTTTTGGGTGAAATATTCCTTCAAGTTGAAGGCTCATAAGTCAGTGTTAATTGCATATATGAACTGAATGTAATGTGAGAAAATAATACCACATAATGCTACAATGCGTCACAAAATTTCATCAGATGCAAATAGACAGAGGCTTGGAAACTAAGTGCTTCAATGCAACACTCATAAAAACTCTCCACAAGCTAATGAGTTTGCCTCTCTTGTTTATGATCTGTGGCTGGACTCGAGTTTGAATGCATTACACCAAAGACGCAAAACCCACAATTAAAGCCATGCCTTTCAAATCCATTTACGAACCACAAAAAAAACAGGTGATCCACAGCATATGCATCAAAGAAAAGACTAGATCCAAAATAAGGCCGACCTAACTGAGTTTTCTATATCAGTACCTTTCATTTAAGTGAGTTTCGCTATGATTTTAAATTCTTCATTGGAAGATTTGCTTAATTAGATCACAGTTTATCCAGCAATCGAGTCGTGAGTTTAATTCAGCCCAGGAAGATTGGATCATTATGTTGACTGCAGTAGATGAAACACGTGGGTAAATGGTTTTTGATGACTGCCATTAAGAAGTACATAGACGGGGTGATTAAAAATCACTTGAGTTATGTAAGGTTAACTTTTTTCAACTAAAAGTGAAACAATGTGAAACCCCCCAGGCCTGTCGTGGTGGGTTTGTGTTTTACCATCAGAGCGACTCACCCTCAATCTCAGCTCAATGCCTTCAAACTGCGAAACAATGTGCCGGATTGTTCTTGCCGCTAGCAGATTTTGTGTAATGCGCCTAAATTAACATGTGATAGTTATTTAATGCTCAACTCTTTCCCTTGTAGTGTGTGTGACTGTGAATGGCCGACTTGCACAAAAGCAGTTTCCTGGATCAGTCATTAGCACACCATTACGGTTGCTTTTATGGGGGCTGGCAGCCAGTCCCCATTACAAGCTGAAGTGAAAGGAGGAATCAATCGAAGAAGGAGGAAAACCCTTTTTCCTGAATCTAAGCAGGCATTTATCTGTGTGTGCAGAAAGAGCTGCAAGTTAACAGCTTAATCTGAACTGTCCATATTCACAGAGAAACTCTTTCTATTCCATATTGTCATAGAAACACAATGGCGGCCATCCTGAGAATCTGAGAGTCTGAGATTATGAGAGGAGATTGTAGAACAACAAAAATTGATACTTTTGGTGCAGCCAGTTACACAGCATGCCTTGCAGCAGGCTCCGAAGAGACTGAGTTCGGACTGAATTCTCGCCTTAATGTCTTAAATTGTGTAAAATGAGTTTGAGGTGGTGTTTATAGAAATCTTTAGTCTAGAATTTGCTGTATTATTGCAGGTTGCGTTTATGTGATTACCCTCATTTAAATCTATAGTGCCAAAAATGTAGTGCTGGGTTGCCAGGCATTGATTTTATCTGACTAAAACCCCATACTGATGATGCCATTAAAAGTTTCTAATTTTATATCAAGGAGTCTGACATCACAATAAAGTATTTGTATGTGCATGGGATGAGCTGTTTTGTTGAGTAACCAAAACTATCTGATTCAATTCACATTGACTGATAATATGAATATGCTTTTCAGACAATATTATGAAAGAGTTAGCTGTAGTTTTTTTACAGTAAAAAAAACGGTATTTTTATAGCATTTGATGTACATTGAAAAAAATTAGTCTTTGAATTTACACATTTTTTTAAGGTAAGTGGATACAATCAATTTATTTGATCTACATTTAAATAAATTTAGCTGACTAACTTTCAACATATTTTTTTTTTAATTAAATGTAGCTAAAATAAATTGTTTGCAACCACTTACCAAAAAAAAAAAAATTTGAATTATTT
>NW_015548264.1:394552-399474 GCF_001515605.1 Sinocyclocheilus anshuiensis
TATTCCTGGGTTGTCAAAGCCGTTTGTTGTTTGAGTATGTTCCATAAAGATTTCTGATGCCACAATTAACTTAAACTCATGTATATTCATGATTTTTTTTTTTTTGTATAAAATGATTGTTTTTATAAAAACTAAGCCAAACACACTAAGTGTTTGGCTTAGGTTATCTTGATGTGATCATATGTTATACAGTTATTTTTTAACACATTGTAGATTTAGTATATATACTTATGTTACTATTAGTAAACTCTGTTCCACTAAGTAATGTTATAAGTATAAGTTCCTTCATAAATTTATAGTTATTTTTGTGTGTTTATTAAGAGAGCTTGCTAATTAGGTTAATTAGAGATAATTAACTAATTTGTCTATTACACACGTGTTCAATAAAACTTAAATTATAAAACCACCATGAGATCATTTAAAGGGGTCATATGATGCTAAAATAATGATCTTTAAAAAAGCATCATATGACCTCTTTAAAACCATATTAGACATTGGTTCATGTTTGCAATATCAATGCCCTCTAGGAGTGAACCATCAACATTTTAAAACAGTATGATGTAACAAAGCCTTGTTTGTTGAAATTACATGACTTGGCCAGTTTGATACGTGCTGTGAAACACTGATTTGAAACAAAAAAAAACAAAAATGCTTTCATGAAGCAGTGTTTAAAAAAAACATAGGTTCATGTTAAGGTCATCGCCACCTAGTGGCAAACCATCTAAATGATAAAAAAAGCTTTGAAACAGTATAACATAAAATCTCATTTGCTGAAATCACATGACTTGGCAAGTTTGATATGCTCTACACCCTAGTTGTAAAAAGTTTTGAAGCTTCATGGAGCAGTGATCTGAAAGTGCCCAACACTAGAAAAAACTGAGCTTTTCAAAACAATTGGAATTGGAATCTATTGTACCAATTCCTTCACTGTTTCGAAGTGCACTCAGAACACCACATGCTAGCGAAACCTGCTGGTCAAAATGTACACAATTATTTTTACAAACCACTTGCAAATCTTTTCATTAAAGTATAATGTATTAAATGAAAGCTGGAAATGATTAAATACCATGAAACATGAAGCTGCATAATTTGTTTAGTGTGTTTATAGAAGGTCTTGGCTAATCAGGCCAAGTAGAGACAATTAACTATCAATTCATTCTCCTTTTTTCATTATTCACATGTGTTTGTCATTAAAACAGACATTTTAAAACTGATAAAAGGGGTCAATGCCCCCTAGTGGCAAACTATCTAAATTATAAAACGACTTGAAACGATATGACGTAACAAAGCCTTGCTTGCTGACATCACATGACACTGATCTGAAACAAAAGTCGTAGAAGCTGCAAAGCTTTGTGAAGCAGCAATTCGAAAGTGCAATCGTACCAACTGATTCACAAAACGACTCGACTTGTAAAGTGCTCAAAACACCACATGCTAGCGGAACCTGCTGGTCAAAATGTGTAAATGCAATTACCAATTAAGACATTGTTGCATGGGTTCACGTCAAGGTCCAAGGCCCCCTAGTGGCAAACCATGTAAATTATATGGTTCGAAACACGAGCCCTGCGTCTCAGTGTTCTTACTATCCATCCTAAATAGTATGTGAGATTAGAATAAGCGTCCCAAAGCATAGTATGTTTACAAAGTGTATGCCAAAAGTCCCCGGATGGTCTACTATTTCAGGTCGATTTTTGAAGTGTGGATCCGTGCACACTGTAATGGCTAAAATTGCCCACAATCCATTGCGCTTTGGCGAAGGATTCGGTCCAGAACTACAAACACGAATAAAACGCGTTATAAAAACTACAAACATGGCGGATGCACGCGATCGACGGTTAGGTAGAAAGGTTTACAAAAAGGGATTTGAGTTACTAATAATCAATGTTTAACCAGGTAAAAAATATTTATTTATTGTTATCCTTGTTATATTTCATCTGCAACAGTAATGTGAACTTTTATAAACATCAATTTGGTCGTGAACTTTTAAATGCATCATTATGCAGAAAATATGAGCAGAGTTCTTAGCATGAAAGACCCGCGACTGGCAGATCAATGTGCTACTTCTTTTCTATCCAGTACGGTAGGAAGTTAAATTAAATGAGATGTGGAGGATGTTAACTGTGACAAGATGATTGACAGGACAGTTTACAGTGACAGGGTGCATGTAACAGGTGCGACAGGGCGGTCCTTTAAAGACGCAGTTGTGTGACGTGATAGTATGTCCCAAAGCTTGCCTACTCTTCTACTACACACTCAAAAGTGTGTACTTTTTCTTCACCAAAAGAGTAGGGCGTAGTATAAGTAGGCACATTGAGACGCAGCATCAGACATAACCAAGCCTTGTTTGCTGAAATGGACAGTTTGATACACGTTAACTTAGCCGGTTTGATACATGTTTCGAAACACTGGTTCAAATAAAACATTTATGTTTTCAAAGCTTCATGAAAATGCATACAGTGCAAGCAATATAGAATGTGGGTGCTGTTGTCATTAAAAGAAAATTCAAATTCAAAAAAGTGTTTAAAATCAATTCAAAATAGAAGCATTTTCACCACCAATCTCAGCTATTTTGGAGCCACTGCACATCCTCCACTACATGAGCCAATAAACCCTCTTTCACTACTGCAAGTATTCATAGATATTCTCAGACTGTCTACCCAAAAATTCCAGATGACTTCACATTTCCATTCTTGCAACATCACTGCCATACATCAGCAAACGGAGGTAGCATATGTCACAACAGCACAGCAATCTGTCCACTGTGGAGCCAAATGATAATGGCAGCATATTTCTTATTTCAGGCCTCTCAGAACATGAAGCTACATCTGCGATCAGAGCTCCACTCACACGAACCGCTTTGGCTCTAAGCATCCAGACGTGAATCGAGGGTCAGTTATTTAGAGATGCAATAAAGAGGATATGTCTTTAATTAAATATACCCACCAAAGCTTTGAGGTCGAGTACCTGGGTTTTGTTCCCAGAATGCACTCTGGCATGTTATGTGTATTTATTATTTCAGTTAGCTTCGGAGACACTGCACTAACCTCCAGCCACAGAGTGCCTTAATGTCTTAAAGAGATCCAAGTACACTCTTAAAAATAAAGGTGCTTCACGATGCCATAGAAGAACCAAATGGTTCCATAAAGAACCTTTAACATCTGAAGAACCTTTCTGTTTCACAAAAGGTTCTTGTGGTGAAAGAAGGTTATTCAGATTATAAAAAGGTAAGAAAGAGATGGTTCTTTAAAGAACCTTTGACTGAACGGTTCTTTGTGGAACCACAAATGGTTCTTCTATGGCATCGCTGTGAAGAACCTTTATTTTTAAGAGTGTATAGACTAATTAAACACAGAGTGGTTGGTCACTTGACTGCATCGGGAGGCGAAAGCTGCTTTGAATCACTGTGGCAATATCTTATTTTTATTTCTTGCAGACAAGAGGACGAAAAGATGGTGCTATTCTGTCTGTGTTCACATGACAGAGACACAAAATGACATCTTGCCTGCTCTGTGGAAAAACGTAGAATGGCAACTGATACTCATCTTTTTTTAACACAATCTTTTGTGAGATTACATTAGTTGACTGTAGACCTGAATATTCTACTCTCATATACAATCTTTATGAAAGTATATCTACTCAAAAAAGGATGTTGCTTTTGCAGTTTATTTGTTTAAAATAAGCAAATGCAACACAATTCTTGAACATTTTGTAACAAGTTGATTACATTGCATGCAATTTGTAAAATAAAGTTTTACATTACATGAATAACTTATGTTGCTTCAACTGAAATTGGGCAGTGGATTTCTAGTTCCCAGCATGCTTTGCATGGAACTGGTTTGGGAGAGTAAATAGTAAAATTAAGTGTTGTTTTATGTGATTTGCAGAAAGATTAGAAAAAGGGAGAGTTGTTTATGTTTAATTGTCTATATGTGAAGATTTAGAACATTTTGTGTTGTGTTAGTTTATGGGAGTTACCATTGTGCTGAAGAGTTGTTTTTATTGAGGATAATAATTGGAATAATTTGTTGAGGAGGTTTAATGTGTGATTGTGGTATAAAACAAAAAATACTTTTAAAACAACATTAATGTTGTTATTGCAAGCAAAACAAAAAAGCACTTTTGAAAATATAGTTATATAACTTGAGTGGCTAAATGATAGTTGTTAGTGTTGTTTTATTCATTTGTAGCGCTTGTTTTGGGTGTTTATTGAGAGGGCTTGGCTAATCAGGCCAATAAGAAACAATTAACTATCATTATTAAAATTTGATTATGTGCACCTGCTTTTCATTAAAACTGAACCTAAATTATAGAACTGACCCAAAATCAGTGTAATATATATATATATATATATATACACAGGTTTATGAAACCACCAAATCAGACCACTCAAATTTAGAAAGGTTTTGAATTAGTACTGTGTTTAAAGCCGTGCTTGCTAAAATCTAAAAAGAATCTAGAGATTTGTAAAAGTAAAAAAAAAAAAAATCAAGTAGTATTGTTGTGAAAGCACCCATTAATAATTGCAAGTTCATAATTGTTGTATTAAAAAATTTATTGAAGTTGTGTAAAATTAATGATTTTTTTTTTTTAATTATATACTTAAATGTATTTACTGTTAACAAATATTTATTCAGTGCTTTACTATTTTTAAACTGTTTATTATAAATAAAACTATTTATTAATTTTTTTTCTATCTATCTATCTATCTATCTATCTATCTGTCTATCTATCTATCTATCTATCTATCTATCTATCTATCTATCTATCTATCTATCTATCTATCTATCTATCTATCTATCTATCTATCTATCTATCTATCTATCTATCTATCTATCTATCTATCTATCTATCTATCTATCTATCTATCTATCTGTCTATCTATCTATCTATCTATCTATCTATCTATCTATCAGACTGAAACA
>NW_015548264.1:400642-412606 GCF_001515605.1 Sinocyclocheilus anshuiensis
CAGACTGAAACATATTTCCAAACGATTTTCTAAATGTTTCTGATTTTCACACTTGTAAATCTGTGACTGAGTGTTTTGATGACTAATAATCACATCCCTTTTAAGTTTTGATGAATACTAAATTGCTTACATTACTGGATGCTCTTGTAGAGGTGTGAAGCTACATCAGCATTACCCAAATACCCAGAATGCTTTGCATGGGACTAGGTTGAAAGGGTACAAATTTAAATGAGGTGTTATTTTATGTGTTTGAGAACGATAAGAAAATGAGCAGACTTGATAGTGTTTAATGCTCTGATATGTGAGGATTTAGAAGAGTTTTTGTTAAGGTTTTGGGGCGTCACCATTGTGCTGAAGAGTTGTGCTCAGACTCTATTACTTAAATTAATAATTAAAATGTATTATTAACAGCTATGGTTAACATTTTGTTTATTCTGACAGTCAGTCTGTTTCTGAGTCTTCAAGCATGAACAAAATGCTTTAGTTCCTCAACTCATATTTAATTTGGTTTTGCATGCAAACTCTAGATGTGATTAATGCCAATTAAAGCAGATAAGGTGATGCGTCTGTCCTAAAGGAACCTAATGGCATTAACTGGCTCCATATCATGTCTGTACAGTGTAAGCCACTCACTTTAATGCATCCGTTTGCATAATGTGCTACAAACTCCCCCGTGTGGGTGTCTGTCTTATCTGCTCTAACCTTGTAAAAGGTTGTCAGCTCTTTGAACATGCTTACACCCAACAAAGGCATTCATGAATCTGAATTAATTTGACTTGAATTTAGCTGACTAGAAAGACTGATGCAAACATGTAACTACAGATACAGCATATTAAACATACTTATGATGAGGCAGCTGCCCATAATGAGCTCAAGAGGAGGATCCATACTAAGATTGCAACATATGCCTTATAACATATGGAGGAAAAATGTCTAATATACAGAAAACAGATAAAAACAACAAACAGACAAATAATTTGATTATAACTAGGGAAAAAAAGGATAAATAGAAGACTTCACAAAAATATTTATATAGGAGATGCTCTATTATACACATAAAATAAATGTTTGGATTTTAAACATATTTTTAAAAATATAATAAATATAATATATTATATTTATAAAAAAAAAATCTTAACAAATTAATGGTTTCAATAATTAATTTCCCCATAAATAACTCTCTCTTTTTTAAATTAAATGTATTTATAAATAATAAATATGCATTTTAAAAAAACCTATGATGCAACATATCTTTGGATTTCAAAAATGAAAGTAAACATTCTAATTCTAACATTCTAATTCAAACCTATTTCCAAAAGATTTTCTAAATGTTCCAGATTTTGGAGACTGACCTTTTGTAACAACCTACTTAAAATGTAATGCTGAAATATTCTTTTTCAGTTATTATGATCATGCGACCCGATGCTCTTGGAAGGTTGCAAAACTACATCAGCATTTTATAATCCATATTCATGAGGTTAAATTTGCCATAATAACTGCAGGTGGTGTGCTTGAACATTGTAGATTTCACTCAAATCAGCATATTTTCTGAAAGAAATACGTCTACTCTGTACCGTTTGTGGATAACCAGCAATCTGAGTGCTTAAAGAGAATGACCAAACTTACCAAAATACTGTGAAATGAAGCCACAAATGCACAAAGTCTCCCATCATAAAACTAAATAGTTTGAAACTTACTGCAAGAAAGATGCTTTCTAAATCATTAAAGTACAAAGAGCTGAAGGCAGTACTATTTCACTGTAATACTGACAAGGACAAGAACATCATACTAGTAAAATGCAAGTCAACTAGTAGTAAACCATGACAATCTACAATAGCATAAAAGACTTCCACATATATGTTTAAGTCCAAGCATTATGGGCCATTGAAAAAGGAACCCATATGTTTTGGATTAACAATCAAAGTTTATGCAAGAAAAAGCGCAATTATGTTCCATTTGTTTGCCAGTTCGAGTTTCTGAGGCAAACCCACTCATCAGAATGGAAAACCTGAGCAGGTCAGACCTCTGAGAGGCCCTGCGCTCATAGTTACCCGGTAAGTCTCGCCCTTGACCCCACAGAGCAAGGGATTGTGGGTAGGCCACTTTTGTTGAGGATGCCCCCTGCGGATTTCCAAATGGCTGACAGAAGGAGATTGATTGATTGCAGTGGGAAGTTAATCTGTCCCAGGACCCGTTAAGCACACCGGGGCGGCTCTGAATCAAGAAGGCCATCTCCAGATTGCAAGGTAACATTGGTGCAATTGGATGCTGACCTTTCTGAGAGTCCTACTCAGTAATAATCAATACCGTCCCCTGCCTTACTACAGGAAATATGAGATGATGAATTCATTATAAACTGACTTCCTTTCGTGGATTAGTCAGACAGAAGAAGGAAACATTTTAGAGCAGGAATCTTAAGAGATCCAAAAGGACACTTCCAATGAAAGAGTAAAAACCAACAGGTGTTGCCAACATGGACATTTAGAGGCTATTATGCATATTAATCTGAAGTATTTGCAAATGTTTGTGTTTTCTGAACCTACCTTCTGAAGCTCAGATGGATGATTAACTTCCAAGGGGCTGCTTGAGAGGAACGGAGTGGAGGAAAGGGAGAGTTTTGTGGCTTGTAGTCCATGTGTGTTAGCTTTGAAGTCATGTATACTCCAAAAACACCTTAAAACAATTCACTTTTACGAAATAAACTTAACATACATAATCTTTCTTTTCCAGGAAAATGGACCAAAAAATCAAATGTAAGAATGAAAATGTCCCAGTCACTAATACCACCTGCAGCCAACTAGCAATTAGCACATCACGATTCATGCTTGTGTGGTAAAGCCTATTGGCTATTTTTTTTTTCACTGTATGTCCCGCCCATACATCTTATTTGAAATGGAATAGTCATGATTTTCTTAGATCTATTTGGTTTATAGCAAAATATACATAAATATATATATATATATCAGTTGTCCTTGTGGGCAATGATCCGACATGCAGTGCAGTTGCACCTTGGACAGCATGAGATCGAATCCTGGTTTATGGTCTTTTTCAATCTTGCCCCCCTCTTTTTCATTCACTTTGTTTCCTGTCAAACCAAACTGTCCTGTCTGAATAAAAAAGCAAAAAGTGCCAAAAACAAGTAACTCAACACTTGTAAAGCTTGAGACATGTGGCATATGAAAGATAACATTGCAAAACAGATGCACATCTGGTTCAATGCATGTTGGGAACAAAATTAAAATGATTTGACACTAATCATACTTGATAACAATTTTAAAACTGCCACTATATTAGCATGATTTGTATTTGCACATTCTTCCACAAAGAGCCAGTATGTGATGCAGTGGTGCTGAGATACCACTATGGTTTAAATAAATTGTGAAAATAATATTAATGAAACAGAAGACCATTTAAGTGTATTTAAAGAAAGAAGCTTTTCATGACTGTTTATATACATTTTTAAAAAGATAATATTGCCAAATTACAAGTTTTACTGTAAAGTGCATTTTAAATCATTATATTTTAATAATATTGTGTCTACACTCTTAAAAATAAAGGTGCTTCAAAAGGTTCTTCAAGCGATGCCATAGAAGAACCATTTTTGGTTCCACAAAGAACCATTCAGTCAAAGGTTCTTTAAAGAACCATCTCTTTCTTACCTTTTTGTAATCTGAATAATATAATCTGAATAATTTCGCCACAAAGAACCTTTTGTGAAACAGAACGGTTCTTCAGGTGTTAAAGGTTCTTTATGGAACCTTTTAGACAAAAAGGTTCTTCTATGGCATCGTGAAGCACCTTTATTTTTAAGAGTGTATCATCTAATTCAAAGGGAAAACACGTTTATTTTTCTTACCCCATGCAGTGGCAGAGATATATACATATATATATATATATATATATATATATACATATAATTTCTTGTTTTAAGCATAAAATTACTTAATTTTGATACACTTTTCAGAAAACATGACATTATCTCATTTTGACTGCTCAAAAAGACTGCTCTTTTTTTCCTTGCGTATGTCAGTTGTCTGGCATCCTTGGACTCTATTGTGATATGAGCCAGTGGTTTCATGTCATTCCCTCTTCACTAAAACTATTCTCCATGGAGAGGCTGCAAAAATCCCCCCTCATGCAATCAGTCATGTTGTCTGTTCAGCTGCCAGATGTGAGGGCCATGAGCACTCAGATCTCTATCTCTATTAGATGCTCTTCTCTCTCTGTGAAATGTTCTCTCTCCTTCAGCGAGCAC
Organism: Sinocyclocheilus anshuiensis; assembly: GCF_001515605.1. Lineage (NCBI taxonomy): Eukaryota > Metazoa > Chordata > Actinopteri > Cypriniformes > Cyprinidae > Sinocyclocheilus > Sinocyclocheilus anshuiensis. The sequence goes on from NW_015548264.1 coordinate 404,898, forward strand.
CATGCGCGCCGCAGCCCTGTTTACTCTGCTTTATTCACCCTCTTCAGACAAATCTCCCTAAACGAAGCGGAACGCAAACTCAGCGGAGGTCCTGTCACCTGATTTTGGATAAGATGGATCAGTCTCCTGTCCTATCTGCTCATCTCGGGTGGATGTTCCCTGCTGTGCTGTGGGCTTCTGAGGGCCGGGGTGTATTTTCTGGAGGGGGGCCGGTTCTAATATTCTGTCTCAGTGCTGTCAAAACACTTTGGCAGCTGCTTCCCACACTAAAGTCGAAACCTCATCGAACTCATAAATCACATGAGCCGTGACACAGGTCTGTGGGATGCTGAAGGCCATTTTTCAGTTCAGTACTAGGAGTTTCCTTTCCTTTGACATAAATCTCAGTTCATTCTTCTGTGACAGACATCTTACAGAATATCTTTACGTTGTTTTTTTTTCGCTCCGTGCTACAAGCTTCTAGCCTCCCTTAGCCGTTTATCCGGTAGATCCAGAAACGTTCCAGCGTACCGTCATAAATTTCAAGGGGCAAAAGTAATGTTTTATTCAGAAGGAAGAGCGTGCGTTGCAGATGCTCATAAATTTCTCAAGATTTATCCAGATAGTGGAAAGTTTTTATTAAAGTCAGGAAATTATTCGCTTATTCTTGCCCGGAAAGTTTAATTTCCTTCTAGCTCCGATACTGTTATTGAATCTAATCTGTGCATTTTCAAGAAGAATTTGTGGATTATAAACAATGAGGTAGTGAATGTCAAAATGCGCATTCACGTAATCTCACCAGTCATAATGATAATTGCATATAAACAGCCGCTTACCTCATTCCTTCCGATTATTATCTGGGCAAAACTCCATCCCAACATCTTTTTTTTTTTTTTTTTTTTTTTTCAGCCGCTTACCTCATTCCTTCCGATTATTATCTGGGCAAAACTCCATCCCAACATCTTTTTTTTTTTTTTTTTTTTTTTTAGAGAAGTTTAATTTCCTTCCAGCTTTAATAGTATAAATGATCATAATCTGTGGTTTTATAAGAGCTAAAGATTGTGTTTGTGCATTATCAAGTTGATCTCGCAATGCATCTGAAATAATTATGCTGATTACTCACTAACATGCATTAATGCATTTGCACATGCAAACACTCACACCGCCTCCATTCGTGTATTAACTCGCTGCATATTAAAGTGACAGCAAAAATATATGATTGAACTGTGTCTAAGGCCCCGATGGTCTGTGATGATTCAGCTGGCGGCGGTGTTTGTCCCAGTTTACCTCTGCTTGAACCTAGATTAGGACAAAATCACTAGCAGTATAACTGCCCCATAACCATTCTGACACAAACAAGCACATCAAGCAAATCTTTTATAGAGGCAACCATAACACACACACTGGAATGAGGAATTAAAGATAATAAAAAAAAGATGAACAATATATGCATATGGAACTAAAAGTATGAAACCAGTTCAGACATTTGAAATATAAATAAATACAATTATTTTATATAACTTAAAATAAATAAATAAACAGCATTTAATTTATTCATTTAAGTTTCATTCTTAATTAAATAAGCTCAAAGTTAATGGTATTTATAAGTATTTAGGCAAATACTTTCAATCCAATAATCACCTAACTCAATTATCAAAGATTATCAATAGGATTTTTAATACAGATTATAATAAATAAATAAATAATGTGAATAAATATTATTTATGTATTTATTTATTATGAATTACATTAAAATCCAATTTGCACAAACCTATAAATAAATACACAAATAAACAAATGTATTTATTTATTCAAGTTCCATTCAAAATAAATAGGCTCAGAGTTCTATCTAATAAATAAATAAATAAATAGCATTCTATTTATTCATTTAGGTTCCATTCATAATTAAATAAGCTCAAAGTTAATGATATTTATAATTATTTAGACAAATTCTTTCCATCCAACAATCATGTAAATCAATTATCAAAGATTATCAATAGGATTTTGAATACAGCTTATAAATAAATAAATAATGTGAATAAATATTATTTATGTATTTATTTATTATGAATTACATTCAAATCCAATTTGCACAAACCTATAAATAAATACACAAACAAAAAAAACAAATTTATTTATTCAAGTTGCATTCAAATTAAATAGGCTCAGAGTTTTATTAAATAAATAAATAAATGTTAAATAAATAAATGAATAAATAGCATTTTATTGATTCATTTAAGTTCCATTTATAATTAAATAAGCTGAAAGTTAATGGTATTTATAATTATTTAGACAAATACTTTCCATCCAATAATCATGTAACTCAATTATCAAAGATTATCAATAGGATTTTGAATACAGCTTATAATAAATAAATAAAAAATGTGAATAAACATATTTATTTTTTATTTATTTATTATGAATTGCATTCAAATCCAATTTGCACAAACATATAAATAAACAAACAAACAAATGCATACATACATACATTAGTTTGTGCGTACATTCATTATAAACTGCATTTTATAATCCAACTGATAATCTTTGATAATGAAGTTACATGATTAATTAAGTTACACGATTTAACAATGATTGAAAAGTTACTTGAATTTTTATATTCCACTGAAATATGTGTTGTACAACTTGTTCCTTATCCTAAATGAATCTTTTAGTCACCGCTTTACCATGTCAGGATAACCTCTTGAATTTGCATTAAGCTACTGCACACACCTCCTCTGACTCTGCTGGCTCCAGAGCTCTTGCCACACAGGTCTAAGCTTTTTATGTCTGTCTGTTTGGGCAAGAAGTAGATGACGGCGTCTGAAGTCTGCCAGCGTGCCCCAGATCTTCTTTAGCTCTGCTGCCCTCACGGTTCAGCTCCTCAGGTCAACAAGATCTTGTAGCCTGCAGGCTGTATGAAAACGTCCCAATAAATAAAGGTAGTATAAAACCGTTTGCCAGAGTCAAGCTCAGTCAGAAATGAAAGATCCAAGTTTCTCTTCCTGCCTGATATTATCTGTGGCCTATATCCTTAAATTGATGGCTCCACTGAAGTGGCTTTTCCAGCATTAGCTTGCTGTGCTGTAAAGCCTGGCCAAATGCATTTAGTCATGGTTCATAAAAGAGATTTGACAGGTGATATGGCCGCTGAAGAGGTGTTTTGTTGAAGTAGAATGAAGCTTCCATCAACGAAGACATTTCCTTTCGACATAACCACATTCCTGAGGTTTAAGATGTGATAAAACGTTACCCTGATACCTCATGCCATACCACTTTTAAACCAAGGAGCAATATGGCATTTAGACATCAGGGATTTAACTAGGGTGCAAATTACGAGTGGGGGTTAGGGGGAAGGGGAATTCTGACACCCCTATTTAAGGCCCATAAAGGAAGTCAAAACAAAAGGCAGAGGGTCTTAAAATGACATATAGGGCCTACTACATTTAAATTCTAAATATTACATTAGAAATATTCACTAGTATTTTCAAATAACAGAAACCACAAAGTTGGTTTACACATTAAACAAACTGCGTATTTTTACCTGGCACCAAAAATATGTTATAGATGTTGATGTTGTGATTGTGAGGTAACAATAAAAACAGTGGGTTGTTTAATCTTGTGTTATAAAATGATGCATCAACAAACCAAAAATAATGTATTGTTTATGACTTTACTTTAAAATACTGTAAAAAATGAATTTCCTACTCAGTATTGTTGTCCTGTTTTTCCAGTACAAATCTTTAACAACTTTAACAATCTTTTAAAAATTAACAAAATTTAGTGAGTTTTGCCTGAAACAAGAAAAAAATATCTGCCAGTGGGGTAATTTTGTTTGCCCTTGAAATTTTTTTTTTCTCACCCCACTGGCAGATTTTTAGTTCTTGTTTCTCACTTTATTTTGACTTTTTTTCTCAGAAAAATAAACTTAATATCATATATATAATAGTAAATGTGTCTTGATTTAAGAATGTTGTGATATTTGTACTGGAAAGCAAGACAAAAATACTAAGAAAATATTTTTTGCAGTGTAGATGTAGATCTAAACACGGTAAAAATGATTTTTATAAATTGTAAATAAAAGAAAAATGACTGCAGTATGTTTCCTTTTCTCTGTAATTATTTGTGAAATTTATTAGCAATTTCTGTGAGGAAATTTTCTACACATGTTGAAGTGAAGAATATCACAGAAAAGTCTTTAAGATAATGCACAAAAGGTAATTTTGGTTTAATTATGCTTGCATTATGCTTGCAACAGATTACACTTTAAAATTGCCTTTAAAGATTATTTTCAAAAGTCATATCGCCTGACATTCATAGTATGATTTGCACACCATTTCAAGTCATACAGATTACACTTTAAAATTGCCTTTAAAGATTATTTTCAAAAGTCAAATCGCCTGACATTCATAGTATGATTTGCACACCATTTCAAGTCATTGTTACATATAGCCTTTTACAACTGGGTCTGTAAATGCAGTTTCTTGAAAGGGTAATTGCATTTCCTGCTATCTAGGTTGGAGCCAGTCATTACAGAACCTGTTTTCCAGTCCAGTCATGCACAAGGTTATATCTGCAAACACGAGAGGCCCAGGATATGGTTTTCCTTGACCTTCGCAAAGGTTAAAATCTGTTCAAATCTTAGGATCTGCAGTGATGAAGGACACCATTTGGACGGCGTCTCTCCAGACTCAATGCTAATTCCAGGGTTAACGGGTTGTAAATTGCATTGCCACGACAACTACGGTGGTGGCGTCCACTCGGTTTCACATTCCATTCCAAGAATGCCAAACAGTCGAGCAGACATGAGACGAGGATCACAAGATGACCTCAGAAACAAGGCCAGGGCCTCTGGGTTAAGTAAGACCAAGTGGATCTTACCAGAAAAGTATCAAAAACCAATGGTGCATAAACCAACTATATAAATTAGTCAAACAGTCTCATTCCATTAAATGATCATTAAACTATCCAGTCCCATGATGATGTACATCAAAGCATAGCAAGTGCCTACCATCCCTGAACCACAAAGCAAAGTAAGCTCTGCATCTTAAAACAATTACCATTCCGAGACGTCTCCAGAATGATGTGTCACAGAGCAAAGGAAACAACCGCGAGATATTGACAGCGTAACCAGCCTTGAAACAATCCCAAAATACAAATCCATAAAAATAACACAAAGCAGAAACGTCCCATGCGCTTGTGATCAAACAGTGCACTTCATTTCACTTGAGGTACTGCAGAGAGATTTATGCTTACTCATATTTCATGGTGACTGATGATGGTGCATATTTCTGTGACAGAAAAAAATTATCTTGCAACAAAATGACCCACCGGGTAAAATGTGGTGGTGTTGCTTTGAAGTTGTCCTACACTGCATCCCAAACAGATGCAACAAGATAAGTTTCAAGCAAGCAATTTGTCTGTTATATGTTCAGCGAAGTTGTAAAAATGATTTCTCTCGGTTTGAGGGGTTTCTCACACCCACAATGCACTTCACAGGAGAAAAATTTAAAACAGAAAAAAAAAAAAAAAATGAAAACAGCAATGTAAAGCTCCTTTACATTTGACATTTACATATTCATGTAATTTCCAGATGCTTTTATTGAGAAATACATTACGACATCTACATTTGTTTAGTTTATTAACTCCCTGGGAACCCATGACGTTGCTAGCACCATGTTCAACAGCTAACCTTAAACAATAGGAACATGTTTAAGGTATGAGACAGAAACCAAGTGACTGACGACATGCAGTGCATTTTGCAGTAAAAAACTATGCATTACAGACAACCAATCATAAACTAAACCAGCTTACCTCATTAAATATTCATGAGCTTTGTACAGTTGTAGAAACAGATCATATATGTTTAGTTCCAGCATCTGACAGAAAAATAAGTGAGCCAATATAATATAATTTAATATAATATAATCTTGTTAATTTTATATATAGCATTTTATAAAAACTAATTACACACAATTAAATAATATTTTGAAACATTAACCCAGTGTTTGCAAAAATGATGTATCCTGCAAAAGCATGCAGAATTAATGACTACCTTTGGGTAAAATATGAATTTAACTAGAATTGCGTTAAGTCAAGGTTAATTTGAAGTGTTTACTGTGCATGAGAGGTCAGTGTTACTAAGGCTCACTTATATTTGTCACTGCACAATAAACAGAGGTATTTTAACACTGAAAAATGGCACACTTCACCTTTAACTCAGACTTGGGCTATATTTTTTGTCATGTGTCTTTGTAGCTTAACTGCATGTAACAAAGGTAAGAGCTTCTCAGACATCCTGGTGCTTGTTTTCCCTGAAACGTAATAATTTGAGCCGTCTGGCTGCATGATCTGCCTGAGCAAATCTCTAACGTCGATGACAAGTTTGAAAAAGATTTGGGTCCCTCTCATTTCCTGAACGATCACTCGTATCAAGACCACAGAAACCAGAAACACGGAGCCTGATGAAAAAAGACAAATGCAGGAGTGCCTTTCCTTGGGCCCCTTTCAAAGCCATGCCAAACTGTCCACCCCTCCCTAAAGAGCGCTGAGTTACTGCCCTGCAGTCCTCTTAAAGCGTTTTCCCCTAAATGTCAAAGAACAGCTCACAAAAGCGCAGATCTGCCAGCAATACTCCTCCCTGACACTAGTTTTATTAGAAACATCTGGAGGCGTCGTTACAAGGTAGAGAGCCACACAAATACACGCAAAGAAAGAGAGAAAGGAGCGGATGAATGAGTTCGTGAGAGAAAGCGAGAATTGAAAGCAGCATGCAACAGGCAACAAAAGAAAGCACAGCTCTTCCTTCATGACGGTGTGGCTGATGAAGGTGTCTGCAGCCGTTGAGATAACAACAGTCTCATCCCGACGCTGATAAGATCTTATTAGAGCTCTTTACAGTCCTGGCCGACTCCACAGATGGATTCTATTAGAGCCATCTTCACAAAATAAAATAATGCATAATATAATATAATATACATGTATATAATAATTAAATATTTTTAGAATTATAATGTAATACTATAAATAAATAAAAGAACTCATAATACATTCAAAATATTATTATATTTCAAAATAAATCATAACTGGGAACACTTGAATGAGGAAAGAGATATAAGGGAGAGAGGGTGAGTTGCATAGGTGTTGTATGATCAGCCAGAAGAGTAATGGAGCCATATTATCATGCCTTTCCCGCTAGCAAATAGTGCAAAAAGCCAAGGAAATGAGGGATGATGGCTAATGTCACCCCATTCCTGACTTGTATGTGTATCTGGGTACAAAAAGGAAAAGGTGACTACAGTAAGAAAATCCAATATAAATGTCCTATCTTCCATGCTATATTATATTATATTATATTATTAAAGACATTTATATAATAATTATTTAATTAAATGTTTTTTTAATTATAATGTAATAATGTCAATAAATAATACATTAATATATAAATAATAATAATAATAATACATCCAAAATATTAAATAATAAAACAACTCAATACATTCAAAATATTATATTTCAAAATAAAATAATGCAATACATAATATAATATATATATAATAATACAAAATAATTACTTGTTTTTCTATTATTATCATCCATCAAAACCATAACCTCTAGAGTGTAAAATCACATCCTATTGCCCATTTTCACATACATTCTGGGTCCTCAAATAATTTTGCATGTTTGAAGCCTATGTGATTGCACCTTTAGCGTGGAAAGAGTGAAAGAGTGTT
>NW_015548264.1:412841-416561 GCF_001515605.1 Sinocyclocheilus anshuiensis
GAGTAGGAGAGGAAAAATAGATGATCATGCATTGTAACAGCATTGTCTCCAGCTAACATTGTGTGGAATGTGCTCAGAGGCCTGATAAGCCTTGTATGGAGGTCTGGGCATGCTGGAAAACGGCTGAGGGCTTTGAACAAACCAGGCTTACTGTGTCCCTGTACGTTCTCGCTTTGCCAAAAAACTCCAGGGGGATGGAAATTTTGCTGATTGTAAAAATCACATTCACACCACTCTCTACTTTATGGTGTTTGTGCATTTTAGAATTTTAGTCTAGTAACCTTGACGACATCTGTGGCGTAGCAGAGGAGAATTAAACGGCCTATTTAAATCCGGGCGTTCCTTGATGCGGGTGACCTCTGTCCTGTGGGAGACTCTTTTACAATTACATTCTCATTATGTTCTGATGAACAGTTATATAGAACACATTACAGTCAGGAACATGTGGGTTTTATGTAGAAGACCCATGAGTCAGAGAGACACTGACGGTCAGTGTTGGGAAGGCTAGCGAACAGTGTTCTGTGTTATGAGAACATGAAGATGTAGGAAGAAACACATGGTTCTTGTTTAGAGAGAGAGAGAGAGTAAAACAGAGAGGCAGGCATTCCATTCTGCAGTTGGTTTTTTACAATGGATAATCTGACTCTATCATTTATTATATGTCAGCATAAGGGTGTTGCTTCAACCATAGGGACTTAGTAAAACAGAGAGGCAGGCATTCCATTCTGCAGTTGGTTTTTTACAATGGATAATCTGACTCTATCACTTATTATATGTCAGCATAAGGGTGTTGCTTCAACCATAGGGACTTTTGGCTCTATGGACTTTTAGAAAAACACTTTTCACACTCTCACTAGTTTATTTCATTTGTCCACTAACATCGGATATATTTGCATCACAAAAGAAATGGGTCATTTTTTATTAAAGTGTGTACAACACGTCAAATTCTGCAATGTGTTTTCATAGCATTCTGTTGTGGAAATTATAAAATAAAATGAAATAAAATAAAATAAAATACAATAAAATGAAATAAAATAAAATAAAATAAAATTAAATAAATAATTGGACATTTGAAGCATCCAAAGTAGCCTACATGGACAATATTAATATAATTTTAGAAAATTACATATTGTTTATAAATTATGTACAATAAAAACTATACTGTTTATGAATTATATTTAACTTGGATTACACTACTGAAGAATGGTAGTATTTTTTTTAAGTCTATAAATAATTTTGACAGAGTAAATACTCTTTGTTTGGATGTTCATAGATTTACAAATTTTATGACTGAAAGTCTGGGTGTGAGACAGAATAAAACAATATATCAGTATATAAAAGTAGCTAAAATAAGGCATGGTATAAATGTTTCCAAGACAATGTTGGAAAGAAAAGAAAAGAAAAATAATCTGTTTTAATACATATCAACCCCTGTGACATAAAAAGTGCCCATAGCTGAAGAAACACCCATAAATTTATGTCGGGCTTTGCTTGTACACAAACACAGCCAATGTCTGCATATAACATTGATGCAATCTGACAAAGTTCTTTACCATCTTCCCATAGGCCTTTGCATGTAATGAGTCATTGCAGAGATGTGCAGTCTGCTGCTATGAGAGGTGGAATCTCTGTCCAATAAGATAATATTATGTGGGCTACAGATAGACAGATAGAGGACACGTGTGATGTCTTCAGCCAAAGTATCCGTATCTCACATGGCTGTACGGGTAACCCAGAGGTCACAGATTACACCCTATCTTTTTTCTTTCTCACATTTTCTGCACTGTTTTTAAGGAGAAAAGCAGAATGGATTTTAACATGGTAAAAAAAGAGTTTTTCACTTTTATCTTTAGCTAAAAACATGACTAAAGTAGCCAAAATGTTATAAACAAACACATAGGGGTGTGGGATCTGTAGAACTCTAATGAAACAAATATGGCTTGTTTCATCTATAATTCCCTTTTATGAGTCACAAGATCCAGAAGAGCCAACGAGATGTAAAACATGTCTTTCTGATGAGGTTCTGATTAAACCAGTAAGGAAGCCACTGATATTATTTGGCCCTTCCTTCATAAGAAAGGCCTCTGTACTACTCCTGTCAAATAGTGACTGCTTTATTTACACAGAGCTGTCAAAATCTGTTGCCATCTTTTGTGACGTCTCAAGGGAAAGACCTAATTAATTATTTTCATATACACACTTAGTTGAATATTTGCTTGTTTGTTCAAGGATTCGATTGATAACAGATCTTCTGTCATTCCTACAAATGTATACATTTAATTAACATGGGTCATTTCCGCAGACATGCTGGAAATGACTAAGGAGTCATTTCAAGACTTTAGACTTAACATTTTCTGAATAAATGAGAAAAAAGTGTTACAATTATCCCTGCTCTCCTTTATTTATTATTTAGACCTCAGTTCTTTTCCATGTTGTTCTGTTCCTTCACCATCAACATTTTTTGCGGATTTAAAAAAAAAAAAAAATAAATAAATAAAAATCGGTTCATAACCTGCTGTGTTAGACATTTAGTTTCCTGCCTATAAACATACGTTGCCACAAAGAAGTGGCATATGAGGACATGGCATAGATTTTGAGCAATTCTGACAGGCCAAATCAACAACAGACCCCTTTTAGAAATTAAACAGAAAACAAATACACACACATAAATAAACACATTCGATTCCATAACAGTAAAATATGGATCGCGTCATATTTGCTGATGTCTACAAAGTGATATGTATTATTAACTACAGGGTTATATATAGAAAAACCACTTGGAATAGTTTTGTTGTTGTTGTTGTAAGCATAAAAAAGACACAATCTGGAAATATTTTAAATGATAACCTTGGTAAATGATAGTGTAGCATGCAAAACAATCTAAAATCTAAATAGCGCTTTCATTAGCACATGAATCAAGATTCTTCAGATTCTGAAAGATCAGATTCTATATTTGATGCATTCCACCCTTGATCACTGGACAGTGTACAATCATGTTATACAGAAATTGAAACCTCTTCAGTCCACATCCTTGTTTATAGGTAGACCTGCCAAACTGGGTGGCCTGAAGCTCCTGATCGAAGACCTGACCTGCCTTCAGCCTCAGTGCTTAATGTTTGTTATAGGTTGCACTGCCGAGGGTCACGACCTCCCATGTCACGCTCTAATTATGATTGTCACATTGATGAGCCAAAGATGGGCTTGTAAATAATTTGTGAGCAAACATTTTTTTTTTCAGTGAAGGCGGGAGATGAATGCCTGCTCATGTTTCTTATTATATATATATATAAAAGCCATAAGGATATCACATTGTTTTATTTATTTATTTATTTAATATTATTATTAATTGATGTTTAAAAAATATTATTTGAATTCCTTATTAGGAATTAGGTGTCATTATAAGAGATTGATATGAATATGTGAATGTGTTGTTTTTCTTTTCCCCCTATTTTTCATGTGTAAAAGTGTTTATGTATGTAATTGTTATTGTTCTAATTATTATTATTTATTTTTTTATGTGTTGGTGGTGGGTATTACCACAAAAGAAAAAAAGTAAATGGAAGAGAATGTAGAAGGAAAAATGAGGAATAACTATTGGTAAAAAAATATTATGATTTAAAGGAAATGTTCATTTGCCTAATGTATTAAATGTGTTTTGAATTGAAAGACATGATAAAGCATATATATATATATATATATATATATATATACACAGTATAT
>NW_015548264.1:416761-417185 GCF_001515605.1 Sinocyclocheilus anshuiensis
ATATATATATATATATATATATATATATACACAGTATATATAAAAAACAATATCACATTTTACCATGTTTAAATCCATTCCTCGCATTTCTACATATTTGTATGGAAGTTTGCTTCCTCCATGGGATAAAAAAAATTACAATTAGCTATTTATTACTTTTTTATGAGTTTTTATTTCACAATTCTGACTTTTTTCATGCAATTTTGTAACTGTGAGATAACAAGATAATAAGAATTGCAAGAAAAAAGTTGCCAGTTTGAAACTTGCAATTGCAATATATAGAAAACTTGCAATTCTGAGAAGAAAATTTGGAATTGTGAAATATAAACTATATGTTAAACTATACTTTAAAAATTGTGAGATAAAAAGTCTCAATTACCTATTTTATTTTGTATTCTGTGACAAAAAAAAAAAAAAAAAAAAA
>NW_015548264.1:417253-437484 GCF_001515605.1 Sinocyclocheilus anshuiensis
CCCTTTATCATTATTTAAAAAAAAAAGAAATTTAAAAAGGAAATATCAGCTTTTAAAACATGCTATTCCTCATGGAGCACATGAAAAACATACAGAAATGCATGTACGTACATACACACCTCCAGATTCATTCTTTAGTATACCATGTCAGAAAAAGACTTAGTCTCTTCCCCTACTTTGATTCAAGGCCATCTATGATCCCATTGGGAGACTGTTTCCTATTGGGCAGTCCAGCCTTTGGTTTTATAGTTAGAGCTTGTAAAACACGAGCAGAGGGGAACGGGGAGTGACTGTCTGCCACACTTACATCAAACGTGCTGCACTCGGCTGAAGAGGTTCAGCGCTCTGAGAAAACACTGAATGAAGTGCAAGCCGATGTTGTTGCGCGTAAATCAGAGACGGAGCCTCGCAGAGACAAGACTTTTATTTCTCTGAAAGATTTATACAGCTAAACAAAGAGAGACATAGACCCTACGGTCTTTGTTCAGCTGAGAAAGAACATATACGAAAGTATACTTCGTGGTGCTTGTTAATACAAGCCTCACTACTGCTCATACTTAAGGTTAAGCAATCAGATTTAAATGAAATGAAAACTGGACAAACAATGGAAAATATGGGGGGAGATCACAAAGACACCAATGGAGGGATGGGAGCCATTTCTTGACTTGGAGGAGGGCTCTTTTGACTTGAGCCACTATTTCCTTTTAAGATATAAGGAAGTTTTGAAATCATTTGGGTGCATTGTTCAGTGATTTTTTCATAGTCAAAATCTAGTCATTTCAATTAGTATTGATAAGTTCAGGAATTTTGCGTGAGTGGGAAAGATTTCCCCACACAGATTTTGCAACAGTGTTACACATATTTGTTGCATTGACTAACAGAAAGCTGCTTGGATTAAAGTCACTCGATTCTTTGCTACACAACTAATGGCCACAAAATATCACTAAAAATGTGCTAATGAGACCGCATCGCAGTTTGAAGAGACCACAGTATATAAAAGCAAAAAGGATACACATGGAAATATTTTTGTTTGTTTGTTTAAAAAAATACAGTTTAAAAAGTTTATAAAAAGTATATCATTGCAGTTTTCTTCATCTTACAACGGTGCAAAAACTGCTCTATTCCTTTACGCCTACTTATTTTTTTGTTTTTACATGTTTGATCCTCATTTTGTTCTCTTCCACAAGCACAAAGTCATAGAGAGGCATGAAGGATATGAATCTGTGTTTGTGTAGTCTTGGCAAAGTCCCCCACACTCCCAATCATCCCTGTTCCAAGAATAAAACAGCACAAAGCAAACTGAGTTCAATTCATTTTTCACTTGTATCTGATTCAAAGAGCAGCTGTTCATAAATATGTCTGCATTCTCCAGGGTTTGGAGGAAGACAAGGCTTTTTTTTTTTTTTGAAGCGCACTCACTGTTATGTTAGCTTTGATTCCTCCTCCAACTATAGGGGCTTGAGAGTGTTTTTCCTGCTAGAAAGAAATGTGTGTTTAATCTATGTATCATGTTTTCCAAAGCCTGCGCAAGCCTGCTAAATGCAGATGCATCTTTGAAGACTATGGCATGAGTAGCCAAATGCATGTGTTACAAACACAAGCAGCCTTGGCCCATTAATCAGTTAGAGAAAACAAAGGAAGAGTCTCCTTAACCCTTTCCAGCAGAGGTTGTGTCAGAAAACAGACATGACAAGGTTACAGGATTCATCAGATCATATCAACACATTCATCTGTCCATTTCATACTAACCTTTTCTTTACAAGGACCTCATTCATTTCAGATTTCTCCTACACATCACCAGAGTTGCTGTCAATCATCTTAGAAACAGTTGTTCCCCTTTAGGCTTGGATGGACTTGTCTATAAAGGACAAAATGGTTAACAATGAAACATGATTCTTTCTGTCAGACCAATAAAGAAGTGTCCACATGAGTTAGTAAATTTATTTTTACCATTAAAATGCACAATAATGACACAATCTCATGTGCCGTCCCAATTAAAGCCTATGAAACAAATGATCTTTACATATAGCCGTATGTATTTGTGTTTAAATGAGCTGCTTAGTACATATTCCAATCCAAAATGAACCAAGCATTAACCTCAACCAATTAAATGAGAAAACATTGTTAACTCAATCAGGGGCATTTTGGTTATCTGTTTTTGTTGATTGAAATATAGAAGATGTTGAAGCATGCGTGCTTCTCACCAATGGCAAAATCTGTTGTAATGGTAAATAGCGTCGGGCTCAGACAGGTGCACATGAGATCCATATCTCAAAACCAACTGGGGGGCATCAGTGAAAGACAATCCTGAAAGAGAAGAATAGAGAAGAAAGTGAATGTCCACAACACGAACACACTGAATCAAACATGCCTGAAGGTGAAGGCCTGGCCTTTGTTCACAAATAACGTCTCGGTTGGAAATGTTGTGCATGATTAATTTTAGGGGCAACAAGAGCTCAGGGGCTACATGAAAAATGCAATGTTGTAAAACAGACTTACAGATCTTGACAAGAGTGGGCTGCACTGTAGGGATATACTGTAAAGTGCCCTAACACATGCACAAAGAGTCACAGAAGGTTCACAAAAATCAAATCTCTCTTTAAAATCTGAATGATATACAGACCAAATGCTGCTATTTTGGAAACAGTGCAAAGTTTATATATATATAAAAGCACAGCTAAATGTGACATTTATTATAATGTGTTTATGTGGGCAGTTTTAAGTTCAAATGAAGTTAAATTAAAAGATGCAATTTTTGAATGTTCTGTAATGGTTTAGGCCCATTAAATGTTAAAAATAACGGCTTTCAGTTTTGCTGTTAAATAAAATACGCTGTCTTTAAGTTGTTTCTACTCTAATTTGGAAATTCGATCTGAAAATATATTTCTGAATAGAAATTTTAAGGTGCATTTAATTGCTATAAATGTGCATATTTCTAGGTTTACATTAGATGTATTACAGATTTTCAGTAAGTGTCAAACATTTGGACCCCACTATATATGAAAATTTGATTTCTAATGTGCTTTCATGCTTTTTAAGAAAGTGACAAGTTAAAAAGAAGAGAATATTTAGACTACTGAAACACTTTAGTTTGGATATAGTCCAAAAGAAACATGATAACCAACCTAGAATGATTAAGGGTGGGCCTATGTGCCATAGAAAGTAAAGGCTCTGGTGACCATTTAAAAACCTCGTGTGTGCGTTTTTATTCCATGTTCAGTAACTTTAGTATCCTGTGTTGCGCTTGCGGTATTTGGTTAGCCTGCAGTTAGTCATTAATTGGCACGTGCACACACAACATTCAACCCTCCATACTGGGGGTCTGACCTAACTCCAGCTGTGAATCAATGCAGCAAGTGGGAGAGGTTCAATAAAGCCCCATCATGGTGGTTTCACTGCCGTATTGATCTGTAGTGCCACAGATGCTCTGTGGTGAGAGTTTGAGCCGCACATCACCTCTTAAATGCCACGAAACTCACTAACAATAATCATCCACACGTTTAATAATGATTTAAGAGAGAGTTCAGATAAAAAAAAGAACATTCTGTCATCATTTACTCACCTTCTTGTCATTCCAAACCAGTATGGCTTTATTTCTTATGTGGAAAACAAAAGGAGATGATCATACTGATCTTTTCCATTCATTGAGAGTAAATAGAGACCAGGGGCTGTCAAGCTTCAAAAACAAAAAGCACCATAAAAACATCATAAACATAGTCCATAACATCTGCAAGCTACATTTCAAGTTTTCTGAAGAAATATGATAGCTTTAATTTACGTCATTGAAAATGCTGTCTTGAAAAGCCATGGTCACCATTCACTTTTAATGTATGGGGAAAAAAATCCTTAAATTTCTCCTTTTGTAGAAAAACTCACAAAACATGAGGGTGAGTAAATGATGACAGAATTTTCATCTTTAGGTCAACTATTGCTTTAACTTTCCCAGGCTTGTCTCACCAGTAAATTACATTTTAAGTGAGCCAATGAGTTGACCTAAAAAAAAAAAAACCATGACAAATTCCCTGTATATATTAAATAACATTATACACTGTAAATAAATAGGACATTAAATGCCGACTTAATCCTCTGGCATTATAAATGATAATTTTCTATAATAGCTGACCCCTATAAGAGCATATAACGTATTTGCGTTGGCTGTACATCGCAGTGGGGGGTTAGCTCTGTGTCCTATTTTAGAGCCCTGGCACATAATTAATCAAGCAAATGAGGTTCATTGCACCCATTGTTTAAAGAGGTCATATGATCCTGCTAAAAAGAACATTATTTTGTGTATTTGGTGTAATGAAATGTGTTTATGCGGTTTAAGGTTAAAAAAACACATTATTTTCCACATACTGTACATTATTGTTTCTCCTCTATGCCCCGCCTTTCTGAAACGCGTCGATTTTTACAAAGCTCATCGGTCTGAAAAAGCGAGGTAGGAAAAATTGAAATCGCATCATATGACCCCTTTAATAATGCCCTACTCCCGTTATTGTATTGTTTGTGAAGCTTGATAAAAACTCAACCTCTCGTTTGACAGGTCGATCCCACAGCGGGAAAATAACCTATCCAACCCCCATTCCAAACACATATACAAACATAAGTAAAAGAGGATGGTGAACAGCACACACAGTTAGTGGTGACACACGGGGTTCTGTTAAGGACAGGTTGACACCAGCTCTCTTTGTGAATCAATGGTTCGTTAGTAATAGCTGCAGTGTTTTTATAGGGGCCTGAGGGCTGCATTATGAACGAAAGTGTAAACAAATAACCAGGGCTAGGGAGGGGGTGCCTGGATCTTCCCCGTGGCTGTGCCTACATATGGAGGACAGAAGAACAATGCAATATGTATGCGATAAGAGTGAGGGATGCTTAGGGAAGTTTAGACCACTGAATTCAGTTGGAGATTCAGGGCATTCATATAAATTCAGAGGAACCAAATTAATCATTCATAATAATAATCATTCATTATCATTGAGTCAAGCTCTAAATTGAGAATGATGAATGTCCCTAAATTGAGGATGATGAATTAATTTGAAAATAAAATATAATTAAATAAATCCCTGATAAATATTTAATTTAATAATAACTGATACATAAATAGACAGCTGTAATTTAAATATATTTTAAGTGTAAATCTGTTTAAAAATGAAAAACAATATGAAAAAATTTTTTTTTTTATCTTAGAGAATGTAAACATTAAATGTTAATATATGATTTTTAATACAAATATATAAAAAACAAATGATGTAACAGTAAAATAATACATTTATATAGCTTTTTAAGTGCCAATATGTTTTTAAAATAATGTTTAAAAATACAACAATAAAGCAATACAGCACTAATAAACATTTTAAGTGCATTTTTCTAATATTAAAAACATAATAAATAGTACATTAATACATTGTGAATATATTTTATTTTTTATTATTATTTAAAAATATAACAAAAAATGGATAAATTAATATGTTTTTAAGTGCAAATGCCTTTTAAGTATTTTTTTTTTTAAATATAACAATAAAGCAATACATAAAGTGGTCATTCTTCACAACTTTAAACTGCAATTATATTTAAAATAGTATTTAAAATAGTTTTCAAATGTATCGATAAGACAATATATTAATTGATCATTTTAAATGTGAATTTTAAAAAAATGTTAAAAAACATTTGCCTGCTGATTTTTAAATCATTACCCATTTGCCTTTTTATCCATTAGCCAGATGTTTTTTTCTTTTCCCAAAGACATTCTAATCATTCATCAGAAATAATTCTCAATGGAACATCTTTCTATGTGTTAAATCAAAACTTTCATGTGCTTACGACTCTTTTCTAACTTAAATTACATGCATGGATAAAATAACTGGTGTTTCCTACATGTGAAATGTGATTAAAGTCTTAAATGAAATTATTTTAAATGGTTTAAGCTGAAGAGCTCCAGTAAAGGGTTAAAGATGCAGACTTGTGATACTGCTGTCCCTGTGGTCACACATTTGGTTATTTGGCCATGATGTGGCCACTGAGCAGTCAAAAATGAGGCTAATATATGATGTATGTTGGTCTGTCAGATGGAAAGGCGCCTTGTTGGCAATGTTCATCCATCATGGTGCCCGGCCATCCATTTAGCCTCTGACACTACACGAACCAAACAGCCTAATCCAATTGCTCACACTAAAGGGACAAGTTTAGGGTGATGGGGTGACTCTAGGGGGAACAGTGGCTCTCTTTGGAAAATTTGAATGCACTTTATTTAGAAATGTAAAACTTTAACCCATTAATGTGAAAACGATAATGAATGAACAAAGCCAATGATCTTTTAAATAAACGTGTATCTGAAATTCATTCTTGTAAGCAGACCTGCAGATTTGTGTCTCTCTAATGAATGTGTGGGTGTATATAATGATTTGTCCACCTTCTTAATGATGAAGTCAGACCCCATTAGTCTACTGAACGCCTCTGTCTCCTCAGGCACTGGGGTGTCGCCACTGTTCCCCTCTGGGATGGACGACCTCTGACTTCAGCAGTGTAAAGGTTGTCTCCGTGGGGAACCCTGCAGCTTTGGGGGCATGTTCCTGCTGAGAGAAAAAAAGAAGCATGTAAACACACTGTTGGAGATTTCCAGAAAACAGTCAAATGAGACGGTGAAAGTGTTCATTCCTATCAAGAGCCAATCCTAACCAATACACATCCACCAATTGTTTTGTTGTATGATTAATCTGTCATGAAATATTGAGTGAACATATCTTACACCATCAACCTTGCTTTCAAAACTCAAATTAATTTGAAATATTTAAAAAGCATTAAAGCCTTAAAATGTTCATTCTGTTTGGATACACAAAATGACGTCTTGACCCTCTACATTGTATCCAAAAATATAATGCAAAACAATATTGTTTATAAATATTATATATGTGACCCTGGACCACAAAACCAGTCTTAAGTAGCATGGGTATATTTATAGCAATAACCAAAAATACATTGTATGGGTCAAAATTATGTTTTTTTTTTAAATGCCAAAAATCATTAGGATATTAAGTAAAGGTCATGTTCCATGAAGATATTTTGTAATTTTCCAACTGTAAATATTAAAACTTAATTTTTGATTAGTAATATGCATTGCTAAGAACTTAATTTGGACAACTTTAAAGGCAATTTTCTCAATATTTAGATTTTTTTTGCACCCTCAGATTCCAGATTTTTAAAATAGTTGCATCTCAGCCAAATATTGTCCTAACAAACCATACATCAATGGAAAGCTTATTTATTCAGCTTTCAGATGATGTATGAATCTCAATTTCGAAAAAATTTACCCTTATGGCTGGCTTTGTGGTCCTGGGTCACATATATATATATATATATATATATATTGTTTTCAATATTGAAAACAGTTGTGTTGCTTTTGCGTGACTTTTTTTTTTTTATTTTAATTTTTGATGAATAGAAAGTCCTTAACACAAATGTCTTTCTTGACACTTTTGATCCATTTAATGCACTTTTCTGTTAATTTATTAACACTTATGTTTTTTTATTTCTACAAAATCACTCAAATCACTGTTTATAACTGTATTTACAAATCACAAATTTTTGAAAAAGACAAATAAGGCTTTTTATTCACTGTTAGGTGGGTATGGAAATCTGAAACAAGATGGCTGAAGGCACACAATGTTAGCTTCTCTCCCATAAGAAGAAAAATAACATCTTTATCTTTATTGATTTCATATTTGCCACTCCCTTCTCAACATCCAGCACAAGCGTTTTTAGCACTCAGAGTCTTGTCAAAACCATATTAATTTCAGTAATAAGTAACAAGTGATTTATGGTATATTCCTTAACTGTCAAGCTAAGTGCAGGAAAACACATACAGTGCTGTTATATATGGCAGCCATGATGAAGACTTTCATTTCAAACTGGTAGGAGCAGTCTGGAGGCCCTGAGATCTGTTTATGCTTTGTTTAAAACCCTCTCTCACATTTGTTCAGCTGGGTTGCTTTTCTTGGCATCAAAAACCATGAGGGCCCAGCACTGCAAAATCCAATTCCCCCTCACCCAGGTCCTCTCTTGGCTCCATTGACGGTCTCCACATTGCCAAGAAGAGATGAGGAAATATACATATATAATTAATGTGAAAAACACATTGTAGTTCTAACTTAAGAATTAGGAAGCATATTTGTTCTGCTCTTGAAGCCCCCATAATACATTGCAACATCAGGAGAGTCCATGAGCCCACGGCAAACATTTTTGTGGTTACTTACGGGTATATTATTCTCTGTGGAATGTGTATCTCTTTGCTTCAAGGGCATCTAGTTTGTAATTCATGGAATGGAGGGGTGTGTTGGACATGACAGTAGTCATTAAGTCTAAGTAAACAATGACTCTGTAAGTATTGAAAATAAGGGCTCTTCTGTTCATATGATAAGAGGATGTTTATGTAGTATTCATCAGGCTAGGCAATGTGGAGCATGTTGCCGACCGATAAACATCTTTGTGGGTCTCTTTTGTTGTTGCTTTTCTCTTACTTTTTTCCCGTTCTTATGGCATATCTAAATGCATTATTCAGCAGACTGATGTTTGACTCATGAATTAGAAACACATCCACTCCATTGATCCACTCATATTACATGTGGCCTCTAACAAACCCTCAAGGGGTTTCTCTCTCTCCCCTGGGCCATTTTTCTTGCTCACAGCTGAGACTTGTAGAAGTAGATTAGATTTAAACTGATCCAGGCCACAGACGCCTTTTTTCCACCAAGGGTGCCTAAAACCAACTGGTCTCAAGCCAGAAACTGGTGACATTAGTGTGTGTAGGATCATGTCTGCATCAAATAAAGCAAACACATCTCATTCTGGCAAGAATGTTGCAAAACAAAACTATATTGTTTATAATAAAAACACCTAATGATGCGACAGTGCAAAGTAGCTCAGTCTTATATTCTTCATCATTTTAAAATAAAATAATAATAAATACAAATATTTTTATACATAATAAAAATACTTTTATTCAGCAAGGATGTATTAAAAACTGATCAAAAGTGACAGCAAAGGTATTTATATTGTTACAAAATAAAATTATATTTCAAATAATTGCTGTTCTTTTGAATTTCCATTTATCAAAGAAGCCTGAAAAAATGAAACATGGTTTATAAAAACATTAAGCAGCAAACTGTTTTAAACATTAATAATAATAATAATAAAATGATTCTTTAGCACAAAATCAGCATATCAGAGTGATTTCTGAAGGATCACGTGACACTGAAGACTAAAGTAATGTCTGCTAAAACAAATTCAGCTTTACCATCACAGGAATATTTTTTTACATATATTGAAATAAAAAACTGTAATAATATTTCATAACATATTTACTGTATTTTTGATCAAATAAATGCAGCCATGGTATGCATTTTTACATGAAAATTTTAAACAAGTCATAAGGGATACACACACACACACACACACATATATACACATATATATATATATATATATATATATATATAGACATACATACAAACAAACACACACATTTTTTTTTTTTGCTCACCAAGGCTGCTTTTATAGAATCAGAAATACAGAAACAAGAGTAAAAACTGCAATATTGTGAAATCTCATTCCAAGTTTTCTATTTGAATATATTTTAAATGTAATTCGTTCCTGTGATAGCAAAGCTGAATTTTCTGCAGCCTTTACTCCAGTCTTCATTGTCATCATTCTAATATGCTGATTTGGTGCTTTCTTAAGTATTCATATTCTTATTATTATCAACTTATGACGATTGCATCAAAAGCAGCGTTTGATATTTGGACATTGAAGTGTGTTTTCAAAACACGCAAGACAACAGTCCATTCTTTACATCCAAATGTCACACATCAGGTGTGTTGGTGACGCCATTTCAGATCGAGTGCCAGCATGAAGTGTATCGGAAAGGCGCCAGAGGTCTCACCTATTCTCATGGCTGCTAGTCCATTTGGCGTGACCCAGACTAGCGGGATTTATTTCACAAGGGCATCGTGACAGATGATTTGTGAGGACACGTGCAGTCAGAGACTGTGGAATGAGAGAACGTGGTGTCCTGGATAGCAGAGGGTAGGTGTCAAAATGTTTATCTCCACCACGGAGAGAACATATGACAAAGCTACATACCACTCTATCCTCAGAGCTCCCAAACAGTGCATATTAACCCCACACGTCATTTTGAAAGAACTGCTGCGAAGCCTTGAATAAAGCATCTAGCTCATCAATCCAAACCAGATGAGCTCAGAAGAAGCGGTTGAGTCTTTAAATCAAGCCAACATGAAATGACATTTTGTGTCACTGCTAAATCAGACACAAGACATGCCCAGAGTCAAGTCTGACACTTTAAGCTTGATCAGAAGAACCCAGAGCAGGTCAGATACAGGTCAACACAGTACACAAAATGAGATCATAGCAAATTTCACTTTGAGTCACTGCATGTCATTCTAATTGCGAACATTCCCCTTTAGTTGTTGAACAGAATTCTTTTCTTTGATATTATTTTTAATAATAAATCATCATGAATTTTGTAGATAAAATATTTCTTAAAAATAAAATATAAATATAAAATATTTCTTAAAATATTCCTGTAGAAAAACAAAATTATTTTCAGTGAAATGTATGATGATTACGGGCTGTCAAGTTCAGCAGCAATTTTTGCTTCGGTTCATTAAAAAAATAAAATTAAAACAAACTATAATATACACTTTATAACATTATAATATATTATTATATACTACAATAAAGTAGTACTACAATTAGATCTGGATTTTAGCTCTGGTCATTGCTAAATAAAAACTGTATGCCAAGAACACAACACTACAGTACACTACACTAAAATAAAATAAAAATAAGGCATGACATCCCTGATAATTTTTTACATTAAACAATACTAAACATAATCAACATCTGAACCCCTTGGGAGCTGGAAATCATTTTCCACTGTGTTATTTGGTCAGTTGTTTGTTGATTATTTTTCTTCATCAGGAAAGGAAGGAAATTATGGCTCAGGGGCTTCAGTCCAGCTGCATCTGGTATTTTGTACAGCTTGGCATCCACACTGAGGTTGCTAATGGATCAATATCTATGAATTACAGAAGGAAGATTCCCAGACAACATGTAGTAAAGTTCTGGAGCAAATTACACAGTGTTTCTTATGACCATTGTACATTCTTACAGTACTAAATGTAATCACAGACAAAGGCACACTTGTCCAAAAACAATGTTATGTCAAAATTAATATTAATGAAAAGCAACTCAAAAAATGAGTCGCATCGAATTTCATGACGCCAATTTGCTATAAACATTTCACATTTCAGTAGTTACTGTCACATCTCAAAATTAGACTCCTGAACCTCTTTACATTTGGTGACTGATTATCCGGAAAAAGTTATTTAACCTGAGGTACAAAAACTTAAAAGATTTGCAGTTTTTTTCCTCATAGAACCCTAATCTCTAGCTTGTACTTATTTGAACAATGCCTAAAACTTGGTATTACAAGCACTTCCTGTGTCTGTTTGCCTCTTTAAGAAGAATCGCTTTATGTATTCCCCAATTGTAAGTCGCTTTGGATAAAAGCGTCTGCAAAATGACTAAAAGTAAATGTAATCACAAAAATAAAAGACTCTGAGCGTGAGGAGTACAACTGGAATTTCAGAAGTCTATAATGGTTTTACAGTGTGTACCTATCCTACGGGATAGTTTGCGAGCCGAGCGAATCGCTATGAAGGAGAAGAGATTATATTCTACGCACGTTCAGCTGTTTTCGCTGGCACAGGTCTGTGTTTACATAGTTGTGGGAATGGTGAGAGATGCCGTGCTCGGTTGTGGATATCCACTGTGCTAGTGGAAACTGAAAAGCTGCCTACCTCAGTCCTGAGGTGACAAGCCACTTCCAAACTGGTTAACGGAGTTTAAAAGCCAAAGCTTTTAAGCTCAGATGTGCCTCTGGCATTTTCTCTGTTTAAAGTAACTGTCATTGCAGTGTGGTTTGTTTCCACTTAATCTGTGAGATCAGACCATTGAATATGACCAAAGTGCCTTGTCTAAAGAATATGATTGATATAAGCAGGAAAGATGCTATAGATATTCATAGTGCTGTGTTAAGTTGAGAATCTACTTGTGTGTTTGTAAGTAGGCACTAGGACGCCATCTGTCAGGCCAAATATGGCAATGATAAAGTATACTTGGTTGGAGAAAGTGGGGAGAAGGTCCTCTGTGATTAATTAGAGATCCTGATGGCAAGGACAGGTGCAGTCTGGAGAGAAAGAGAGAGAGAGACTGGTGAACAGTCCTTTGGGAACAAAACACTCTCGCACACACCAACACTCACACAGACAACATTCTATCTGAGCACTTAGAAAGGGCACCTCATTTTAAGCGCTAACACTTTTAGACACACATACACCCATTTATCATAATGCCATTACGTTTTGCACTGGGGAAAAATATCCTAAGTCTAACGATGTCTGTGACACTTTTGCAATGAGCTAAGATAGGAAATATAATTGAGTTATTCAGTTGCCTTTTGTCTGGCGTTTGTTTAGTGTTTCATTTAGTTTTGTTTATGTTATGTCTAGAGTTTCATTTAGTTTCCCTTAGTTTTGTCTAGTTGTTTTTGTTTTTTTAGTATTTCATTTAGTTTTGATTAGTGATTCGTTTAGTTTTGTCCAGTGTTTTGTTTAGTGGGTCATTTAGTTTTGTCTAGCGTTTCGTTTAGTTTTGTCTAGTGTTTTGTTTAGTTTTGTCTAGTGTTTTGTTTTGTCTAGTGTTTTGTTTGGTTTTGTCTAGTGTTTTGTTTGGTTTTGTCTGGTGTTTTGTTTGGGTTTGTTTAGTGGTTTGTTTAGTTTTGTCTAGTGTTTTGTTTGGTTTTGTCTTGTGTTTTGTTTGGTTTTTAGTGTTTTGTTTGGTTTTATCTAGTGTTTTGTTTGGTTTTGTTTAGTGTTTCATTTAGGTTTGTCAAAACACTAGACAAAACTAAACGAACGGTTTGTTTAGTGGTTTGTTTAATTTTGTCTAGTGTTTCGTTTAGTTTTTGTTCAGTGGTTCATTTAGTTTGTCTAGTGCTTCGTTTAGTTTTGTCTAGTGGTTTGTTTAGTTTTGTCTAGTGTTTTGTTTAGTTTTTGTCTAGTGTTTTGTTTTTGTCTAGTTTAGTTTTGTTTTGTATATCATTTTGTTTTGTTTTGTATTTCATTTTGTTTTGTTTAGTATTTTGTTTGTTGTTTTGTTTTGCTTAGCGTTTTGTTTAGTGTTTTGCTTAGTTTTGTCTAGTGTTTAGTTTTTGTGTTTCGTTTAGTGTCTTTTGTCTAGTGTTTGTTTAGTTTTGTCTAGTGCTTTGTCTAGTGTTTCCTATAGTTTTGTCTTGTGTGTTCTTTGTTTTTTTTTAGTCTTTTGTTTAGTTTTGATTAGAGATTTGTTTAGTTTTGTCTAGCGTTTTGTTTGTTTTGTTTAGTGGTTTGCTTAGTTTTGTCTAGTGGTTTGTTTAGTTTTGTCTAGTGTTTTGTTTAATGTTCCATTTAAGTTTTGTCTAGTGTTTCATTTAGTTTAATCTAGTGTTTTGTTTAGTTTTGTCTAGTGTTTCGTTTAGTTTTGTTTTCGATTTCATTTAGTTTTTAGTATTTTGTTTTGCTTAGCATTTTGTTTAGTGTTTTGTTTTGTTTAGTTATGCTTAGTTGTTCATTTATTTTTTTAGTGTTTGTTAAGTGTTTTATTTAGTTTTGTGGCTTGTTTAGTTAGTGTTTGTGTGGTGCTTCATTTAGTTTTGTTTAGTTTCTTTTGTTTAGTGTTTAGTTTTGTCTAGTGTTTTGTTTAGTTTCAATTAGGGCTGCCCCCTAATAGTTGACTAACCGTTAGTCAACCAGAAGAGGCTTGGTCGACCAAAATTTTATTAGTCGCTTTGTCGCAGGAAAAAAATAAAATAAAAATCCACATTGGCAAAGTCATGCAGATCGTTAAAAGCTGGTATACTTGGTAATACATCGGGTAGGGCATCCAAATGCTCACCTATATCATTCATCAACCTCAAATATGGCTTATCATCTGAAATATGTTAGTAGCAGCAACTATACATGGCCGCTCAATCTAATGTTAACCTATAGAAATGTGCACTATTAAGGTGTTTGTGTGGAGTGTGAAAGCTGAATAGAAGCGTGCTCACTGCAGGACAGATGGAGGCGCCGGTGCGGTCACTTGCTCTTAAAATACTCATTTGGTATTTTGGTATTTGGTCATTTTTGGTCATACAGATAAGAGTAATACATCTTTCGTGTCTGTAAAGACTCTACGTTTATTTGTGTGCACTCACAAAAACAACAGAACATTGCGCTTTTGTAAAATAATGAAAGCAAACAGGATGCGCTTTCTGCCATCTCAGTCTCTGTGAACTTGAGCGCGAAACTCCAAAACTGTGCAGGCTTGCCTTTCAGACATAAAAAATATACCTATAGCGAGTGAAATGTCTACTTTCAAATAAACCAATTTAAATGGAAAACAAATATTCTGATTATGTAATCCGTATGAAACATATATACAGGCGCATCCACTACTGCGGAGATGATGAGTTAGTGTTGCCGAGTTCATCTCTTAAACCGAAAACAAAGAAAGCACTAGTTTATCAATGAATTATTAAAAGGTTAATGCAGCCTCCTTACTGTTTTTCCCTGACACATTCATAATCATTACTTCTGCCAGTGCTGTGGCAAGCTTTATGCGTTCACTTAAATGCTTATTAGGCTATGTAGGCAATTAATAAATATGCAATTAGTCGATGAATGCTACAAATGAATGACTACTAGTCGACCAGACAAATTTTTAGTCGAGGAGAGCCCTAGTTTCTATTGTTTGGTGTCATGTTGTTTATTTCCTTATCACGCCAACATTCACAATGTTTTTAATCAAGCTTACCTTATCAAGGAATATTTGGACTTTTGAAGATATTTGGATTTTGAAATTTATGATTAAATTATGTAAGCACAGCACATTAAAGCAGATATTTTCTTCTGTACTGAATTATTCTGTAATCAGGAATAGGTTTTATTTGTTTGTGTGTAAGAACAGCACAGGTGTGCTGCTCAAGGATCATATTCAGAACAGTGACTCTCAGTGCTGACTGTCACACTACTGTCTGTTTCTAAACGCCTCTGGCCTGGCTACACTTCAGTCAACAGTTACAGTGCTGAGCATGCACTTGAGTTCCTACAGGTTTGTTCAGTGTCATTTCTTGTTTGTGTGTGTGTGGCAGGGAACAAATCAGAGAGGGAGATGACACAGAAAGACAGACAAGGATAAGTGCACGTCTGAACAGATTTGATGCATGTAGATAAAGATCAACTTCTACAGAGAACTGTGCACGCTATTTGGAATGGAGGATAGAGAACGAACTGAAAAGTGAAAATAAATGGAAAGAGGGCCAGACAGAAGAGAACAAATAAAGAAAAAGAGAGAGGTTGTGTAAATGATTTAGTGTGTATGGGAAGCCCAAAAGTGATGTTAAAAGGTTTTTGGTCTGAGTTTACAGAATGGATTCATGAAGAACAGAATGTCTCACAGATAAGACTTTTGGTTTATTATATATATATATATATATATATACAGTATATAGTCCTTATGGCAGCAAATACTGTTTTTAACATTGATAATAATATGTATATACACGTTTGAAAAAAAAAAACGTAAATATTAAACACTTTTGACTGGTTTGAGTGTGTGTGTGTGTGTGTGTGTGTGTGTGTGTGTGAGACACACAGAGAGAGAGAGAGAGAGAGAGAGAGAGAGAGAGAGAGGGGGGATACATAATGAGCAAAAGTTTAAGCAAAGGAAGAAAGAAATGAGAACAACCTGAATCTGGAAAAATGTAATAAGTAAGAAGTAACAAAAGAATGACAGATGTTTTTGGAAAAGAAGAAGAGGAGGAGAAAAGATAAAGCACCAAAATTCCACAGAATGGTAGTGAGTGAGAAAAATGAAGGAATGGTTATCACACAGTTACAATGAGGGATAGACCAAAACAGAGTGAGAGAGACAGAATCCTGTGACTGGATCTGCTTCAAGGACATAGCAATAGAGCTGGTCTCAGCAAGGCCCCATGTAGAGAGTTTTCCCTGATCAGCCATTTCTCAAAGTTTCTCCTAGAGGTGAGGACAGAGGCTGTCTGGCACATGCTCAACAGATGTCTCTCCAGGAACTGCCTTATAACTACAGGGACAAAACTATCTGTATTGCCAGCCTGGACACTCCAAAGCTGAGAGTAATTAATTACCATAGATAACCAACTGATGGATTAAAGATTCATTTCAGATATAGTTAGAACTGGTAGAAAAAAAAAATCTACTTCATGCATCATTGCTTCATGTTTTAAGAGTCTGTTTTCCTTTGCATGTCATTTGAGGCTTAACTATTTGTATAACCCTGATTACTTTGAAATGGGTGTTCATTGCTCCAGGCTTGCATTATTGGGTTCACAGACAATGACAATTCATCTTACTATACGGATCTATGATTAAACCATGTAATGCACTCGTTTTAACTGACTGAACTATAAAACACAGGGTTCAACATCAGGCTTAGGCATGTGTGCATAAATGTGGACTCTGCCGTTACACAATCCTTAAGAGTTAAAAAATAAAATTTATAAACATGTTTTGCAGAATGTAAAAACCTGAAAAGTAGTTAAATAATGCTTTATGTAAAATATATCTGCAATTACAAACAAGATATCTAGGGGTTAATTAACCCAAAAAGCAACACATATCATATGGCGCTGCAAATGCAATTGACCTCAAATGAGCCATGGCTCCTCTAGAGAGGTGAACTTAGTCCAGAGAGAGCAAAGAAACAAACAAACTCCAGACAGTCTAATTAAACAATTATACTTTTAACCAATCAAATTGCCTATAATAGCACAATGAGTAATACATGAGGAATAAAAGCAGCTAACTTGGCTAAAAGAAAGCAAGAAAAAAAAGCAATAAGCAAGAAAGAAAACACCATATGAACATCAATGAACTTTTTCTTTTGTAGATCCTCTGGTTGTGGGTGGTCACAGGTAGGGGAGGAGGATAGAGGTTCAGGGTTTCACGGCTGCCAGCTTTCACACCAAAAGCAAAGCCCTCCCCTAAGAGTGTCCTGTGACCACTGGGTCAGAGAGGGATCAGGAGAGGGGCAGAAACTCAAACCCAGAGAGACTGAATGGGGAGAGCTAGACTTCCTCCTGATCTTCACCTCAGCCTGGTGCAGACAGCCTATTAGAGGCGCTCACGGTCTCACAGGCCGGCTTATCTCAGAAACATGAGAGAAGATGTTTGTCAGGGGAGAGGAGTGCTATTCCTCCCAAAATCTGCTTTGGATTTTGGTCACAGCCTTCGGTTCATTTTAGCTCAGAGTACTTGCAGAGGCTTCACATAATTGAAGTGTGCTTTGCGTGGTCTGATGATTTCTTTTCTAAATTTACCAGTATATTAAAACAATTTTTTTAATCTAAATTGTATATAAAGAAATTCTGAAGCACTAAAGTTCACTCATTTAATAACACAACAAAAAGGGCCAATGACAATGCAGATTTGGCTTGTCTTTCATGGGACATTGCTGTGTTTGATCAGAGTATCTGCAGATCAAACGAACAAATAAAAAAAACAAGAAACAAAAGAAAACAAACAAAATAAACAAAAGAAAACAAAAATAATTAAAAAGAAAACAAAACAACACAAGTAAACAAAATGCAAAACAACAAAACAAAAGAACATAAAACAAAACAAAAACAGAACAAACAGCAAAACAAAAAAAGGTTACTTGAAGTCGTTCAGTCCTCATAAATGCTAAGAAAATCTTAGTTTGATGTTCAACATCTCAGTTTCTCTACATTTTCCTCTCCGCATTTGCATTCCCACTTTCCCTCCTTCCTATCCCGACTCACTGGCCTCAGCTTCGCCTTGGCTCTATTATACGTCTGTGACATTCCACAGGACAACCTGGAGCTCTGTGACGCCCTTCACTTCCTCCCTGCCAAGATGGGAAAACAACCTTCACTCCAAGAAGCCTTTGGCCTCTGCGTCCAAAATGAGAAAATCAAGACTAACCTACACATGCTGCAGATTAGCAGCTATTTCCAGAAATATGATAAATTTATTGTGGCAAAACAAAGGTATTTAACTTGCCATTTAGTGGTTTTAAAAGAAAAGAACTGTCCGAAAAATGTAGAGAAGCACATCATCAAATGCACAAGTAGTCAGGGAGATGTTTTTGAGACCATCCTCGGGGTGATAGGGTGTCTTCTTTCATTTTTTCCTTCCTTGTCCCTGTTTGTTTCTCAGTATTCCTCAGTAAACATCAACCCAGAAGATGAGACCTTGCCCTACCCCCATCCTAACCAACCACGCTATTCTACCACCCAAGGCCAAGCAGGAAACAATTTAGATATTTGCTTGGTCCTGGCCACAACCACCCACAATTTGTTTTACATTCCAATCAATGATCTCGCACAGTTCCGGTTACTCTTCCAAGTATCAGTGATAGTCATAACCTAGGTTTTGTTTGTTTAGCCAGTTTCATAAGTACTGAACTGAAATGCATTGGGTTAATATTAGTTTAAAGAGTGTCAAGACACATAAAGATGTTAATGAGAGATCTGGCATTAACAGCCAAAGTTGATGCTGTGGTTTTAGTCAACAGCATGATGAACTGTAAAGAAATTTAGCAGTGCCAATAACAACAAAGAACATAAATCAGGTGAAAATCCACACTTGTCAAAATTCCAAACTACCAATGAAAGACTGGAAACAATGTGTGACCATGAGTCCCCTCAACTCTGAAACAACATCTCCAGCAGCACTTGGCCTCTGAGTTCACTGGAAATGAAAACTCAATTTGCACTCATTATATGGAAAACTCCACAGCAGTTCAGTTGTACTCAACTGGAACTAAAGAAACATAGAAAAACACACAACTCACAAGCCTGGTGCTGCACACTGACTTCTGCAACTCTAATGACGTTGATTGTTTAAACATGCAGTTTTCTCATAAAGCATCATTTTAATAACAGCTGCAAAACATCTGAGACCATGTCAAAATATTTGATATTTATTTGATCAAAATACAGTAAAACAGTAATATTACACATTTAAAATATTTACTATATTTTAAAATAAAACAAACTTTTTACAATATTCTTTGATAAATAGAAAGTTGAAAAGTGCAGCATTTATTTTAATGAAAATATTTTGTAACATTTATAAATATCTTTACAGTAGCTTTGCTCATTTTTAATGCATCTCTGCTGAATAAAGTATTAATTTCTTTAAAAAAAAAATCTTGCTAATCTCAAACTTTTGAATGGTAGTCAAGATTTCTGTGAATTAAACTTGATTTTGGCTAGTTGTCACATGTTCCTAAAGAAATCATTTTAATATGCTACTCTGGTCTCAGACTTTCTGAATCCATGTTGCAATTTTTTCTAATATTTAACAGTAAAAAAAAAAAAAACAGCACACTGCTCTAGTTATGAAAGTTCCCTTCTGTTAAACAGACTGTCCATTTTCAACAAGCATAATCTGACCTAATTGAGGAAAGCTTGCAAACCCTTGGCTCGGTTTTTAGTCCTTGACATTAAGTCCCTGAAATCATCTGTATCCGGACCTCAAAAGAGCAGCTGACTTCAGTATGTGCAGCAAACTTCCGTCCTGTCAATTACATCCAAAGAACAACGCTAATTAAAGCCTCACTAATAGGGCATAGAAGGGACCAGATTGACTTTATGTGATGGGCAGACCAGGCGGTGAAGTACTTAAGTGTGCTTGACCTGTTTTGAGAGTAAGTCTGGATCCTGCACCAAGAATCTAATTAATGTTAGATTGGAAGTGAACTCAGTAGGGATGAACTGAAGCAACAAGACTCCTAAAGGGGATTAAGGAGGAACAAGAATACGCTGACTTTCCATCACAGGCCTGACAAAAATAACAAATGGCAGAGCAGTTGAGTCCATGTGTGTGCGTTTTTCAAGACTCTCAAACATAAATATTACACTTAGGTACACAACTCATCCTGTGCTGGATACAACAGACACATAATCTTAAATTGTATGGCTTCTTGAGGTGATCGGACGATTTAAAAAAAAAAAAGTGACGTGACATGTGGCCAAGTATGGTGACCCATACTTGGAATTAGTGCTCTGCATTTAACCCATCCAAAGTGCACACACACAGCAGTGAACACACACACACACACCGTGAACA
>NW_015548264.1:438057-477434 GCF_001515605.1 Sinocyclocheilus anshuiensis
TGGGAGAGAGCGCTGTACATTCACTCCCCCCACCTACAATCCCTGCCAGTACGAGACTCGAACCCACAACCTTTGGGTTTGAGAGTTGGACCATTGGCCTAATGGTCCAACTCTCTAACCATTAGGCCACGACTTCCCCCTTATGAAGTGCATGTGCACAAGTCGTATCATGCATTTACCTGGTGCATGATAAAATGAGCAAATCCAACAGACTTATGGTGCAGTCAGATTGACAACATTTTGGTGAAACACAAATGCAAACAACATAAAATGTATTGGTAATAGAAAGTAGGCCTTTTTAGCTGACTCAGGCTGCATGTATAGTGCAATGTGTTTCACCCAGAGTAACAAGAGACCCTCTTCTCTGCACATCAACAGGCTCTTTGTTTTGGTCAAAGGGCAGAGTTTAAGTGTGTGGGGTACACAGAAACCAGGGTGCATAACTAGCGCTGGTCTGACTTATGAGTTAACACCCCCTCCTACCCCTTAATGAAACATTAATGACTTCTTGCCATGCATTCTTGCCAGGGGCTGAATATGCAGGGAAGAAATGAAAAGAATCCATTGGGTTTAGCTTTACACAGACAGGAGTCATCTGAAAAGTCTGTAAGCCTACTGACCCTCTCACATGCTACAAAATGGATTAATGGGTCACAACCCAAACCTCAGACTATCGATTCAGCTACAGCGTGAAGGAGTGATTTACCCTGAATCATCACGCATACAATGGATAACTCATGTGCTACATGAGACGTCATGGCAATTTGAGTAGATCGGTTTCTGAAATTCTAACACCCTGAATGTAATTAAATTGCTTGCTACTTTTGGCAGGGTTCAGATTCTTAGCTAGATTGATTAAGACTTCAGTGTGAAACATATGTATAGTTCATTGACTTCAAGCTATCTTACACCATCTTTGAAGCAACTAGGACAAAGAAATCAATGGCACGTCAGTTCGGAAAGCAACTCCTGACCCTGGAGCATGTAGAAAACAAATTACCTGAGATTTGATCTGTCCTGATGTTGAGTTTGACACTGTTCTGCTAAAAAAAAGGGTCAATGATGCAGCATTCCTTTTTTTATATACTTTTTAAAAAATATTAATAAAAGAAAATCTAATTCATGCATACAGTGACTTGCATACACCTTTTCTTTAAGTGTTTTTAAATTTTGAATTAAAATTAATTCTAATTGAAATTGAGCAAAAAAAAAAAAAAAAAGTCAGGGGGATACAATTATCCTGATATCACCACAAAGAAAAAAAGCATCATTTTTTAAAGCAACAGCTTTTTAAACAGTTTTTTTTTTTTTTTGAAAATAGTATAAAACCTTTTCAAAACCATAGAAAAATCAACATGAATACCATCCCAAAATGGCAGTTGGGGATAGACTGACCCCTCTTTCTCAGTCAGATGTGAGCTCTGCCGAGTTAATCTGCTCTTCCGCTCGCGCCCAGCATGTGTATAGTCTTACCTTTATGCCCCACTGTAAATAGGATTAGTGTTTCAGTTGTCTGTGGGATACATAAAGGCCTAAAGCGCTGTTAGGGGCCCTTGTCTGTGAAGAGCAGGTGGAGAGAGGAAAGAGAGATAGGGAGAGAAAACGATCTACAAGCTGACTATACATTTCCAATTGTGGGAGGTGTGCATATGTATGTGTGTCAGTGTGTGTGCGGACTTAAGATGAATAGGGAGATAAGCCCCTGAGATTAAAATGTATGGTAGAAAGGGGTTTCTCCTGTCATTGTGTATGTGTGTTAGGGGCAGCCCTGTGAATTAGGTCAGGGGCCCAGGCCGTCTGCTATCGAGAGTTGTGGAGCCGGTTCTGTCAAGGTGTCAGAAAAGTGATGTTTCTGTACTCTAAAGCTGTAAAGTGAATGTCTCAGTGCAAACACACAGTAACAAGGTACTGATGGACAGGACAAACGAGACTGTCGGCTGAAGAGACTCAGCTGTGTAGCATTAACCTGTCAACATTCCAGTTAATGCATTAAACTAATTGCACTTTGAGTCATCTATAGGATGGGAATTCTGGATATGCAATAACTATTTGATTGATATGAATCAAAGCTCTGCCTCTAATTTTACATTTTCAATCAAACATGTCAAGTATGGAGTGTGTAAGTGCCCTTAAGCGAGCCACTTCACTTTGGGGAGCCTCAAGAGTGCAGTCAATCTCACTACCTCCCTTCTCTTGCCAGACTTACACAGTCCCAGACAACTGGGGTGCTCTTTGCCCTAAAAATATGGTGAGTCAAGACTTGTCGCATCAGGTTTGATGTCAATGACATGCAGTGTTATTGGTTCGCGCATGTCTTGTCACTGACATCAGGCCTGGTGTGTTGTGTGTTGACACTCCATAATTAAATATGCACAAGTGCATATGATATTTGAGAGCTACGGGTGATTTTGTTTGTAGACCAGTTTTGTCATTATTTTATTTTTATATTTATTTATTTTCTGAAAATGCTAGAATAAAATAATGAAAATGAATGGAAAAGCTAATAAGAATAAAATGTTGGTTTCTCAATAAAGAAAGGAGTGTGCAAAAGTATAGCAGTGTGTAGGACTTTGTTTTATATTTAATTTTTAATTATATGGAATAACAATACTATGGAAGCTTGTTTCTGCCATGGGCTAAATAAATAAATGTATTCTGTGTTTACATTTTTGTTTTTGCAATTATTTTGCAGAAAGAATATATAAACTTAAGATATAAGATGTAAAATCAGAATTCGGAGTCTATATCTCGCAATTCTGACTTTCTCAGAACTGAGTTTATATCTCATATCTGAGTTTATATCTCACAATTCTGACTTTTTTCCCCTTGGAATTCTTTCGCAGAAAGAATAACCTCATAATTGCAAAATGTTAACTCGAGATATAAACTCGCGTAGTGAGATGTAAACTCAGAATTTATATCTCAGATTCTCAGAGTTTAAATCTCGCAATCCTGAATGTTCAAACATATATGTAATGCAAATTAGAAATAACCAATAAAATATTGTCATAAATAGATTTTTTTCTTCTATTGATTATCTATTATGGCTGCATTTACAGCAGAACATATTTTTGTGTCCCCAGAACATAATTTGAGTGTGAACGGGTTAAGATTCTGATTTCTGATTTCATTCATTCGTCCGCTGATGTTTAATTTACTTTGGACCCCTCGGAAAGTGAGAGAGCAGAAGCAAGAATGTGTGTATGTGTGTGTGTGTGTATGGGAGGAATTGGAGGGGGCCGCGCGTCTGAGCCAATCAGCGGAGAGTATCGCTCATGTCATTTCAGCGCACTGAACACACAGGCTCTTTAACTGACTGCAGACTGCGTGTTTACTCATTGCAGCTGGGATTCAAAGTCGCTTTCTGCGTCTCCGCTATGCTGACCCATTGGTTCGCGTTATTTGGATACTGAACAGCTCCACGTCCTCTACAAAGACCGCTGGGTTACTTTCTGTCTTCTGGACTCGAGCAAATGACACAATTTGTGAATATTTTCTAACAGCAACGGAAATAAATCAACTAATTTTGTCCCCGTAAGTATGTTTAAGTATTACTGCATGCCCTAAAATAAGCTGCTTTGTTTTGTTTTTAAAAATACAGGGTCGTAAAATGTCTAGTAATTCTAGTATTGTGATGTGCAAAAACACAGGGAAATCAGAAACAGTTTTTTTCAGCTGCGTAGGCATGAATTAAAGGTACCATAATGGAAAGCAACGAAAGTGCGTGAAGTTTCTATGCGCGTGTGGGTCAATGGCTAATGAAAACGTACAATAAAATGATTTTTTTAAATGCAAATTCTTTAAAATGTATTCGTTTTATTCATGTTGCTTTTGTATGTTTATAACTAAATAAATTATTTGATGACCCCAAAATGTCAAGTGGTCTAACCATGAAGTAAAAAGTAGCCTACTAAAATACATACAATCAAAATAGCAAAATAACAATGACATTGACACACAATTATGGGGGATCTAAAGTGGTCCGCCCTGTTTTATGTTTTTTCTTTTCACAAGCAAACAAATAGGCTTTACACTACACTGACTTTGGTTTGTAAGACAAAATTAATATTATCAAAACATAAATGATTCTCATATATAAAATAAGAATAAATTAAAATGCTGACAGACATTATAATAGCTGCAAGTCTCCGGTTAAACCGCTTAGACATTTTACTTTAAGATCCGCAATTCTAAGTTTAGAAATCCAAAGCATTGAACACATTTGTGTATGCATACCATTTTAATGTATTTAATTGAATAACTTGACTAATGAACAAAAAAAACTGACGGAATGAACACAAATGATTCAGGATGTAACTGCATTTTTGTGAAAAAGAAAAGAACTCTATATATGTGTAACATCGCTTAAACTGTAGAAACACCGCACTTTACCTACCAACTATAGTGCGTAAAGACGCACGGTGACTTACAGCATATGGATGTCTGGTGTGAAGCCCTGCGGGTCTCCAGATGTGTGTGTACACACACACTCAGCTGCTCCTTGTCACTCAGGTCACTACCGGCATTAAAGTGTCCTCTCTTTCCTGTCAATCGGGGTGCCGTTTGGTCTCCTGACATGTAGCTCACCGATCCATGACCCAAAGACTCACCTTTTCCATAATACAAAGAAAAGAATGCTGTTAGTTGTTAAATACTAGCCGTTGGGGACAATTTCCATATAAATCGAAAGAGACTCTTACCTTATCGGTTCTCTGTGAAACATTTGTGTAGACTCGTATTAGCCTGAATGGCGGACATGGTCTTACTATATCTTCCGTAAGCGTAGTATTTTGATAAAAAATATACTTTAAACCGCATAATGTACATCTGTTTCTTATTTTTGAGCCAGGATAACGAGCCAGTACTTTGTAAATTATGTGTTGGTGTCCTCTAGCGGTTGCTTTGCTTGTGAATGGCCTGACGATGTCTTCGTGTCCGTTGCTCAGCAACAGATACGAAAAATACGCCAGAACAACCGTTAACTTACATTAACTTAATACATTATCAAATTAATAAACCTAGTCCACCTTAAAATTACATTTTATCCCGTATTTACAGGAAAGTTTAACCCAAAAAAATAGTGTCATTGTTCACTCAGCCTCATGTTGGCTAGCGTTGGGCAGAATTACAGCATTGCATCAACAAAAGTGAGTGACTAAAGTTAATTTTGTAACATGTTAAAAATGACTGTTTAAGTTGTAGCACCAGAATTAGCAGCTTTGAGGTGATCTACATCTACTCCTTTAAGCAATGCTTGGTATTTTAAGACACTCCATGTGGGAGTGAATGACAAACCAGTTAACTAGACCCCTGGGGCTTCGCAGGTGACTTGAGTGGAAGTGGTAGATTTCCAAATGTGGCACCAAACAGAGATCTGAGATTATGTAAAGACTCGGTTAATAAATGAGCCATTACGACCACATGTGAAGCTCGGTTTCAGAGAGTGATGTAGTGTGTCCTCTTGGCTTGCTTAAATATCTGTGTGTTTTGTTTGCTGTTGGGTTGTGCAACTGACTATTATGGAAAAGAAATCAGAACTGTAAGGTAAAGTCATAAGTTAGACAGTGAGTAGATATGTGAATTTCTGTGTGATGAGAAAATCTTGAACAAATTTGCTCGTCTTGACATTTTTAAGCTTTTTTAGTACGGGTTGGTTAAGCTATCTGTGTTTGGAACTTATATGATAGATAAATTTGTCTAGTATGTGTAATAGAGGGCTATTTGTGTGAGAACAAGTCCGTGTGTGTGCGTGTAGCTACAAGACAGAAAGGACAGAAAGAGCGATTCTAACCCCAGATCTTGGCTGACAGGATATACTCTGAGGAGTGCTTGTATATGTATCTGTGTTGATTTACTAGTGGCGAGCAGAGGAGGTTCACAGTGGCCCGTTTATGCTGAGAGGCCCTGATGTGTGCTCACCTATGCAAATCACCTCACATTTAGCAGCTTTCTATCTGCCCGGCCTGTGAATGCTGCCAAGCATGGAGAGGGGGCCAGAAACATGCTGCTCTCTCTAGTTGTGCTGAAAGAGTCAAAGAGTCAGATTCTGATACAGGCCAGCTGGTATTTAAACTAGCAACTGCTTCAGACCACTTCTTAGACAACAAATATTTCCTCAGATAGCAACGAGAACAACATCAGCGAAGCCAAATAGTCTAAAGCAATGCAAGTCAATGCTAGTAGCTGTTTGAAGTTCGTAGTGCCATTGTAGTCTTTAGTGCCAGGGTAATCATATCAACAATAAATGAAAAAGGTGGGAACATGATCAGCCATATTTGCACTTTGGCTCAAAATGACTCTGACATGTTTTCTTTTGCTTCAACTGAAAAGTTTGGGCTCTGTAAGATTTCTTTTTTTGAGAGAGAGAGAGAGAGAGAGAGAGAGAGAGAGAGAGAGAGAGAAATTAATACTTTTATTTAGTAAACATTAAATCGGTAAAAATTGACAGTAAAGACATCTATAATGTATATTCTATTCATCAAAGAATCCTGAAAAATGCATTGTGGTTTCAACAAAAACATTAAGCAGCACAACAGTTTTCAATATTGATAATAAGAAATGTTTCTTGAGAACAAAATGACCATATTAGAATGATTTCTGAAGGATCCTGTGACACTGAAGGCTGCTGAATGGTTGCAGAAAATTCAGCTTTGCCATCATGAGTAACATTGAAAAATATATTAAAACAGTTATTTTAAATTGTAATAAGTTTACAATATGAGTGTTTTATTGTATTATATTGTATTTTTTATCAAATAAATGCAGTCTTAAAAGATTTCTTTCAGAAGCATTTTAAAAAAATCTTACCAACCCCAAACTTTTGAACAATAGTATAGCAACCAACACAAAATCCTATTGAAAGCTAAAGAATGTTGATTAAAACTGAGCACAGAAAAACTGAGAAAATGGAAATAAGCCGCCATGACTGACAGCTTGTAGGTCAACGCACTTGTCTGGCTCAATGTGGGAGATGCTTGAGTTGTTTCTAATTACTCGGTGCCTGAAAAATGAAACACAAATGTCTGGCCTTGGCTCGCTCACGAAACCAAATCATATTTATGGACATGTTGTGGAACAGCGGGTCGATATTAAAAAACATCATATTCCACAATCTGAGTTGAAAGAACACATAAGGGAGGAGACAAATGAGTTATGAGTATGAGGTAAGAAAGAGTCAATCTTTTGCAAAGCCAAGGGATCAGAGCAGTTGATTTGATTTTTTTTTTTTCTTTCTTGTTTAGTTTTTTGTAAATGCAAGTGAGAACAAGTTGATTTGGCACCGCAGTAATTACCCACAACAGGCAGTATCAGAGCAGGAGATTAAAGGCAGGTAATGATTTGGCTCAGTCAGACAGACGGCTGCCGGCAGCTGCCTTATAATCAGAGTGTGAGGATGAGACAAGGTAAACACGTGTGGCAGACGTTCAGCAGCTGGCCGCTTCCGACAGCGTGGAGATAAGGGCATCTCAACCGTGATTGTACAGTCATCCTGACAGCTGAAAGGTGGCAGGCTGCTTGAATTACGGCTGTTTGGATTGAGAAGGAGCACAGATCAATGTTTCCGCTGATATGATAACTGATTGGCATTGAGATTAAATATACATTTACATTGCAACTGTAACTGTTTTATAAGAGTAGGTGTGATATTTCAGAGACAGATTTCTTGGCTTGTGCGCAAATGGATTTCCCGCTTCCTCCTCTGATTACTCTCATGTGAATGTTGTCACATTACCAGGCCTTAAAAAGCCAATGCTGTTTGCAGTCGCAAATTCAATCAGGATGTCCCTATTTAAGTACATGCACTCATGAATCTGTGTTTCTCTCTCACTCACATGCTTACCAGTCATTTGATGGTCGAATATTCTGTCAGAGTCATGGCCTAGTGGTTAATGCACGTGCTCAAACACATTAAGCCATGGTGCTAATATGGGCGATGTGAACTCAGATTGAGTCTGCAACATTTCCCATTCATGTCAATCTCATCATTTCATGTCTATCTCTCATGGTGCCTAAAAATAAAAGTACTATTAAAAGTAAAAGTAGTCTGAACAATCATTCATTATATTCTAGGGCTTCTGGCACTATATAATAGATTTCTGTTTGGAAAAGATCACAATTGAAGTCTTTATTCAATGAATATCTAGCCAGCTCTCAAATCTAAACAATTTAAGTATGTGTATATTCAGTTTGATCACAAATAGTCATTAGATAACATTTGGCGCAAATTATTTCAATATACGCAATGGGATATAAAAATATTTTTAAACTTTTAATACAGTAACTATAAAAAATGAGAAATACATTTATAATAGTATAAATATAACGTCACATTGTTGGACATTTTTTGTAACCGCTTGAAAATTTGTCAGCTACTCATAATTATATTACCATCTAATCACTCTACACCAAGTATTAATAATAAAAAAACAAATAAAATAGATACATGCAGCCTACTGAAATTTGCAGTATGTTGCTTTCACACTTTAAGATTAGATGTGTCTTTTTTTGATTAAAAACCATTTTTCTTGTTATGCTCAGGTCTAAAATGTTTTGTTTGCTCGTAGTAGTTCTTTGTGAGCACAATATGCATTAAAAAAAATTATGCAATAATTGGAAGCAATTACGAGCAATTAGAAAAATCATGAAACAATTTTATAATAGTTGGTTTTGCATATTAAGTATTTTAACCTCAAAAAACATTTCACCTTTAAGATACAGTAATGGCTTCTTCCGCATAGCGTGGGATGGAAGACATGCTTATAAATTTTCTGTGGTTAACTAATGAATGCTCGGGGCTTTCCAGCACACTGCAACCAAACAGAGATTTTATTGTGTGCTTGTGTTTGGCTGGTAAAGGTATGGGGGTTTAACAGCTAGCATTAATAACAAGTTGTAAAGAATCATCCTGTGTGTTAATATGAATGAACCCCCGGAAACCAGACCGTTTTGCTTTTCTAGAAAAAGAAAAATGTCAGGACAAGATTCATTATCTATATGCATTCAGCTGTGAAATTTAACACGCAAAGGCTTGTTTTGGAGACTCATCCTTTCTGCTTCTATGGTTTTCATGCCATGAAGCTGCTGAAATTCACACTGTATATACGTGTGCATGCATGCAGTTTACTTTAGAAAAACAGAATCTCTCAAAAGGCCCCTGACATCTGTTCAGGGACAAAGGGCTTTACCTTTCAATAACACTTGTTGCTCCTCAGAGGGACTTGATGAGGATGATTATACGTTACATTCCCATGACCCAATTCTTTCATGCCTAATGAGCCAAAATGTTTTTTTCTGCAGCATCTGCAGAAGATAAGCAGATTTATTTAAAAACATCTCACAACACATCATAAATTAGATGACAATATACAGACCAAATTATGATATCAGTGTCTTTGCAGCACCAAAGATGTGCAGTATCACTTTACAATAACCACATGCCCACAAAATGATTAAGCTACAGAGGAAGTAAAGCATCAGCCCAGGTTTAAAGAACAGAATAGCATTATTTTGTCAGAGGGGCCCCTGACACAGGCATTATGTGAGGATTACTATATCATCCCATGGTGTTGAATTACGTATCATCACTGAGACCCCAAAGCAGCACAGGTATAAATAGCCTCACAGTGAAAGTAAAGTACAGTCTTGTTTGTAAAAAAGTAGGGTTGGTGATTAGCACCAGGCTTGTCATGTTACCAACTTATGAATTATGTGAAACTGCTGGATTGTATAACACCCTATGTGTGTTTAAGCCCAAACAATCAACCTGCCCTGGGGGTCATTACTGTTGCATACTCCCCTCTTGGTTTTCTGGCTTGCATTTCCCTGCTGAGAGAGGAATAATTACCCTCCAAATGGGGATGATGCAAGATAACATTCACTGTTGCACAATTTATCATCAGAATGACTGAAGTCTGTGTTTGGCACTCTCCGAACGGTGTGTAGGTGGCCTCCAGATCACTTACTAACACTTGACCATTTGGCCAAAAATAGGTATGCTAACTTCAGCATTTGAAAATAATTGGACATTCTTGGTTTCATTTTGGATTTTAGGACCACAAATGCCATTTGACATTTAAAGTTGCAATGAAATAGAAGCAGTGACAGATCTTTTTCCATATTGTGATATATATCAGAGTAAAACAGCTTATCAAAAAACAAAAAAAGTTGGTTCAATCCATTGGTTTTTGGTAGGATAAAGGCAGATCTGAATGTGAGCTTGCAGTCATTTGTGAGAAAGGAGTGGGGTTTAGCAGTCTTTCTCCAGAAGATTTGATTTATGGTATTTTGAATAAAAATTATGAGGTCAAAGAATATTCAGAAATTAAAAATATACTTGGATGAATTGTTCAGAATACGATCAATAACTTGCCTTTAAAAGTAGATAAGATGAATTTCCATTTCATGGAACATAACAAATGACCACATATAAAAACAATACTCACCGCTTGACTAAATTAAGTCAAACAAGTCTGTTCACTCAGCAGCCATCTTGGAAACTCCCCAGAGCAGCTATTTCCAGTCATCCAAGTACAGTTCTATAGGTAAAGACTGAAATATTTGTCAATTTTACATTACAATATCATATTTGAAATGAGACATTAACATCGGTGTCATAAATTGCAGTTCTTTAGCACAAAACCTGCAAATATAAACAGTATTTTTCAAGCTAGGCAAGCTAACACACATTTGAAAGTAAACAAACAGACACCGCCTCTTTGAAAAAGGTGATTGGCTTCCTTATCAATGGGGCGGGGCTTCCATTCTACTATTAAAAATATGATTGGTTCTTTTAACTGTAATTCAGTACTACAGCTGAGCGTAATTATTTATGTAACATTTTGTAAAACAGCAACGCAACTGCTTATGTGAAAGGTGTCTGTGTTTTACATCCTTTTCTGTGTATTATACATGACTACTCAAGATTGAGTAACTAAACTAATCATTTAAAGCTCATTAACAAAAGTTGTTTACTTAGAGCTTTCCTATCACCAAACACGCCGCTAGCCGTACTTTGCAGTTTTTGTTACAGCCACATGAGTGTAAACTGACATTAGACGGTGAGGTTCGTCAACCACATTAAGTCAATGATTTCTTCATCGGCACCTGGTTAAACTGCATGCCAGGATCCGGAGCCAGGAAAAACTAACTAATGAACTAGCAAAGCATATCAGGCTCATTGCTTCAACATGTTTCAGTGTATCCTCGCTAATAAAAACAAATCGCACGGACTTGTACCTCTCCTTGTTATTCCTGTCTGTTGCGCTTCCTCTGTGTGTCGACCTGGGAGTAAAATCTCCTTAATAATCACAGTCAGCAGCATTAGGAGCAGATGTTCGGTGTTCATTTGGTATGAGGGAAATGATTGTAATTAGGAAATGTAGATGTAAGGGCCTGATGCTCTCAGTGGAGTTTGAGGAGGGTTGTTGTTGGGCTGGGTGGTCTTCAGCTCTCTACATGAGGCCCTCAAGAACTTTTTCAGACCACCTCTAATTACACATGATTTTGTGGTTGCAGGATTTTAAATTTAGCTCTCATTATGAGTAATGAATGCACACATGTACAACATATACGCTTAAATGTTAAAAATTGCTGGCTGTCAGACAAATGGCCTGGTGGACACTGTATGTGTACCTTGTCTCTTTAAGTCTAGAACATCCAGTATGGGTCATATTCCAACCCAAACTTAATCAAACAAAGAAACAAACAGACAAAGGAAATAAATAAATTAAAATCAGTTATTATAATTGTAAAGAAAATAGTAATTAATCGCAAAAATACACAAAAATTAATTATTATTAGCATAATGTGAAAAAAATGCAGTCTTTATTACTATTACATTTGTTGTGCTTAAAAGTAATAAATAAAAACAATAAAAAATTTAGTTGTTTATAACATAACAGTAATAATCATAGTAATTATTATTGTTTATATAATATACTTATTATTATTAATAGCATGCATTTGATGCAGTATTCTATATATAAACATTGCATTACAGATATTGTGAACTACAAATACAGTGGGGGAAAATTGTGTTAGAGAAATATTCATTAAGAACAACTGGAATTACAATTTAAAAAAAAGAAATATATAATTATTTTTATTTAATTATTGTAATTGTTCATAATATATGAAATTATGTCACAAGACAAAAAAAAAAGATCCTAAAAACAGGCTTCATTTAAACTTTCAGAAAGAAAGGTACAAAAGCTGTCACTGGGGCAGTACCCTTTGAAAATGTACATATTTTACATATTGTACATATAAGGACATTAAAAGTACATATTAGTACCTAAAGTGTACATATTTATACCTTTTTGACAACTTGTCCCCAGGGACAACTTTTGTATCTTTTTTTTTATTTCTGAGAGTGTACAACTTTAAAATAAACTATATTTTGGTGTGACATGAGACCTGGGCATTATTGCAGCAAACAATACAAAAATAAAATTGATGGGTTTGTGCATGTCTTTTATTTCATTGTTTAACTTCTGAAAGTGTATATCCTCTGCGGGTAAGCCCACCTGTGTCTGGAGAGGTTAGTGTGACCTCTCCTTTTTTAAAGTGGAATGTATCAGTTAACAATATCAAATTAGGCAAGCAGGAGAGGGCATGGAGGCCAGTATTAAAGCAGGGCCCATTATGAACTAAATGCATGCACACACGCAGCTGGATCCCTGCAGATGAGAGGTCAGACACGCACCCGCATATATTATCGTTACTATAATCATCTCCACATTATACCATATACTTTTATAATACAGTCACACCTAAATGCAATTACAGTGTTTTAAAGTCTTAATTACAGTATTTTACAGTCAACAC
The DNA here is from genome assembly GCF_001515605.1 of Sinocyclocheilus anshuiensis. Lineage (NCBI taxonomy): Eukaryota > Metazoa > Chordata > Actinopteri > Cypriniformes > Cyprinidae > Sinocyclocheilus > Sinocyclocheilus anshuiensis. The sequence continues at coordinate 450,883 of NW_015548264.1, forward strand.
GGGTTCAGGTCAGGTTTCCAAACTGAATGGGGATATTCATGCATCCACAAGAGGACAAAATACAAATATCTTTTTAACCCACAGGACTAGTTCTTTTCAGTCTAGGGCGATACATATAATTTCTGTGGCAATCGTATTGAATAATGTTGTTTTTACTGTACTGAGGCATGAGAACTATCAATAGTGGCTTATGTAACACAATACACCATAAATCCCCATGGGATTAACATAGGAAGACGATGTTTTTTTATTTTTTATTCAGGGACCTTTATGTACTTGCTGGCCGTTCGAAACAGTGGCTAATGTCCAAAGGATTTCAATTAGCTTGTGTGAAAACCTCTTTATTTCACAACGTGTCTCTACACATTACAACGTGTCGGTAATGCTGGATAATTTGACCTTTCCACTTGCAAACTATTCAGGAACATGACTATTGCCTTTTTATTAGGCTTTACAACCCTGTGAAGGTGTCTAGCAAACATTCATTGGCAGGCTATAAAGTTTTGGTGCACATAAGTTTACCATTTTCTTTTATGACCTGATATCTCACACCAGCTTGTGTGTCTTTTTACTCTTCCGTGAGTCTGAATATTAACACAACAGTTAGAAAAGCACTTGCTAAAGCATTGATAATGGATATGGTGTTTTGACTGGCAGGAATGGGTGAGACTTTAATCAGGCTTCAACGTCTGTAAGGAAGTTTCCAGGTGTGAATAGCCAATTCAATTCAAATTCAGACTTCAGTAGTGAGTTCAGTAGTGTTAGTGGACTGAATGTGAATGGACTGATAATGGGTAATGAATAAGGACTTTGCGATTGAAGGAAAAGTAAATGCTTGGCGATCTGCACTGTATGGAAAATGGAGGCACGACCATTTGAGATTTCAATAAACTTGAATGTTTAGTTTGTGCATTTGAACTATGGATGTTTAGGATTAAGTTTTGTGAGAATAGCTGTAGTTTTACTTGGGAATATCTGAGAACATTCTGACTAATTCTTGTGTAAATTGTAAGGAAATTATTTGAACTTCCATTACTGTCAGGTTCTCAGTTTTTTTTTTTGTTTTTTTTTTTTACAAATGCAACCAATTTGTTTTTATTCATTAAGCTGTTTTACCGATAATTAAAAAAAAAAAAATCTTCAATTTAAGATTTTGCGACCTTAAAAATTAGGACTAAAACATTGTTGAAACAAATTGACATTTTTGGCTAAAGACAACCTTTTTTATTTGTTGCTCACCTCTTCTCTTTCTTTCTCGGTACATAAACCACACTAGCAAGCTTGTATAATGAGCATCAATGATGTTATGTGACGTTCGTCCTAAATGATTATAGTTTAAAAGCAGGCGTTAGTAGGTGTTGCTAAATTAACCATTTGGCAGAAGCCTCCGCTTGATCTTAAAGTCATAATTTCACATGGCCGACTACATTTCTGTTTGTCATAATGCAAGTACATTACAAATATTTAGACAGGGAAAATATGTCAGAGCGAGTCTGTGTCAATTCACAGGTATGCCCTGAAAGACTATTCGATGCTTCATCGCTTCCTCCTCCGTAATCCTCAGTGTTACTTAAGTCAGAACGACTGATCTAAAGAAATGGTATTCGAGAGACCGTCTGCGGTTGTCAGGTGAGAGAGACTGTGATGTGTTGTTCTGACAGTGTGAATTAAAACACATTCGGCGTGAGACATTACAATTCGGTCGTTCTCAAATCAATAGCGCAATCACCATCCTGCAGAGGCTGTGATAAAAATGGCTGAAATGAAATTAAATCCAAAAAACCCTAGCTAGGCATCCAACACTTTGTTTTTACACAAACATGACCGTATTTGCTTACAAATGTTGGTTTTGCTGTAATTGGAGCAGCTGCGTGCGACCAATTGTGCCATGATCCATTAGATTGATGCCTTGTCATTAACACGGGAAGGAAAGAGCAAATCTAAATACTTAGAGAGATGAGCGGAGGGAGCAGGGTGTGCGCGGGGGTCAGGGGTCACTGAAAAAGGCGTCATTAGTTAGGTAGCACTGACATGTGAATGCAGCAGGGCAGCATCCATTCTTAAACACTTGTCAATTGGCGTGGCAATGAGATGAAATATGCGTTATCGCTTATAATGGCTTGCCAGGGGAAGGTCGGCCCATTTTACAATGGGAAGAGGAGGATGTGAATCTTAGGTGTTTCTCACGTAGCTTCCCTTCCCTTCCCTTTAAGATAGTGCAGAGGTAACTGTGCAGGGTTTAGTGGTAATATGCTGCAACTTAAGCTTTCCAAGGAAGCAGGAAGGGTTGTGAACCTGCTCCAGGAAATGATGGGAACAATGTCTATTAACTGTGGTTTCTTTGTCTATATCTAGATAAACATTCCCAATAAGGTGTAATTTCTCTAGAAAAATAAGGTTCTTCTTTCTCATTGCTTCTCTTGGTTTCATATTTCTCTTATTAAGAATCACTGTGCCATTTTGATGGTGTTCCTGATAAACATCTTAAGAAGAGAAAGGGGTTTCTAACAAAGGTCATCCTGATGGTTAAGTGGTTCTTCACAGCTTCTGCCAAAAACCGAAGAGAAATCCATCTTGGTTTGCTTGTACTGTTGTTGCTATCTTATCTCGCTGTCTAAAACGACCTCTCAGTTCTGGAAGATGCTTGAGTTCTTCACGGTGACTTGAAATTTAACTAGGATGATTTGGCAATTGTTCAGTCTAGCAGTTTCACACAGGCTTAATGTGGCATTTCGACTGGACCGTGATGAAGTAGCTATGACCAAGCAGAGATGCATGTGAGGAGGGTCCAGCTTTTGTGTTTTGTGAGTATAATGATAAAACTAGCACATCTATCATTAAACACTTGAAATGCACTCTGCGATTCTTAAAAAGATAAGATCAAATACAACCCTAAAACTTATTATGCTTTTTGACCATTATTCTTAAAGCTTCTTGAGAGAATATGACTTCTCAGGGGTTTTTCCTTTGTGAGATTCCAGAACTGTAAAGGAATCAACACAATAAGGTCATTGTATCCGATTGAAGTGTGGAGGTGAGAGATGGACATTGGGTCCGTCGTCACTGTCAACACACTGAGTTCAGTCTGAAGGAATGAAGAGGAGGGGGATATTGAGCTTATGGAAATGCCTTAGAACTTGTAAGAAGTGAATCACAAGTAGGGTTGGGAACCAACCTGTATGTCCATTGTTCTCTGATAAGAGAACAAATGACTCTGATGAGCCGGTTCTTTTTAGTGAATCAATAACGTACAGCACAACCAGTGTAGTCTGATTCCCTACAGAATGACTCTAAGGAGTCGGTTCTTTTTAGTGAATCAAACACACTAACTGAAAACAGATTACAGATAAACTTTGTTTTTCCAGTTGTATTTTATAAAATGAGTAAAATGTTACCCAATATATTTTTCTCCACATATTTACTCCTTATAATGTACTAAAAGAATCATTAAGGAATGAGAATCGATCACCCCAGAATTTATTTGTTCATTTACTCACCCTCATGTTGTTTCAAACCTGTATGACTTACTTTCTTCTGCACAACACAAAAGAATATTCTGAAAATTTGGAATGCTTTTCTCCTTACAATGAAAGTAATTGGGGTCCAAAACAACACTGGACAGAAGAAAGTCATTCAGGTTTAGAAGAAAGTCATTCAGGTTTGGAAGAACACTAGGGTGCTCTCTACATAGAGCAGTTCCTCCATAACTTGCACTAATTGGAACCTTTTCCCAAAAGAAATTTTGGACACAAATGCACAGATATAAAGTATTGCAACAGCAGTTTACTTGAAATGTACTGAAAGGTTACATAATTCATTATTCCAAGCCCATATCTGATTCGGTGAGGTTAACATATATTTCCTGAGCACTCTCCGTTCTTCCTTGACATGATAAATGTAGCTGAAAAAACAAGAACTCTTGGCCATTGGTGGAAAACAACAAGCCCTTGATGCAACTTATGCAACATTCAATGGCGTATGAACTCTTCCAGGATGTACTTGACTTTGAATGTTTAGGAACAAAACAAATGGCTCTGCGGATTGAAGAGTGTTTGCTGTGGGATGTGGACAGCTATCTTACAGCAGGAATTTGGATGAGGGTTGTACTGGGATGGGGGTGGATTTCAGATTGAAGTGTAGGGGGAGGGCTTGAGTGTGAAGGGGGCTGGCCCAGGGGGGTCTGACTACAAGAATACATGCTACTTGGCACACACATCGATGCATTAATTTCAACGTGTTCACAAACACAGGAAACAACTGCATTCTCACTGACTATCCAAGCTACAAACCCCTTAGGGGAATTTAGACGGAATTTACCTGATATATTTGTGGACATGCTTGCTAGACTCTTCCTCCGTAACTTGCACTAATTGGAGGCTTTTCCTGAATGCTATAGGATGCATTACACACAGGTAAGATGCTTCTCGAAATGCAATCAAGTCTAAACTAGTCTTACACTGTAAATATGAAATTCTACACTATACACTCAGACTGACTGAGTGATAAGCATTTGATGACAGACAGAAACAGCAGTTGAAATAACATGGCATGGCCATATGAAGTGTTGGCATTACGGAGCTGAGATGAGGAGATGTAAGGAGGCACATGTACACTTGGAATATCTCAGGTACCATTTACACCTGATGTTGAGATTCATTTTTTGGACAATTTTGTGATCTAATCATTGAAATCACATTTGGAGATAGTCGAAAAATGTAACATTCATGTATATTTGGGAGGATTTTTCTCAACTTTTCTTTCAGCTTGTTTTTTTATGTTATCAACATGCAGTATTTAGTAACCATTTTAATATAAGAGGCTCATTCATTTAAAATTTATGCCAGTGTTCTTTTAAATTTGCTAATTTGCTAAACTAATTTAGTTAAGGGGGAATGTAATGTATTATTAAAATATTTGGGGGTCCAAAGTAAAAATTATAATTTATCATGTATAAATCTTAATATGGGAGGACATGTCCCATTTAGTTAGTAAGATGTACATGTGCAGGTATAATTGAGCTACAGCAGGTATTTATCTCCTCTGTCCAAGTTTACATGATGCAATGCATAATTAAAAAATTGAAGGACTAAATACATGTCACGCATTATCTTGTGTTTTTTTTTTTTTTCATCTGCTGAATGCTGTGGCTAATGGTAGTTCGATTAATGCATAGCCTATATATGCTGAGAACTATACTACCTAGTGGCAAATTTACATTGCAAAGGTGGCTTTCAGGTTTCTTTACACTGTTTAATGCTGCTCAGAGGTGGCATAAATGCATTTACGCAGCAATTACAACTGTATAATTTCATACTAGGGGCTGAGGTGGGTCTGAGCAAGCATAATTTAGTCTGGCTTTTATGCGGCATTGGGCCTTGACCAGGGACAGAGCAGCCTTAACTCTGCTGTGTAAAGACACCTAACTATTGGAGTTCACAAAAAACATACACTAATACAATATCAGTTAGACTAAAGAGTTTACATGACAATTCAAGAGAAATTATGGCTTAAGTGTAACTAAAAATTAAAATGTGTATAAATGTTTGTGGTGGTTAGTGCACTGGTCATGTGACAATTTTTATTATGCTTTTATGAAGGGCTACAGGTTTCATTCAACTCAATCGTTGGTCTCTATATGCATTGAGACCAAAGATTGCTTGGCCACACCGTTGCTTGTAGCATGTCAAACTCACTTAGATTACTTGACACTTTACATTAGCGAAACTTTCATATCCTAGGCTTGACAACAGTGGCACTGTGAAGCCCAGGCTTGTTGAATCTCAGCCTCAGGTGGAATGGTTGTAATCCAAGCCTCAGTTAATCCACACACCAGTCTGTGTTTATTTCATAAGTGTTTCATATTTGACACAGTAACTCCCGGCCAGCGCTGAATGCACACTTTCCTGTCTGAGGTGCCAGTCAGATCAGTGGCATACATCTGGAGCGTGTTTACATTTATCTGCTGTTGCGACTTTTTAAAAAAGACCTCTCTTCAATGTTACTTTCCTCCTACGTATGTTTCTTTGAAAACAGGGCAGAGTAGATCCGTTCTGTTTTTGTTTTTGCCACAAAGCCACACATTGTGTCGGTGCCAGAGAGTGACAAGGTGTAATGTGAGTGCTTGTGTATGTTGGCCCTGGAAGCCAACAATAAATTTAGAGAGCCCTAAAATAATTCAGGTTTCTTTCTAAGGCATTCATAATGATCTAAAATCCTAGTCTGCCGCTTATTTCATTGCTTGGTTCAGAGGACTGGATGTGGGTCTGACCATTCATTGTCATTCAGGTGTGGTAATTGCTGAGAAGTTACTGGGCACTCATGTGAGAAATGAATTCGCATTTGACCGGGGTCATAGAAGGTGAGCTGTATTGTGATCGAGGCAATCCAAATGACATTTTCCATTAAGAGAACAGGGAAAATGTTATCTGCCCCAAGATATCCCTATCTATCGATGCCTCTTTGTATTGCAAATCTATTATCTTTGCTTCTCAGGGTAGTTAAAATAATGGGAATAACAGATAACTCATAACATGCACAAGACCAGAAACCATCTAAACGCATAGTGGACAATCAAGACCTATGATAAAACATTCAATCTGTAATCTATCTCATAATGGACTAAAAGTTCTTAGGACTTTCTCTGTGTCTCCGGGGCAAGCTGAGAGGGGGCTTGTGTGAAGCTCCAACCTCAACCCAAACAAGGGTGTTCACACACTATATCGAGCTCATTTGCAATTCAAAATACCTGAAGTAGGAGTGTTCTTTTCAACACCTTGGGACCAAAGGCATTTTATCTACAGAAAGTACTCTGAAGTGCTTAAGCATCAAGATAAAGAAGGCATGGAGAAAGAGCCACGAGTGTTTAATCCTGCTTCGTGTACACATTGACATCTTATCTGCAAGCTTAAGGCTTGGCCTGAAAGGCAAGACTCTGCTGACATTTCAAAGCACAACTTCCCTTCATTTTAAATATCTGGCAATTCTTAAAGCTCAGATAGATAAAGGAAACCGCAGCACTGGGAGTTGCTCTCCAACTCCATTTTAAAATGTTTTGAGAACATTCTTCCCTTAAGGACAATGCATATTTCACAAAACAGATGCAGCTGTAAACTTTGGGTATCAAACTTGAAAATCTAAATCTCTCTTTTTTTATCTGAACAGTGGCCCCATCTGATGAGTCTTGAGACTACATCAGTGATCTGGCCCATTAATCGGGCACCAGACATGGACTCGAGAGGAGCCAAAGTGGCAATAGGATTTCAGAGGAGCTCAACCTCTGATGATGACTCTGGATGCGCTCTGGAGGAGTACACATGGGTTCCTCCTGGATTACGACCTGAGCAGGTAAACCTTAAGCCTCAAATCTCATTATATGCATAGATTTCTCACCAAAGTCAAGGGCAGACTGCCGTAACTAGAAGTATAAAGCATAACTCATGCTTTTGATACTTCTAATTATCTGCAGACATCCAAAAATTCAGGCAGAAACTGTCTTTCCCTTTCTGAATCCACAATTTTTAGACATTTCATGCCAGACGGAAGCAGCCGATTTAAAGCATTTCCTTTTTCGTGGTTTTACTTCAAGTCTGATTCTCAGCCAATTTAGATTTGTAATATAAAACCAGCCAGTCAAGCTTTTGAAGTTTGATGGCTGCCTTCACACTTGGGTATGAGATTTTCAAGAGGGTCTGAGCATCTGAACGTGAGGTTTAGGTAATGCATGCATTGGCTGGCATCTCATCTACCCTGAAACTCAGCTGCACATGACCTTGCACGGAGGCCAACAGCTCTTAATGAATGTACACTTTGACGTGGGCAAAGTCTGGCAAGCTTTCTGAGTGGAGACTGGACACTCTCAACCTTGACATTGAGCACACATGCGAACTATATCTGACTGACAGGGTGTTGATGGGCAGCACAAAGCCAGCTCAAAGTAGCAGAAAACTTTTAAAGGACAGAACAACTAGTAAAGCACTACAGAGTTAGGAAAATTAGGGAGGGAAAATATTTACATGTTGAAAAGTCAACCATTTTTCTTAGAAAAGAAATACCATTGTGAGGAACGAGAATTAGCGGTAATTGCTTTGAATCCTCCCTGCGGTGTACAAACTGTTGCAGGCATTTTATGTCCCCACTGAGACGCGTCTCAGCAAGTGAAGTCATTAATGGCAAAATGCTTAAACTACTGCCATACTCTGGCAGGAAAATTAATAGCATTGTTTTAAAAACATATCAAATGACTTGTTACGCTTTTTAGTTTGCATGCCGATTAATCAAAAATGTTTGCTAGAACTTGTATTGTCTAGTAAATATTTCCCAAATCCATTGTTCAATGAAAAACCATATTACACCATTATGTTGAAACTATCTCTGTGGTTTCGAAGGTAACACTTTACAATAAGTTAATTTATGCACGATAAACATTTATGAACATTTAAACCACATTTATTAATTTGTCAAATGTCAATTCATAAATTATTATATTCAATAATATATTTTAAGTCAGCTATTGAATTAGACAAGTACAAATTAGCTATTGAATTAGATTAAGTTATAGAACCTTGTTGTAAAGTGTTACCGTTTAAAAAAATATTACCAGTCAAAGCTGGTGTTCCTCAGTGCATTGGCTTAAACTGCTTGAATTGTACTTGTGTGGTTCAAGCACTAGTCCCAACAAAACAGCCATTTAGAAAACCTGCTTTCTTGCCCTGCTGTGTGCAGTAAGCAAACAGAACCGAGACTGTGTCTAGGGGATAGTTGGCACTTTCCTGAAACAAGGCAATACACAAACACACATGCAGCAGAACCAATGGGGGTGGAGGTTGGTCTAGAGTGAAAGAGGGACTGGAGTGAAGCTGAATGTTTTTCTAATCCCCACCTTCTCCTCATTTTTCAAAACGTGGAGTGGGAGGCCTGACATCCTCATGAAAGCTCTTCTCTCAGTTCTGTGAAATGCACTGCAATCAGCTTTGAATGAGGAAGAAACTGTGATTTGAAGGCAAAAACATAATTCCTGAGGCTTAGAGAGAATTTAGGGCAATTTGTATGACAGCTCTCCGTATCGAATCCCACTCACATCCCAAACCCACTGCTACAGAAATAACAATCTGCCTTCATCTGGATAGTAACACTTAAAACACAAGGAACATTCCAGCGGGCATCTATCTTTGTGTCTTTAATGGCGTACCGCCCCATAAATATTCTTCAGGGTCGCCACTGACAAGACACCGCTGTTTAAACGCTTTGTCCCGGTCAATGATATACCCACTTCCCCCTTGTTGGGGGAGACAATCGGGAGAAGCCTGTATGACAGGTTGAATGTAGTAGCACCAATTGAGGCTGGTGTCTCATTTCAGCTTTCAGCTGTTGAAAGCAAACCCTAATCCTCTCACTCTCTGTTTGCCTTCTTTCCCCCATCAGGTTCAGATCTACTTTTCGTGCCTGCCAGAGGAGAAGGTGCCATATGTCAACAGCCCAGGAGAGAAACACAGGATCAGACAACTACTCTATCAGCTGCCACCACATGACAATGAGGTACGAAGAAAAAACCGAACGATGAAAGTGACAGAGATGACTGCTGGAATACACAACGGTTTTACTAGAGGACTTTAAGATCGCATAGATAGAAGTGCATACAAATCCCTCTCGGGTTGGCATACAAAGATGTTTTAGTACTATCACAAAGGGGTATCTTTAGCCTTTCCTCTAGCAGCAATAAAATGTTCCTCTGTGATTTTTATGGTGCTTGCTGTAAGTCCTAGTACTGTGTACTTTAGCAAATTCCTGGCATAACTCTGGGTTACAGATCTAAAAGGCTCCTCACGTGTGGCATCATTGTTTACCCAACGCCCCCGCTCCGCAGGGCCAAACGGAGCAAATTGTTTGTCTTTTGTCATCTTGTATGAGTTCCACAAGTCGGTTGTAAACTTTGAGGTCAATTTGTGTACTTTTTAACTTAGCTCCAGAAAAGAAACTCACGACTTTGGCATCAAATGCAAACTTTTCCCACCCCTTAAAAAGAGGTTGAAGCCTTTGATAGAACTTATATCAGCTATTAATCTGTTCTTCATTTAAACACATCTTTTTTACCTTTGCTTCAACACAGATCCGATACTGCCAGTCCCTCAGTGATGAGGAGAGACGAGAACTCCACATGTTCAGCATTCAGAGGAAGAAAGAGGCACTTGGGAGGGGAACACCAAAACTGCTTCCCAGAGCCCTGCAGCACGTTTGCGAGCATGTATGCATAAACGTTCCTGGTATTTTTCCCACCATCTGTAAAAATTTAAACTTGCAAATATCAAAATTAAAGATAGGAAGACATGGAAGAGACCACATTAAAACTCCTAAAGGTTATTTTGTGAATGTCTTTAATGTATACTCATTCAACCAACTGCTACACTTGAAGGAAGATATATAGTTGTTCCTGTGACCATTAATTCTAGCCATATCAAATCTACTTGAAAATGAAAATGCAGTTTCTGCTTCATGCTACATTCACTTGGAAACAGTGTTGACTTGTCATGGCAAATCAGACAACTTGGAATCAGGCAAATGGTCCAATTACGGCCTAAAGACAACCAAAGCACAGAGAAAAATCATGGAAAACATTAAGGATTACAACACACAATCTTTGGCTGAAGACCATCTCCTTCAGGGGCTGGAGTTAGCACATGAGAGCCAGTTCAGAGGGTTGTTTCCTGTTGAGAAGACTTATAAACACAAACCAAAAAAGTCTAGCATCATAATACCTCCGAAAACAGATGTATCCCTTCACCACAAATTGCCACACAAGACACTGCAGAGCAGTGCTAATCTCAGGTCTCTGGTTTCCGTTGCCGAAAAAAATTTGCGGGACACTCAACACCCCTGTTTCCAAGGCCAACGGCCATGTAGTAATAATGGGAAGCAGCTGTGAAATGAATACTTTGGCAAAAGTACTTATAAAAAGACCATGATTATGCATTTGGTCATGCTCAGTTGGTCTTTAGAAGACCATTTCAACAGAGATGGGGGACTATTTTTAATTAAAACTTAATGTCTTTTTTTCAAAGAAGAATGTAGAATAAAGCCCAGTACATTGTAGGATGACTTTGTATGGCCAGAGCAGCCATACGCCAGCCTTTAATTCTCATAAAATCTTTTTTTGAATTGCAGTGTAAAGAGAACATTAAGGGTGGAGAGATGGCAGTGTTTGCTTCACGAGCGGGCCCTGGACCTTGCTGGCACCCAGCATGCTTTACTTGCTCCACCTGTCAAGAACTTCTGGTAGATCTCATCTATTTCTACCACAATGGCAAAATCTACTGCGGTAGACACCATGCAGAGCTTCTGAAGCCACGGTGTTCAGCTTGTGATGAGGTGAGGATATATATAATTTTCTAAAGGACCGATATACAAAGAAACTAAATGTACATAGCCAATACAAATTTTTTATTTTGTGTCTCTTCATAGATAATCTTTGCTGATGAGTGCACTGAAGCTGAAGGTCGTCACTGGCACATGAAACACTTCTCTTGCTTTGAGTGCGAGACTATTCTAGGAGGACAGAGGTACATCATGAAGGATGGCCGTCCCTTCTGCTGTGGATGCTTCGAGTCACTATATGTAGAGTACTGTGAGGCCTGTGGGGAAAATATTGGTGAGTTACCTTTGGAACAATTAAAAACTGTATGGCAGGGATGACTATTCCTGCTCCTGGAGGTCCACCAATTTGCAGACTTTAGCTCCAACCTGGTCCAACATACCTGCTAGAAGGTATTGAGTAATCCTGAATACCGTAAATGGCTGATTAATTAGGGTTAAAGCGAACCTCTACAGGAAGGTGGTCCTCCAGGAGCAGGACTGGCCAACTCTGTTACCTGTATGAATATCTGGTTGAAAAAGTACAGCATTTCTTACTTGATTTACCTTTATTCAGGAATCGACCATGCTCAAATGACATATGAGGGTGTACACTGGCATGCTACTGACAAATGCTTCTGTTGTGCCCAATGCAAAACATCCCTGCTGGGCTGCCCCTTCCTTCCAAAAGAGGGCCGGATCTACTGCTCTAAGGACTGTAGCCTAGGTGAGGACATCCATGCTTCTGACTCTTCAGACTCAGCTTTTCAGTCTGCCAGATCACGGGAATCTCGACGTAGCATAAGAATGGGCAAGAGTAGTCGCCCTACAGAGCAGTGCCAGCAGACAAAACTCTATTCAGCAACAGATTACAGGACCTCCAGTCTCTGTGGTGACAACACGGAGACTATGTGTCATCAACTGGAGAGAATCAACTTTGCAGAGGACAACTACTGGAGAGACCGTGATGAGCAGGAAGGCCCTGAGGACTGTGTGGAAGATTGGGCTGAGCATGAAGACTACATGACCCAGCTGCTATTGAAATTTGGAGACCGTGGTGTCATTCACACGGAGGACACCAGGCCAGCCGAGCCATGGATGATGAAAGACTCTGAGACCAACAGGACCAAACCAGAAATTAAGATCAGCAGCCATAATTTGGCAAGTAAGAAGCACCACACAGAAATGTATTGGGCCCAGTCTCAGGATGGACTTGGAGACTCTGCCTATGGTAGTCACCCTGGTCCAGCTAGTGCTAGAAAGATTCAAGAGCTGGAGATGGATCAGGGAGCAGTACCTGGATTCTGGTCTGAGCCTAGGCAATGGTATGAAGACTCATTGGAGTGCATTACAAGTGAATTCCAGAAGGCAGAACTCAACATTGGAGATTCAATGGATTCTCTAGCTCTCTCAAATATTACAGGTAGGAATGTCCTTTTCAAACAGCTTATATCAGAGTCTTGCTCCTTAAATTAATCTTAATGACTCATAACATGTCTTCCATTTCTCAGGAGCTTCGGTGGATGGAGACAGCAAAGACAGACAGACCATCTACTCCCTCCAAAACATGAAAGACCAAGAGAGAGAGTTGGATGAGTGTGATAACATTAGTAACATGGGCACACTAAACTCCTCAATGCTCCACAGAAGTGTTAATTCCCTGAGGAGTTTAACCTCTGAGCTGGACCGTGAGGAGACACTGAGGCAAGGAGGGAGAGAAGACGAGGAAGAAGAGGACAGAATTCCACCTTATTTTGGAGAAGAACCACCCTCTCCACTGCATCTTCCAGTGCTGAGAAGGACCAAGTCTCAGTCTCAGCCCCAATCCAGACCTCAGCAAGTGAAGTTCTCCGACGAGGTTATGGATAAAGGATATTATGGCGGATTAGGCTTGAGGCAACCACCCATGAGCGAGAGGACTCGCAGACGGACCCATCACATAGAGGAGGAGCCACAGAGACATCCTGCTAACAGACATCACAAACGCAGACAGGGCCGGAAAACACGTTCAGAAAATACCTTGCACCTGCCTTCCAAAAATCGGGGTAAATTGCATGTTGTGCCTCAGATAATCAGCTCAAGCATACCAGAGCCCAGGAACGGTATTCTTTTAAATCACTCGGCACACAGTCAGCACTCTTATCATCAAACCCCATCAGACTTTGCTCAGCAGGGCATGGTCCGAATGGACCACTTCCAAAACCTTTGTGACGATGATGACGATGATGATGACTGTTGTTCAACATGCTCCTCTTCATCTTCAGAGTCTGAGGAGGAGGGATTCTTTCTTGGTCAGCCAATTCCCAAACCCCGATCTCAAAGTTTTCATTATTACACAGACGACTATCCGACTCGCGTCACTGCTTTAACACCTCCTTTCGGTTCACGGACCAAACTGAAAAAGAAAGGTCATAAGGGCAAGAACTGCATAATTTCTTAAGACTTTAGACTGAAAGCCTGCATCTGCTGCAGCTGGAACATACACGCGCGTGATTCTAAAGAAGCTGGAAAACAAAACTTGTTTTTCCTCGAGATTTAAGTTTTCTTTACAAGTACAGAGTGTCAGTTGTGTTGCTGTTGGTCTGAACAATGAAAGTAACATGTAATATTTCCTTGTACATTGTATAGCAAAACCATTATTCGCAAAAAAGCTAATTTTCTTGAGTAGCATGTAGACTAACTAAATCGTTATTTAATAGTGCAAGCAATGTATATTTGTTAAATTAAGATTGGAATACTGATATTTTTATATCCAAATATGTTAAATGATTAATTATGATTCCTGGCCTCAGATGTTGTTATAATTATTGATCAACAAAATTGAGGTTTGCCATTTTATTGACCAGGGGTTTGCAAATGCAAAATATATATGCACTATTCATATGCTTAATGGCCTCGTTATGTTACTCTGCAGGTGTAAAAACTGCACCTTTAAACATTTTTCTGTCTACAATATGCTTATGCGCTTAAACAGTGTTGGGGGAATCTTCTCTCTATTATATACATTTCACCACAGGTAACATACTATACCTTTTTAACATTAAGATGTCAATAAAATAATTCAAGAGCGATTTAATACATTCCATTGCACCTTGATTTTTCACATTTGTTCATAGACTGAGAAAATTAAAAAATATGATTACTAAACGTATCAACTTTATTTAATTACAAACATGAAATCACAAAAGGGGTTTAAATCAAAAGGAAAAAACATGCATTGCAGTAGGTTCAAGACTCTTTAATACTACACAAAAGAAAAACTACACAAATACTTGTGTTGGGTTTTCACAATATAGTGGCCGGAAAATGGGATTTAAAAAAAAAAAAGATCAAAATGCATTATTGTCAGCTGCACAGCTTAACAGTACTACAGATTGCAGCAATTTGCTGAACCCATAAAGATTACTTACCATAATTCATTCTTCAAATGTTCTCACTGGTTTGAATGTAAGTGAATTAACTGGCAACAACATAGAACCCTTTCAGCTTATACACAATTGATCAGAACAAACACCATCATCTAGTAAATCTCCTCAGTGGGTTAATAATCTCTATAGCTTCTGCAATTAATAAGGAATAGAGCAAACCCTCTTCTGGCACTGCTTTCCTTGTGTTTGCCATCTAATTTTTTTTATTTATCTTAATGTTGAAAGGTTACAAAATGATTATACAACCTAGCATCGACTAGTGTCAATGGATGAACGGAACTGCATAAATGAAATACATAAAGAGATTTTCCTTGCCCCGTTGCAGACCAGGAAGGTGGACACTCAGTACACATGTACATTGGCCCTTACATAAACCATAAAAAAACAATGAAAAACTTTTGTGTAGGTACAAAGGGAGGGGGGCTGCTGGTTGAGTAAAATGGGGCCACCTTAGACAGCAGGTTCAGGCTGACGTACCACCTCATCGAGTTCAGCAATGAAATTTTTCAAGTCATCAAGGCATCGCTCACGGATCTCTATCAGGTTCTCTTTCAGTGGGTTCTGCAGGGGCTTTTCTAAGCTGGGTTCCTTGGCCACCAGCATCTTCACCACCATGCCAAACGTCTCACAGTCCTGACGATAGACCTATAAAACAGCCCAATGTTTAAAATTATAAAGCAGTAATATTGTCCAACATGTACAATGTGCACACAAATGTCATGGGCAATCCCCAATCACTGCATAACAGTGTATGTTCTTCATGGCTAGTTACTTAGACCTCATCAAACAAGGTTCCTTAAAGTGTGTTAAATGTGGCACTGTAAAATGTGGTTTTCTTTTCCATTTAGCTTTCTAACCAACATAAAAACACATGCCTTGACAAGCTCAGACAACAATTTCTTGATGATAATTCATCCTGGAGCTCACAATAAGATTTTTTTTCTTCTGCTGAGCAAACCATTCAGATATGTATTTACCCTGTTAACATTTTCATTGGCCTAAAAAAATTAATGAAAAGTTGCATTTAACATTACATTTTTAAGCAGCAAAGATGCCGCATTAATCTAATTGGAAACAATACACTCTGCTTGTGCTTTACTTTTCTGGCAAATACATTGTGTTGTCAATCACGACACAGTCTCAAGACCCATCTCATAGAACAGACCATGAAAGCATCATAAATCTAATTATTTCTGTTCACAGAAGACATGGGGATGGAGAGCTGTTTTGTTTTGTATTTGGGAGAACATTCTGCCTTTCTGATCTGCCATCCAGACGATAGAACTAAGCCCTAAACCAAAACTCTCAGAGCTCAGTTGTGTTTACTGTGGTTGGATAATCAAACACTTCTGGACATCAAAGCAATGCTTCAGACCCAGGGGAGTCTGCATAACCTCTGCAATTACCTTCACTCACACACAGCCCTCAGGACATGTAACTTATAGCTGGAGATCATATCTTGAAACTGACTCTACAATTTACATCAGGAGACAGTGATAAACTAAGACTGTCACGACTAAACGATGGCACAGAGCAACACAATGCACCCAACCAAAACTGAAAGAAACTGATGGTTAAACATCTCACCAGTTTCCAAAATGGTCCTGACATTACATAACCATACAACAACATCTGGAAGTACTTAATATATAACAGGAACTGAAAACTTAGGGCATAATTAAACAAAAAAAGACAATGCATATCTTCCATGGTTCCTGCTACCTGCCCCCACAAGTCTGGAAAAGAAATGTGGCCACCCAACTAATTGTGCTGACTAATAATTTTTGCAGTGAGCTCCTCATTAGCTTCTAACATAAGGGCTCTTTCCCATGGCTGAGTCAAGTTCTAGTAAAATGAGATCACCTGGTTCCAGGAATCACCAAGGCCCACACACAAAGCCCAGAGTTCTTGTGTGAGAACTGCCTCTAATAGTCATTAAGTCGAATAGGTTCAATGAGAAGACTCTAATAGTCAATTAGAACATTCCAGAATAGAATGGATAAATGATGTAGAAAGGAAGTACTCAGTAGCCTGAGGCTGCAGGTTAAGAGACCGCAGTTAAACAGTCAATCTGTGCGACTGCTTAAAATGCATTAACGCTCAGCAAATAAACCTGGTTGCTGGAGCCTTGTAGCCTACGTGCTATTTTAAATAAAACCGGTTGAAAATAATGTTAGTTATAAATTTAGATCAGTACTATATACTTAATAAATAAGAGTTTAAACTAGTAGTAATATGGCAGCGGTAGCACTGCTTGCTTTTGCAAAACTTGCTGCCACAATGTTAAGTTGTGTGAAGTTTCCAGGATGCTATGTGGTTGCTAAGGTGTTTTGAACGGTTTTTAAGTGGATGTTTACTGGTCCAAGCCAATAGAGCTCGTGCCTAAAGGTGAAATCACAGCAAAATTCCAGAAAATTTTGGCAGACAAAAAGGTCCATTGTTCAGTCAATATGCACTCTTGAATCTGAAGTCACCGTTTGCTGATGTAGCGAGTTTGCGTGAAAAGCTTGAATGAGAAATCTGCATGGGTGAATTCCAAATCGCACCGATTTTCCTATTAAATTAACTGTATTTTAACTGTGAAATTTTAGTGAGCAACAGTAAATGTGATCACACCTTTATATTCTCGGATATTTAGGTCATTAAAGTCTTTTTTTTTTTTTTTGCCCGTTTTATTGTATGCCAGACATAAAATCTTAAGTCAGATATGAGTTACAGATCCTGGCCCTGCAAGAGAAAGTCAGGGATGATCTGAAGCAGAGGTTAACAGGAAGTTCTGAAAGACCACTATTTTTTAAAGCAAATTTATTCTATTTGCAACACTTTTTCTGCTGCTTTGAAATGATTAAATTAAACATTTTAATAGTATCAATTGTGATTCTAATTCATATTGCTATGCTATCATTTTATGAGATATCCTTGAACATACAAAGCCACCATAGCCACACAGAGATTAAATAATTCTTAACAATGCCAAGAATAACATACCAGATACTTGTTTTAAACGTAACAGTGCAAAAGGTACCTTAATTCACTGTATGTAGGAATGTGACAAAATAAAAGAGTTTTGGAAAGAAATTAGAAATATGATAGAGCATATGGTTTCAATAAGGTTACCATTAGATCCAGGGTTTTTCATTCTTGGCATTCATCCAGAAAATTGGAATATTAAAAAGGATAATCAAGTATTGATAGATATGTGCATTTTTACATGGCAAAAGGCTCATTGCCATTTATTGGAAAAAGACAGAAAGGCCTACCATAACTCATCGGTTAAGAGAAATATCTTCATGCATTGCAATGGAAAAGATAACCTATATGCTTAAGGGTAAACAAGCTAAATTTAAGAAAATCTGGAGTCCATTTTTATTATTTATTGAATGTAGGGATATTAACAATATAATAGAGGATCAAAATTCTTGATTGGGTATTTAAATATATTTTAATGTGCATTATATTAACCCCTTACAACGGCAGTTGTTATTGGTTGCAATGGATTATTAAATCTAACTTCCAAAGTACAGATTGTATTAACCCTTTGTTGGTTTTGTGCTTTACACTTTTTATGTAATATGAGCCCCTAGTGTTTGTTTGTTTGTTTTCTTTTCTTTTCTGTACATAGTAAGTATTGTTACAGACACGGTATGTACATGTGTCAGTCTTGTGTTTCAAGAAAATGTAATAAAAATAATATTACAAAAAAAAACAATGCCAAGAATGCTGGGAAGCGATTTCCTAGAGCATGCTCTACTTCCATAGACTTCCTGTGAACCCCACCTCTGTTACCCAATCAAACAGGAAAGCTGAACAGGACCTAGAGTGTGTGTGTGTTCTTGTTCAGCCTTTCATGTGCCATTTTTGTACTGTGGGAGGCTGATTCCTGATTCCGGGTAAAGATAGCAGAGAATTATTCAGGAAGGGCGGGAAAGACAAGGAGGGAAAAGTGGGAAAGTATCTATACACTAATAACTTTCAGAGTGGTTCAGCGAAAGTTCAGTTCTAGTTGTGTAAGTCCAAAGTTAGGTGTATTATATAAAAGCTTTGAGTATAATGTTTTGGTGTGTGAAATTTCAATATATTCATCTGTACGCCCAGCAATATGGAGTAAAAGTAACATTAGTTAAATGCAATGAACGTCTCAAATGAAATAGCTTGTGAATTGAACTGTCAAGAAATTTACTGTACATACATTAGCATATAGATGCCCCCAAGCATATGGACTAAAAACCACAAAGCACTGATATACAATCCCAAATAACTGTTAAGGATGCATATTCACCTTAATATAGTATACTATCTTATGCCTATGTTCTGGAACAAGAGCATAGAAAACCTAAGTATAGCAAAACATCATGTAAGGGTAATGGTCTTTAGGGGCAACTGTGTATCAGTCTATTATTTTATTTGATCTGACATTTTCAGATCAGAAACATCAAACGCGATTAAAGAACGGAGGAATCAAACATCCCTGATGGACCTCAAAAGCCTTGCTTCAGACCCAGATTAAGCCTCACCGTGGACTGCAGAACTATCACAACAAAGATGCCCTACTTGCAGTACTTTAACAGTAAGGAATTCAGTTTCGTTAGAATCACACGGGCTCATCTTTAAAATAAACATCTTGCTGGTCAAAACAAAACAATCAAGAGCCAACTAGATTCCTCTCTGAGCTTGACTTGAACTGAACTTGCTTAAAGCATTGAAAGAGTACAGCATTTATTATGTTCAACAACATCATTTAAAAGAGCATTTTGAGTACTTCTGAGTACTTCCACTTGCATGTATTTTGTCTTTTTCCTTCCTTTTTGATCATCACATTTACTAAGGAGAAACAAAGGTAAAACACCCACTGTCTCAGCTTTCTGTAAAAGTTCAGAACGATCGTAATAAAGTTCCTGCTCTCTCCTCCTCTTCTTTACTAGCCCTATTAAATGAAAGATGGGATCCCACAGGAGTGGTGAGCCAGCCCTCCTATTGAATACAAGCCTTTGGCTCAATAGCTGCTGACGATGCACAATTTTAACTGTCGGCTATTGACCCAACCTTGAGCTTTATTGAGTTATTTACATATCGAAAACAAATCTGATTTTATGTATGGCTAAGCTTTCCTTCACAGGAAGCCCTTTGAATCAGTTTTAGTGTTTGAATAGCTCTTTGTATTCTCGATCACTTAAGCATCTTTTCCTGCATAAATGACTGACAGATCTACATTTCTGTAATTTGCTCAGGATTTAATTTTTTTCTGCACTTCTTTTGAAGTGGAAGTCGACGTGATTTGCCCTGAATGCACATATTTCAGTGACAGTGTGTGGATGCCTTTCAGGCCAAAGCCTGTTATTTCACAAAGTGTGTGTGTTGTTTCTGTTTAAGTGTCCACCAGATGTTTAGCTTCTCCTTCAATCTGGTCTAGCCATCTCTACACTCTGCACTTTACCTTTTTTCAACAAACATTTAGCTGGCATGCACTATACAGCACGTTTTTTGGTTTATATACACTTAAACAATATACATCTAATGGGTCGTGGGACACAAAAGTATGAATTTTGAATAATGCGCCAGTTGCTCTTTTCCATGCAATAAAATTGAGTTAATAATAACACACTCGAATATTTTAAGTGTCAAAGCATCATAAAAATGGTCTGTACGACTCTTGAGCTAGTTTCCATGTCTTCTGAAACCATATGATGGCGTACAAGCAAGAAAGCCATTGATCTCCTTGATTCAAACATGAGAGTTTATGTGATTGGACAAAGAATTGTTCTTGTATGTTTAATCTTTTGTTTTCAGCACTCAAAACTTATCTGAATCATTAATTCATGAGTTGGACTGATCTGGTTCTTGAGTTCAACACTGACTCAATGATCAGTTCACAACATTTAACGGTTTACTGAAGAATTCAGTAAATAATGACTTCGAGTTTAGTTTGTTTCTATCATGCGCTATCATATGGCTTCAGAAACTTCCTTGAAGTATTGTGAAGTATAGTGTCATGGACCACTTTTGATTCTTTATGGTGCTTTTGCATCCATTTTGCAGCGTGAAAGCCTCATACACATGGGGACCAATTAAATGAAAAAGACCGACCAGTACAATTCTTCAAAACTGTTACACCAAAGAAGTATAATTTTCTTCTTTTTTTTATTATGTTTCATCTTGGCAGAGAGCATATACTTTAAATAACCTAAAATGTAAATAGTTAAACTCTTTCTGGCAACCCTATTAATAATATACAGCATCCTGAAAAGGAGGCATTAAAACAAGTATGTGGCCATTAAAATAAAAGGCAACACACTCTCAGAACTATGGTAAGAAAAGCTCAAAAGCGATTTTTGGCATTTCTCAAACCTTCTCAATTTCCCGAGCCTTGGCAGCAATAGCTTGAGCACGTCGCTCTTGAAAGTCGTCCATGACAGAGGAAGCTTCATCTACGGTGGGTGGAACTTTATCTGTGGGCCCTTCCACCGTTGTCATGTCCTCCTGCAGTACACAGGACAAGGCACTTTTAAAGGCTAGATTAATCCAGAAACATGTTCAGAGTAAAACACCCCAACAAATGCTGGAAATCAACATTCAGGAAAGTCCTGTTTTCTCCAAAACGGAAAAGAGGCAATGCAGAACAACGTCATTGCATGACAGAATGGAAACAAGTCCGAAAAAAAAAGTCTAACAAGTTGGCTCTGTCTATTTAGATCTACCACTTGGACCTACTTGGATACTTTTTGTCTAAAAAAAAAAAATGAATTGCCCAACACTAATTAACCAAACTCAAACTAATAACAATCATTTGATCTAAGTGGGGATATAAATATATTTAAGACGACCTGCAAAGGCATTACAAACAAATTTGAGCCCACCGCAGCAAAATCATCTGTTCTTTGTTCTTCAAAGAATGAATCCCCAAAACAAGTGTGTTTGTTGAACTTAAGAGACCGACTATCAGGCCGAGTTTACACTGGCAAAGCCTTTTCATCTAAGGCACAAGGTTATGGCTTATGCACCATGAACAGCTATGGAAGAAGATCAAAGGCTGAAGGACCGAGACGTCCACCAACCAGAACAACTTTCATCTGTACATGGTTCAGAGGTGAATCTAAGTGATCAAACAAAAGAAACTCACACAGGTTCTGTAAGGCATTTCATGTTGTGTTGGCTTGAAACTGAAGCTTGATTCAAGCATTCTTGAATCAAAACACTGATTGAGTACTGGGACAAAACAAAAAACGAAACTGAAATATTAAAAAAATGATTTGTACATGTAATCGTATATGTTTGGGTGCAACCTCCCACTTCTGTTTCATCAAAATGTGTTTTTCCTTTCCTATCACTTAATATGGGTCACCATCAAATACAAAAATAATGTGTTAAATATCTATCAGTTTACATATTAAAATGTATATGTTCATAATAACTTTATATTTATTATAAATGGTAAGATTTTATTATAAAACAATTTATATATAAATATAATGTTAATATACAAATAATCTTTTATAATTTATAATAGATACATTTTATTTATTATAAAAAACGTTTAATATATTTAAAGAGATTTTATATAAAAAGATTTTTTAAATATTTTTGAACATCACACATTTACAATACACCGTTTAATTTTTCTGGTGTTTTCTGGTATTTATTCTACCTACTTAAAACGATTAAAAATCCTGAACAATTTCTTTACAATTTGGGTGACAGAGCTGACATATTACATTTGTGACACTTAAAATGCACACACAATTACCTATTATTAAATTATTAAAAAACAAAAACTATAAACTAAACTTAAAAATAAATTATTTTTTAAGTAAGGAAAGCCAATGTCTTGCGAATCAGTGAAAGAACTAGTTTGTATTACAAATAAAAGACTAAAATATTCACAGAGGAGAGTAAAATTAAATTAATTATTTTATTTTTTATTTTCTTTATTTAAAAATCAGCAAAATATTTTTGTATGTTCACCATGATTATTCTCAGATTCGGTTCACCTAAACACAAAAAAAGGAAAAAGAAGAGAGTACATGAGAGAAACAGCTAACCCAAATTATTTTAGGCTCTCAGTGCTCCCTAGAGTATGTCCAGAGTGCTCTGAGCCTCCGATAAGATCTTGTGATAAAGCCGAGAGTTGAGTTAATGGATTTCTCCCTCTTTTTTTTAGCCTTGCTGCGGCTTGGGTGGCCCAATGATGTCCATGACTCTTCTTCAGCGACCCGTGTAGTTTTGTGTCAGTACCGTGCTTACAGTCTGAATAAACACGTCACAGGCCGCTTGCCTTTCATACGCCAAACAGGACCCTTTAAAACCCATCATATGGGAGAGAGGAAAGCGCAAGCAAACAGCTTTTTAAAAAGAAGGAAAAAATCTCCATTTTTTTCACCATCAGCTGAAATTGCTGGCATGTCACACTTATTATTATTTTAGCGGATGAAAGGGAGTGTTCTGGTAAGCACATCTGTTTGGGTGCTGTGCGTGTGTGCGACTCACCTTAGTGGCTGATACGGAGCTATGGGGCGAACCGTCTCGTGATGCACTCACGGAGGGGCCGGGGGGCCTTTCCCTGTCTGTAGAAGATGAAAGACTGGGATCAGAACACAAGAAACAAAGCATCTGTTGTAGGACGCAAGCCAACAATGCAGCTATAGTTTGGACATGGATCAACATCCCCCAGAAAGCCACGGAATATGGCCTTGCTTGACTCATTTGGTGCCATAAACATTTTCACATGCTGGAACGGATCCTGCTCGCTTTCCGAACATCCAGCTGGCATGCAGAACCAGGTGGTTCCCTCGCTGCCGATCAGGGCTCTTCCCTGCAGGCAAACCACAGCCAGGTGCCTGCAGTGTCACCCCGTGACCCTCTCCGTGTGAGCTGTGGGCTCAACACCTACGGATTCGTTCGGCGAGAGATGAAGGAATGCTCGCTAAATTGATTTGGAGCGGAGAGAAGCCTATAACCAGAAGTTATGTTTAGATTTACACAGATTTAAGATTCCAATCTAAATCTCCTTGCGACGAATGCATGGACATCAAACATCTGGCAAAGAAAAACAAAAAGGGAACCGATGAAAGCTAGAGAAAAAGGAAAGGTTTAGCAATCAGACACACTCCTGTGGACTTTTTACGATCCCCGGCCAAAGGAAGTGAGAGGAAAGCAGACAAACAAAATGAGGCTCTACGATGGTGCGATTAGCAACGCTTTCTCTCAAGTTACTGTGACTGTGGGCTGACCTTTAACTTATAAAGCAAAGCGAAACAAAATCTCCTTGTGTGTGAGCCATAAACTTTCTTTATCAGGATTTAAGAGGAATATGATTTTTCTTCATGTTTTGGTTTCCAAAATATTCATATAAAATAGTACCCTGGTGACTGAATACCTAGGTACACTAACATTCAAAAGTTTGGGCAGTTTTTTTTTTGAAAGAAGTTAATACTTTTAACCAGCAAGGATGCATTAAATTCATCAAACAAGAAAGTAGAGACATTTATAATGTTACAAACGATTGCTATTTTAAATAAATATCGCTTTATATTTTGAACTTTATATTCAAATAATCAGTGTATCAGTTTACACAAAAACATTGAGCAGCACAACTGTTTTCAATGTTGATAATATTAAGAAAAGTTTCTTGAGCACCAACAGAGCACATTAGAATGAAGACTGGAGTAACAGCTGCTGAAAATTCAGCTTTACCATCACGGGAATAAGTTACATTTTAAAATATACGATAAAACATTTATTTTATACAGCAAAAATATTACACAATATTAATTCTTTACTGCATTTTTCATCAAATAAATGCAGCCGTGGTGCACATAAGAGACTTACTTAAAAAATAATTTTAATTTTACCAACACCAAACTTTTTAGCAGTACTATTATCTGCATGCAATTTATTTATTTTTCTTTGGAAAGTAGCCAACTTTATTTATTTGGAAAGTAGCCATGTAATTATTGGAAAAATATAGTCAACCAATCATTGTTGCAAAATAAACTATATCAAGATGATACAAGACCTATTTATATACAGTGATATGTCTGCCTTTACGGTATTAAGTAAAAAGATTAACATTTATATTATTTAATTTTTCTCCATGAGTTCCATTAAGCTATGTTCAATCGTTTTAGCAAAAAAATATTTTGTTATAGACTAAATGACCATTTTTCAAAATTTAATTCATGCGGGCTTTCTGATGCATAATTAGTATGACCGAATAATCTACATGCCCCCAGAATGACAATGTTTTACTCACCCGGTCCCCTGCCTGGCCCGAACGGCTCCTCAAATCCTGAAACACAGGAAAACATTTTTGTATATCAAAAAAAAAAAAAAAAACAGTACAAAAACTGTATTTTTTAGTGAGCAATATGTTTTTGATGCATTTCTTTGATCAGTATTAGAGGTTACAGCATATGATCCCATGCAAGCCTGCTTCATCTTTTCACAGCAGCATAATCTTGGGACGCTCACTTGGGGTATGTCAACGCAAAACATGTGCATCCAATATTGGCTGCTCGAAGCGTCGCTCTGGAGCTTATTACTGAGGATCTCATTATAGTAACAGAGAACAGCGAAACAAACACAGATGGGAGTCTTTATTAGGACAGGCTTTGAGTGACATCATCTGTGATCGGAGGTCTGTGGTGGACACTTGGGTACAGTCATGTCCAAGCCTGTCTATTTTCAAACACGACAACTCAAATCAAACCTGTCTGGGAAGCATTTAGGACATTTATCTAGTTTATAGAAGAAATAAAGCAACCAGGGAAGGTCTTTCCACTCTGCAGCTGGGCGTATTAAAATGTGCTTGCATGCAAATTAGTCAAGAAAGCCCTTAAATCAATCACCAGGCTTTTACATGTTTCAAATAGTCCACGTCAAGTCAAAGACTACACTTCAAGCTGTGCACTGACCCTTTGTACCGTCTAGAGTCTGTGTGTGTGGGAGATCCCGCCAACGAGATTTCTCCAAGTGAAATGCAGACAGGTTTGGCAGACTGTCTATACCTGTGAACACCACTGGCATTAAACAATGTTGAGTTGAGGTTATTAACTCCATCACGCATTATTATACATGTGTGTATAGTAAGTATATACACTTCCATTCTAACCCCAAAATTTTGAACAGTGGTGTATATAAATCAAAACCAAAGAAATACTAAGTAGTGATTGAACAGGCATTTTGACTGAAGATTTTTCATACTTTTCCCCTGCTGAGGCGGGAAAGGATGCACTTTGCCCCGCTCTGGTGAGTAGCTGCGGCTGCTTATGCTGGACCCCGACCGACTGTGAGGGGAAGGGGGAACGTCCCGCCGAGCTGGAGAGCGCTCGCGTACTGGAGGGAACGGCGCCTTTCTTCTCAAGTTGTCCCGCTCCTCCCTGTGAGAGAGATGAGCACAGATACGCAAATTTTCTGTATCTGTTCCCTAGTAGAATAACATGGGGCATTTTACTTTTAACGTATCTGAATACAAACCCCCGGTCCAGGTTCATTATGGCCTGCATGAGGGTGTCATCTCCTGCATCAGGGGCTATTGTAGGCAGAGACCTGGGTGGAGGAGGGTGAGCACCCAGGACTCGAGCATTCGGGGGAGGACCTGCACGACTGCTCGGTCTGAGGCAGGAAAAGAAAAATAAGACAAATATTTGCATTCACATTATGGATAAGAAATATTAAGCATACTTTTTTTTTCTCATTAAACATTTTTTTGGGGGTTTTGTGGGTAAGTCGTGGCCTAATGGTTAGAGAGTCAGACTCGTAACCCAAAGGTTGCGGGTTCGAGTCTCG
>NW_015548264.1:477449-493744 GCF_001515605.1 Sinocyclocheilus anshuiensis
TGTGTGTTCACGGTGTGTGTGTGTTCACTGCTGTGTGTGTGCACTTTGGATGGGTTAAATGCAGAGCACTAATTCCGAGTATGGGTCACCATACTTGGCCACATGTCACGTCACAAAAAAAAAATAATAAGAGTAATAAAAAATAAATAAGATGGCAAAAAAGTAAAAATCAAATTCAGCTTTGCAATCACAGGAATAATTCAATTTGAAAATATATTAAAAGAGAAAAGAGAACTTATTGTAACAATATTTCACAATGTCTCTTATTATTAAATATTTTTTAAAATATATACTAGACCAACATTGACTAAATTAAGCAAAATTAAGAAAAGCTAAATCAAAGCAAAAATGGTTTAAATGGTTGTCTATAGTCCTCTGACAGGTTAAGAAGGGGCTAAAAGGGGGGGACAATCTGTTAATCTTAAGACACTTGTTTATATGAACCATGCCCTGTAGGGTCAGATGCTGAGTGTATTGAGATGAAGGAAGGGTCAAGGGAGAGGAGACGTGGTATTTCCACCGGCCTCAGGACTGTGACGGTCATTGATCGTTGATCATCTTTTCATATGTATCATACACATTTTCATAACACATATGACTGACTTTCTTATGTAAGACAAAATATTATATTTTGAAGGATGTTTTAATTGTTTTTGTCCATATTATGAAAATCAGTGAGGTTCAAAACAACATTGGACCAATGTATGAAAAAAATAATTTTTTGGATAAAGTATCACTTGCTGTGTTAAAAGACTTTTATTGGTTAATAAATCTTCAGAAAAGCAGGGACAGAATACATTCTGGTACACTGGTCCTGATGACACAGAGGAGATTCTCTTAAACTAGTTTCCACACTGGGCTCTGCTTCATTTAAGACTTTACCTATTTGTGCAAGGACCAAGCCAGAGGCTTCACATCCTGCTTGTAAAAAGCAACTCAATATAAACTGCACAAAGAGGAGGGCAAAATGAGGCTTGTAAAAAGTTGCAGCGCTGCCTAACAGAGCAGCACCGCAGCTTTGCCGAGTCTGCCCGCAACCAAGACATTAATTAACACACATCTGTTCTAGCGGCAGTAAAACCCCCTTCAGTTTACTCTGCTCCCCCTCGACTCGCTTTCCCTGCCAGGGCCCTCCGGTCGCGCAGGCCGATTACGTGCCACTTATATACGGCCTGCCACACAGGCGAGAGGGAGGACGTAAAAGAATCACAGGCACCTGGTCCGAGTGACCCTGGCCTGAACCCTAGCCAGGTTCCCCTCTCACAAACACACACGACAATGTATCCGCACACAGTGACCTCGCAAAACTTTAATGACCGTCACATCTGTTTGAAGTGCAGGTGACCCTGTCTGCCCTGGACTAACAGAGCAAATTACCACATGTCTGTCTTTACTGAAGCCAGGATATTACCCCAAGCCAAAAAAAGGTTAACCTCTCACTACCAATCACGACAGATTAAAGCACTGAAAAGGTCAAAACAGGTACTTTAAAGCATGTTGGACAAGCACGATTATTCGAATTAGCGAGAAAATGCTTTATAAAACCATATAAAGGACATTATTCAAAACTGAATCTTGGGAATGCCTGATTTTAATAAGATGAGAGGCTTAAAGGAGCATGATTCACTGTCTAAGTTCTAATTACAAAAGCGCCACCAAATGGTAAGAATGGGCCAAAAATGACTTTTCTCTCTCACTCACTCACTCACTCACTCACTCAATGGGGAACAGGTTAGCGTATCGCGCGACCTAGGATACATACTGCCCGCAGCTAACAAGTGTTAGACACACTAGGTAAGAGGTGAGCGCCTCCTTTGTATTTTTTTGTTTGTAGTTAGTGTACAGTCATGGCCAAACGTTTTGGCAATGACAGAAATTTTGTGTTTTGCAAAGTTTGCAGCTTAAGCAGTTGTGGTGTTCATTCACATTGTTTCTAGATTATTGTGTAGAGTGATATCAGCAGCACATGTGAAAATGTGAATGAGTACTTGTCAGGTAAAATCACTATCATACTAAATAGATTGTAAGAGCAGACTGATGGAGGGAAGAAACGCTTCCAATCATTGTGTTCTTCTTAGCAATGGTTACCTCCAAAGAAACACGTGCAGCCATCATCGCTTTGCATCCAAATGGCCTCACATGCAAGGAAATTGTGATCAACTCTGAGAACTAATAAGGCAAGAATGGATTGCCATCAGTCAGGATTTGGCCCAGAAACTAATATTCTGCATGCCAGAGCGAATTGCAGAGGTTATGAAGAACAAGGGTCAAGACTGTAAATATTGACAGATTATATTTTTTTGCCAATAAAAGCCTTTAAAACTTATGATATGCTTATCATTGTTTTTCAGTATACCATAGAAATCCGGAGTAGGAGCTAATTTGGTTCTCAAAAAAGGCAGTCCAGTACTAAAATCACACCCAGTTCCGGCGGTGCGAAAACGCCAAAAAGTGGGTAGTTCCACAGTTAGTTCTGGTACTATGAAAAGGTTCCTGCGGTGCGAAAGGCCCTTAAGTTCTGGGTTCTGAGAACTTAGTTTAGGAACTATTTTGGTTTTTATTAATTTTGTTGATTTGGCGCCATCCTCATTCCACTTTTTTCCCCTTAGTTTAATGTATTCTTCTTACTTTCGTTTTTGTTTTTACATCATGCATTGTATATAGCTTACACACTGTTTAATGGCTTCGGCTTGAGGAAATTAAAACATTCAATTGGGTTAAACGCTCTGTGTGCCTGGTTCTTTCTACAATAGGGCCTTTCGCACCGCTTTAGTTCCAGAACTAAATGTACCACCATCACAGCAATATTAATAACTAAACGTTGCGTTCCAACCCCTGGAACTTTAAAGTTCGTAACACTGTCACTATTTCCAAAGAGTAGAGAGAGAAAAGATGGCTTAATTTATCCAGAATACACCCATTACAAATGTAGGAATACATCGTTTCCTTTGTAACATTTTGAAGTTATGAAATACCTGAAGTCCATTTGGCGCCCACCATGCGGCTCCTCTCTCGGCCCTCTGTAGTATGGGAAGTCTTCTTGCTAAAGTGCAAAACAAAATTATATGATGAAGTGAGATATACAATTGCAATTGTTGAGCATTTTCCATATCTGATCTTTTTAAAAAAAAATGTTTTTATCCCATTTCAAATCATTCAGGAGTGTACATATATAGTTGTATTGTATACCTAAAACAAACATACCTATAACTAACACAAATAACAAACAAAAAGTCAGGCAGACACAGTTTTACACATTAAGTATACATTGAAAAAAAGAAACAAAAAAGTCATCAATAAACAAAATAAAAATAGAAGACGACATATCTGAAAAACATAAGAAAAACACATCTGATCTCTAATACTTACCCTTCGCCCGGGTGGTCCACCCCTGTTCTCATTTGGAAATGAGAGATGGCTGTCTCCATGAAAACCTCTCTGATCCTCTCCATGGTAGTTGCGAGGAGCACCATTTGGGTAAAACCGAGAGCCATCGTATTCAAAACCACGGCCGTAGTCCTCGTCTGGCCGCCCGAAGGGTGGTCTCCTGTCCCCTTGAGCTTCTCTTGGATATGGACCCTTGAAGATCAGAAAAGCTCAAGCACAGCCGTTTGTCTCGCAGCATAAACCAAATATCTGATTGTAGACCAACCCCCCCCAATAAATACATAAATAAAACCAAAAAATATGAATAAATAAATAGTGTTTACCACTCTTCCTGCTGGAAACCGTTCCTCATAAATATCTCTAAGATTTCGTTCTCTCCTAAAAGCCACTGTGATATAAAAACATGGACAGAGATCGACTGTGAACCTCAGTAACCATATGGCACTTACACATGAATTATTACATCAAATGAAATGAAATTAAAACAAAATATATGACAACATCAATAAATAACTTTGTAAATATTGCATAACACTAACAAAAAAACACTTAATACAAATGACAGTGATATCTTATTACATTTGAATCATATTTACATTTAAAATAATATAAACATTTTATAATATTAATACTATTTTAATCAGTCTTTAGCTTATTTCTCTAAATTACTTACTTTTAGTTTCTGAATGGAAAGCAGATGTCTTCAGTTGTATGATGGTTATCTATGAACAAATGAGAGGTAAATGAAACAGAAATAGGGATGTACCAATACCTATAGCTGGCAGATTATTTATGGCCCATAACCAATAATTATTGCTGATATATGCAGCTTTGTGCTCACAATAACTGAAGTAAAAGTGTTCAAAATAACTGAAAAGTCAAAGGCTTTATCACATTTTATTGTATAGAAGAAAACCCTACAATTTAGTACTTCTGTTCTGACTAATAATAATAAACATTTTTGTTTTTTTCAATATAAAAATATTTGTGGGTAGAGGGCGTTGTTAGGCACAACCCTAGTATTATCATCTACTTCCAATATTGTACTTATCAGACTAAGTTAAAACGGTCACTGTAGTCGAAACTGTTTTTTTTTTTTTTTTGACGTGCAAGAACCTCTGATTACATTTCAGCGTTGTTCGTGCTAAATTCAGTCAAAGAGGGATCAACTCCCATTTATATGGATTTATGTTTTACCCATATGTGTGCATCTCCAGTCAACAAACTGATATGATAAACTAATTTAAACCAGACGCAGTAACGTTAATACCGTCTTTTACCAGTGTGCATGCATACTGAAAACACATGCGTAACCCCAAAATAAGCGTTTACATACCGTTTACATTCGTTGCTTGACATACCTCCTGTCAATGTAAAAAAAAAATTGTCTTTTGTAGCCAATTAACCTTTGTTAAATAAGAATATTTTGAGACGAAACGTGGCGAAACGCTCAGCCAGTTGCTAAACAAACCTCCACAGCCACAATGAAAAACACAATGTTTCCGGGTTCAGACTAAATATATTTTTTTCAAAATAAAGCCACACAATCCTAATAGAATAACTGTAAAAAAAAAAACAAAAAAAAAAAACATTTGAGGCTAGTATTCACCGTATTTTCATTTTAAGACCTTTTCACGAGTCTCTCTGATTTATATAAGTAGCAATTAATTTTGTGAATTTGTTTTGTGACAGAGGGCGTTATGTTGCGACAGCGGTCTCTCTTTATCTTCCGGGTCGCGCTGCGTTGATATTTTCAATCGGATTTACACGCTGGTTAAACGTACATTTGAATAAATTCAGAGACGACAAATGCAGTTGTTGTCATTATGGTAAACATGCTTTAAATCAATAAGATTCTGGCGATTAAGTAAGTCTGAAATGATTTTTTATTTATGTTTCCCGTAAGCTCTTTTACTATCACATTTTGCTTATGAGTCTTTACATGTTTTGAAATATGTCATTTGTTCTTTTTCAGATATCAAAGATAAACATGAGTGGTGGTTTAGCGCCCAGCAAAAGCACCGTTTATGTGTCTAACATCCCATTCTCCTTGACTAACAGCGATTTGCACAAGGTACTCTGTTGTATGTCAAAATTACATTTTTGACCATTTTTATTAGTTTTATATGGGGGAGTGGGTTAAGCCACTTGAGTGAGAAGTGAAACTAATAAACAAAATACATTTCAAATATATTTCATATGTATATATATATTTTTTTTCCTGACTTCTTGCCCTGAAGCATCTGACACACTTTAAACTTTGATGGAATCTCTCTAAATATATGGTCACATAACAAATATTGTGCAAATACCTTAGAATAAGGGAGCAACACATCTTACCACACTTCCCTATATTACATTCTTTCATTACAGAATTTTTAAAGTAAATTTACAAATATTGTTAACTTGTATATATTTCTTGCAATTTCCCCACAGTTATGCTCGAAATATGGCAAGGTAGTGAAGTAAGTATCCTTTATTTTTGGGCTGCAATGGGTAGATTCTGTTATACCTCTATAGTTCTATCAAAGTATAGCCTGATCATAGTCACAATATTATTTTCTGAAGGGTTACTGTTGTCAAAGACAAGCAGACACGGATGAGTAAGGGAGTGGCGTTTGTGCTGTTCCTAGACAGAGAGTCTGCTCATAATTGCGCCCGATCGCTAAACAACAAAACGGTATGATGGTTTAACATGACATTAAGTTAAAAAAAAAAAGTTCACATGAAGCCAAAGTGTTTGATTGCTCTTGAACTCTTTCAGTTGTTTGGGAGAACGGTGAAGGCCAGCATCGCCATCGACAATGGCAGAGCTACAGAATTCATCAGAAGGAGGAACTACTCCGACAAATCCAAATGTTATGAATGTGGGGTAAGTTTTCATTCATAATATGTAGGGTTATTCAATGATAATATGTTGAAATGTGTTGGTGGTCATGTATTAAATCTTACACTGTGATATTGCTAATGTGTAGATGATATTGCTTATACATTTTTGAGGTCATGTTATTTGTCTCCGCCAGGAAGAAGGGCACTTGAGTTACGCTTGTCCTAAAAATTTACTTGGAGAGAGAGAACCTCCACCTAAAAAAGAAAAGAAAAAGAAGAAAAAGGTGCAGCAGCCTGAGGAGCCGTAAGCAGTTCTTAATAGAATAAAAAGGGGTCCTATTATGCTTTTTCACTTTTTCAACTTTAGTTAGTCTGTAATGTTGCTGTTTGAGCACAAACTCTGTACTTATTTAATGCATTTAATGGAATACATCATCCAAATATGAAATTTGCTGAAAAGTTACTCACCAACAGGCCATCCAAGTTGTAGATGAGATTGTTTCTTCATCTGAAAAAAATTGGAGAAATGTAGCATTACATCACTTGCTCATCAATGGATCCTCTGGAGTGAATGGGTGCCGCCAGAGTTCAAACTGCTGAAAAAAACAACAACACCATAATCCACAAGTAATCAACATGTCTCCAGTCCATCAATTAACATCTTACGAAGTGAAAAGCTGCGTGTTTGTTATAAACAAATGTACCATTATGATGTTAAACTCTTGCTTTCAGCTAAAATAAATGAGTTTTCAATCCATAACATTGCCTTCTCCAGTGAAAAAGTCGTCTCATCTGAATTAGGAGAGAAAAATGCACAGATCAAGCACCGTTCACAAGAGAAAATGGTCCACACAGTTCTAAACAAATATATTGGTGGATTTTGATGTAACAGGACAACATGGACTTTTTCACTGGATGAAGCATTTTTATGCATTATGAACTTGTATTTTTGTGTGTGTTTATTACAATCATGCAGCTTTTCACTTCACAAGACCTTAAATTGTTAGACAGGAGTCGTGTGGATTACTTGTGGAAAGTTATGTTTTTATCAGCTGCTTGGACTCTCATTCTGACGGCACCCATTCACTGCAGAGGATGCATTGGTGAGCAAGTGATGTACATTTCTCAACGTGTTACGATGAAGAAACAAACTTGTCTACATCTTGGATGGCCTGAGGGTGAGTAATATTAAAGCAAATTTTCATTTTTTTGGGTGAACTGTTCCTTTAATCTTTTATATGTATGAAATTGCAAATAATATAAGTGAATACATATACTGCTTTTGTTCTTTCAGAGAACCAGAGGACAGTGAGGAAGAAGGAGAGGATCCAGCACTGGACAGTTTAAGTCAGGCAATTGCTTTCCAGGTCAGTGAATATTATATACTCTACAGTTCAGTCATCATACATTAATATTCCTAGTAAAAAAGGGTTCAAAGAGAAAAATAAATTTTTGCCTATCATCATCAGCAAGCACGCATTGAGGAGGAGGAGAAGAGAAGGAAGCAGGTCACAGAGGATGTGTCTCAAGCATCTACATCAGAGGACACCCACAAACCCAAGATCAAAAAGAGTGCCTACTTCAGTGACGAGGAGGAGCTCAGTGACTGACTCATACTTCTATGTGTTCGGAACACATCGCCTCTTCTCAACCACTCTTACCTATTAAGAAGGTCACATACCGATCTGAATTTCTAATTTGATCAAACTATGTTGCAGAAAGTCAGAAAAAAAAAAAACTCTTCTTACCTTCATCTGAGATGTTTGTTGTCATTGTATGCTCCTCATTCAGATAATTACACCTCCAAATATTGGGTATGTAGTATTGGGATTTAAAGATCCTGCAGAAAAGTTCTGTAAAAAAAATGTTTTTTTTAAATCTTGTAAATAAAGTGTTGTTTTGTGTATTTCACAATTACATTCTTGTTATTGTTCCAGGAAGCATGGAAAATAAACTGTTTTAAAATAACTTCCTGTCACCTTTGTCCTCAGCTCTCATTTTTTCACCCACTGATATAAGTCAAAGTTATGAAAGTTCAATATACAAGTGTTTGCATTCTCAGTGAGAAAGACCTCAAAAAGTACAGCATATTTGAAATAAAATTTTTTTTGCTTTATATCATTAGCAAATGTATGTGTGAAATTTATGCACAATTTCTACGATACAACTTAAAATGTGTAAAATAAGATTTTGGCCTGTCCCAAGTCAAAGATCTTGTTCTTCTTGACTGATATCTGATGGTATAACGGTTGATCTGTTGAACTGTAATCTAAAACCTGAGTGCATCAGTCAATCGCAACAATTCAGCTCTTTTATACGTGTTATTATAAGAAAAAAAATCTAGCAAATATTCTTCTGGAAGTAGAAAAATGGGAAATATTTCCAACAACAATATTTGGTCCCAGTAGTGCAACAGCTTAATGTAGGCTGAAATTGCAACCCTGTTAACCATTCTGTTTGCTTCTTTGTTTTGTATTGTTAGTTTATTTTAATTTTGATGTTTGTTGTTAGAAAATGGCAAACAAAACAATCACACAAATCAAGGTTTTAAGCTGCATTTAGACCCAAAGTTTGGTAACATTACGGAAAATAAATAGAAAACAAAACAGCTCATATAAAAAGTTGTCACAGACCATTTGCTGAAACATAAAAACAACTTTGTAGAGTTTAGGCACTGCCCTTACAAAAACCATGGTTTTACTATAGTGTAACCATGTTTCTTTGGCGTATTGATTGCCATTTGTATGACCACAGTTTTACTACAAATACCATGGTTAAACTATGATTACCATTTGTATAGTCACAGTTTTACTATAAATACCATGTTTAAACTATGATTAGTGTAGCAAAACGATGGCAAATTTGTAGTCACCACAGTTTAACCATGGTTTTTTTTGGCTTTATTTGTGGCAAAACCATGGTAAAATCTTCGTAAAGGCATGTTGTACCCTATTTGTGGAAAGTGCCATGAACGGATGTCTTTCATTTAGAGTAGGGCAGTTAGTTACCTCACTCGCACTCGCTCTGCGCCCAGTTGATTTGGGGTCGGGGTGAAGCGGGAGCACAACTCTTTTATATAAACCCCGCGGACCCTACTTTTTGAGAAAATAAATCGGCGCCGGATTGGTGGAGCCCGGTCACGTGACCACCGCTGCGCTGGCGTTTCTACGACAGCTGGAAGGGAGCCGCTCGAGAGAGGACAGAGCGCGAGAGGCGGCTGTGCCTGCGACGCTTCGCACAAAGTTTCTGCAGCATGGGAGACAAGAGGAGTCCGACGAGGTAAAAGCAAACAGAAAGAAACTCCCACAGCCGTGGCTTCAAGAAATTCGAGACCGTCTCAAGGCTTGAAACAGACCAGTAGGCAGCGCGCGCCTGAATGAGAAAGACGCAACAGAGTGGCCACCATGGCGGACTGGCTGTT
Organism: Sinocyclocheilus anshuiensis; assembly: GCF_001515605.1. Classification (NCBI taxonomy): domain Eukaryota; kingdom Metazoa; phylum Chordata; class Actinopteri; order Cypriniformes; family Cyprinidae; genus Sinocyclocheilus; species Sinocyclocheilus anshuiensis. The sequence continues at coordinate 487,087 of NW_015548264.1, forward strand.
TTTATCAACCTAAAGTGTCATTTCGTAAAAAAAAAAACAAGTCGCTTGCGCAGGCGTCCGGCTGACGCTTTGTATGGATAGGATTAGATATGTGTGTCGGAGATTTCTACAGTCCGAGATGTGATGTTCTCTCTGTTTTGCTTTTTGAAGGCCAAAACGCCAAGCGAAGCCCTCCTCCGACGACGGCTACTGGGACTGCAGCGTGTGCACGTTCAAGAACAGCGCCGAAGCGTTCAAATGCACGATGTGCGATGTCAGGAAGGGAACGTCAACGCGGTGAGTGTCTGCTGCTTCACATCTAGCGAGCTGCCTACCTACACAGCCTATTTGGGCTTCATTCGATACCCCAGAACGCTGTCTATCGTTAGGGTTTGAGACAGCCATTTGTCTTGTGTGTATTAATAATTACACAGTTAATACAATGTTTATAACCTCAGGGACAAATGTGCGCAGTCAGTGTCACGTTACTGAACAGCTCTGTTTGTAAAACACTCATTATATCCTGATCAATGTGGACTATTTCAGAAGTAATTGGGGTTTAATTTCAATTCATTTTGTAATTATAGTACATTAGCCAGGCATGACACAACCTATAAGTAAACCACTGTGATGCCATACATTTTTCTATTAGCAGTCTACAACGATTTCAATAAATTGGCTTAAGTCATTCATATTTTCATAATCGTCATCGTTTGCATATCAAATGCATTAAAATTAGCAATTTGTAATATCTTTCCTCGGTTTTTATCTAAAAGCATTAGGGATGCACTTATGCTACTGATAATACCTACTCATGTCTTATATTGGAGGTTAAATACTTGTACTTGGTATCAGTATTATTATTTAATGCTTTCAATTATGTTCAAGTGGTTGCTAAAGACTAGTTTGAAAACATGTCAGTGGTTTGATTATTATGTGTAAAATAAAGCATTTTTATGGAAAAGCTCAAATTCAGCACAAACGTTTAAATAATTAATGCTTGAAGACACAAATGTTGCCAAGGCTAAGCTGGAAATTTGTGAAGATGATGTTTCTAAAGTTGTGGTGACATTTACGGCTGTTCGGCCATCGAAATTGAGTCATATCAATAGGAATCAGCGCAATCTGGAATTTTGCATTGGTGCAAAAGATTTGCCCATGCAGATTTCGCAACAGGTTCAAGTTGGTTATGCAAATATTCCACGTTGACCAACAAAAAGCTGCGTGGTTTGGAAGTAACTTTTGTGTGCTATGCTTTTTTTCGCTACTCTTTTGACAAAAGTCTATTATTTTTTTTTTGTTTGTTTGTTTGCAAAATTTCCCTGAAATGGAAAATTAGAAACCTAGAGTGATAACTTCAGAGTTGTTTATCCCGAATATTGGAGGATAAAGACTTGTATATGTTGATGTGGATGGTAAATACCAGTTTGAAAACGTGTCAGTGATATGAGAGAATGAAAAGACACTGGCAAATGTAATATGTATAATGTTACGTTTTTAAGGAAAGGTAAAAATTCTGAATCACAAGCAATTTGATTAAAGTGTCAAAAGAGTTAATGCTTAAACACAAACTTTGTCAAGGATAAGCAGGAACATTAAGGTAATGCTGTTTCTAAAGATATGGTCACATTTATCGTTGTTTGCTGAACTTTCACGGTCAAAATCTAGTCATATGAATACGAATCTGGAATTTCGCACGAGGGCGAAAGATTTCACCTAGATTTCGCAACAGTTGGTCATCAGTTTCGCCGTGTTGACCAACAAAAAGCTGCTTGGTTCGAAAGTGACTTCGGTGTGAGCTGTGCTTTCTTTTCACTACACTATTGGCAATGGAGGTTTCACAGAAATAGGAACGAAATAGAAAATAACAGTACAAGAATACAAAGATGAATCAGTTCAGAATTTTTCAATTAATCCTAGAGAATGAGGGGTCCTGCACAATACTAGCATCTACTCTGCTTGTATCGGTCTCACAGATAGCATCTTTCCCGTGGCAGTGATCCATGAGAGAGCGCTAATGACCTCATCAGAGAAGACATTTAATGGGCTCGTATTTTCTCACCTTCATCTCATCTGTCATAAAAATCCTGTTTTGGAACAGTCAGCGACTGAGTCGGCAGTCAGTTATTTCCCTTATGTCATTAAGATGAGATCAGGTAAGGAAGTAAAACATTCCTCATCTGCGTTTCAGAACATAAACGAACACTAAAAGCAGATGAAGATGATGATGAATGATGACAGACCTCAGCTCTCAACAACAGCGGCAGATAACGATCATCTTTCTTTAGGGAGATTGTTTATAAAGGCTTAATTATCTTTCGCGTTTCAGATCCCATTACCACCGCTGAATTAAATTATTATTACAGCAGTTATTTAAAGCCAACTAATGTTCATTTGTGCTGCAAAATTGCGTGTGAGAGGGCGGTAGATTTTTTATGTGGGGGTGGGGTGCTGTCACTCGTCCAGGCCACCACAGCAGCTGGCGTCCAGACAGCCTGAACTCATTTGCATTCAACGGCTTAATCAAGAATGCTGTCATCGGAAGAGGCATCATCACATCAGGATGCGCACACACACACACACACACACACGGACTCCCATGCCCATAAATAAACCCATGATTGCACATCTGCCCTGTTATAATGCCCCTGAGATGGCCACAAATGATGGGGTTTAATGATGATGTCCTCTTGATTGTGTGATCCTCGCAGGTCGTTCATTTATGAAGAAAGGAGAGCTTCTTGACACGCTGCTTGTTCACTCTTCTTCTGCTTTTATTCTGCATTTGGCGAGCGGTTGTATGCGTAAATGCAAAGGAAATGCATTGGTGTTGGTTGCTGCTTTCAGCTTCGTCGTCTTCCCGAGCAGCCGTCAGATGTGAATGACAACCATGTGTTCGTTTAGATTGCGGTTGTGTGCAGCAGATATCAAATGAATGTTTTATAAGACTATGATTTAGCTGAGCCTGACTGATTGATACAAGGGTTATTTCAGAGCATGTTTGTTGGGCATCTCATCATATATTTAATTTGGGTTAAAAGACATTGTTTTTAAGCAAAATGTTTTGAAAAAAAAAATGTATTTGAACGTCAATTAGAGCCCACAATAGAGAGTGTTGTTTTGGACCCCATTGACTTGCATTGTAAGGACAAAACCAGGCAAAACAGTCTTCAAATAAATTATTTTGTGTTTCGCAGAAAGTCATACAGGTTTGGAACAACAGGAGAGTAAAAAATGTCAAAAGTTTTATTTTGGGGTAAATTATCCTTTTAAATGACGCAATACTAGTTCCAAAGTGAATGGATTTTTAATGTTGCTTTGACTCTGGCTATATTTGCTCATTCGAAGAGAGATTTGTTTACCTAGTTGTTACCTTGCGCTGACAGACTGACATTTAATTGATGAAGCTGCATAGCTTCTCGTTGAGCATTTTAGGCCATTCCCCCGCTGACCCCCCGAACCTGCCGGCAAACCTCTAATTTCAGTGTACCGACACTTTTTTACTTGACCTCTCACGATGACGGATTGGAAAAAGGAAGGCTGTATTATGTTTTGTTTCACATTGGAGCTCTATTTGACTTGACACTAATGTACGTTTGTGCTGTCACAACCAGTTTAAGGCTGTCGGTTATAAATTGTTGACATAACCTGTGCGCTTTATAGGGGTATCGCTAAAAGAACTGGACCCATCATCCTTCATGACTGTCAGTGTCGGTGAGGTGATGACAAACGGAGGATTTTGATAGCAAATGATTACTGATCAAAGCATAAATCTAAACGTCATATTCTGCTGTCACAGTGATATTTTCTTTTTGCTTAACGATGCGATACAACATGGTGGAGTTGTGCAAAACCAACTAGTCAATGGGTCTTAAAGAAGCCTTAGAAAAAAAAAGTTTTATATTTTATATATATATAAAACATTTTTATATTTGTTTGTATCATAATACAACTGCATTATATAGTAATATAGTAATAATTATTATGTAATATTGACTTATTTCTAAACTGCATAATTTATAGCTATATGCATTATTATATATAAATTATACCATGGCTTTCACATGCTTGTATAGTGTGGTTATTAGATGACTAGTCACTTGCTACAGTGTGGCATTTGAAAGAGTTGAGCAGCATGTGAAATCCTCTCTAATTGTGTGTGTGCAGAAACCCAGAGCGCTGCACTGCGAGTTCTCGTCTCTTTGCCCAAAAAGGCGAAACTAATGCAGTCTGAGGAAGCGTTCCCAGCATGCCTCTGCCAAATAAACAAAAAGCCACATAAAACATCCACATTATTCAGTAATTACAAGAGCCTGTTGTCATTTATTAGAGAAATTTTGCGTATAGTTTGCAAAAGCATGCGAAGGCGCATGCCCGTACCGTCTCAAACGGGTTGACCTCATTTTGATTCAGACCGTTATGGGCCTTTAATGAAAGGAGAGAAAGCTGGATACCGAAGCGAGGGAGAAGCAATGTGGAACTGCAGTGTGGGATTTTGAAAAGCAGCTAAAGGAAATTCAGACGCTTGGAAAGAACCGAAAACAGCGTGGAGAGGTGGGACGGTGGGAGGCAGAGGGCCATCTGTCAAACAGGGGGCTTGGCAGTGGAGCGAAGGAAGGAGCAGTATGGAGACTGCATGTTCACACAGTGTAGTGCATTAATCATGGTGTCCCCTCCCATCACTCAAGCCCATGAGTACACAAGTCTCCCCGGTACAGTCATTATGCCATTATACAAACATGCAGATATGAACACATCTGAGAGACTCTTGGCTCAGAGGAGAGAACGCAGCCCTCGTGTCCTTCTGATTTAGCATAGTAATGTGGGAAATTTTTTTTGTTTGTGCACTTCTGCAAAAGAAGATGCCTTTGTAGACACATTTGGTAACTGTTTAATGTAATAGCTGACATCAATGTGATTTTATGATGAAATTCAATACGTTGGCTTTATTTAACAAGGAAACTGACTTTAAAAAATTAGGTAAGAGAGTCTAAGTTTTAGTGTGAGAGACTTCAGTGATATTTTGCTAAGAATACGCAATATATATTGGTACCATATTCGTTATTAGAATTGTTTTTTTTATTTCGATATTAAACATATATTGTATATTTGATTCCACATGCTAGTTTCTTCTATTTTTACATTAAACACTAATTTAATATCACTAATATTTTGCAAATCTCAAAACGAATATCCATTTTCATACTGTACATTGTAATGTTGTGTTGCCTAAATTGATGTTATGGTCTGATTTAAATTGTTTTAGTTTGTGTTTTACAGAATAGTATAAAATTGTATTAATCTGCAATTTGTAAGTTATCAGCCATAACATAATACAATTAATTATTAGATTAGCAGTGAATCCCTTTATTGACTGAATTGGTTTACACATCATAAAAATATAATTAAAACATTAAACATTTTATTAAGAAAATTTAATTATTGTCATTATTGCAAAATAAATCTAATATTAACTGGCTTACTTTGCCTTTTTGCATTACTGTAAAGGATAAATAAACTAATAGCACGGATTACATAAAGCGTAGTTGCAACACGTATGTGTGAGACGGATAGTGACTAATGACTGAGTAATTTCACAAAATCTCTCTCTCCCTCATGACAAATGTTCAAAAATAAGCAGGATCAGCAATGTTAATGCCGATTTGCTCTGTCTGGCACAGAGGAAATACATCACAAAGTGATCGATTGATTTACTAACAGCGCTGAGTGTGAAGGGTGTTAAGAGTCCACAGCAAGCAGCCAGGTCTTGACATGCAGCAGAGAGCGAGGCAGGCAGACAGCTAACAACAACTAATAATGGCTGTTTTCACTTGCCTTGGGCTCGGGATCAATGCTAATGACCGGTTCTTGGCTGCCATGCTTTAAGGCTCTAGATGTCCTAATTTCACAATGTGTAACTTCATTAGCTATTCCCAAAGCACCCGGGGGTAATGGATGAAAGCGTAAACATTGCACCAGCGCACAGATACTGAGAAGCTGTTTTTAAAATCACTGTGTGTGTTGGCAAAGCAGACGGCAGCGATGCTGGCCTTCATACTGCTCTGTTGTGGACTGGTTTTGGTGTAACAGCTGTTGTTCTTGACATTAGAGCAACGCTCACGGTGCATCCCTGTCGTTCTAAACGCCACGCTACTGATGGGACTTCACCCTGAGCTCTGATCGGAGATCAGTATAGGTTAGTTCAGCTCATAGGCCTAGATATAATCTGTAATTGCCGCAGCTGTCAGGTTGTTAATTAGTGGTGCAACAACTTGAAATGACAACAGCAATACAGTATTCTACTAACAGACAACAGTAGGACAAGAAGGGCTGTTCTAGCAATTTCTGATTGGCCATTTACATCCATAGGTTCAATCTGGATCTGGTGTTTTAAATGTATTTTTATCATGATTTATATATATATATGATTTATCTATATATTCTCTCTCTTCAGTTTTTATTGTCAGTCTATTTTTTTAGGGCTGCCAAAGTTAATGTGTTAATTAGTATGATAGTGTTATTGCAATCTATTTGCATTTTATTTCTATTTATTTATATACCATGTACCTAAAACTGAAATAAAAATTGCCACAAACTAATTATTATAACAGAACTTTCAAACGTATCTAGTATGATAAAACAGCGCTGCTTTACCCCACATACGCACGACCGGAAGCGC
>NW_015548264.1:494878-497393 GCF_001515605.1 Sinocyclocheilus anshuiensis
CGACTGTGGCATAATAAAAGCTCCGCTGCTTTCGAGCTGTGTGTCACGCTCGTTCAGTGGCCTCGTTTCGCTTCGACGGCTTTCTGCCTCACCCTGCTTCATTCTACTACGTTAATAAATCATTAGCTCATACATGAACATGATTTCTGCCCGAGTCCCATCGGATTGCATCGACTGTGGGGATGAAGACGACAACTCCCATGATTCCACACTCAGTCACGGCGTCATCAAACTACGCCTTTGTTTCTTTGTTTATTTTGAATACGCGCCCTCTAGCGGCGAAAAAATTATATTGTGCCTTTAACTAAAGGAACATTTTTTCATTTACAAAATATATATTTTTTAATCCAATGTCAGTATTTTTATTGTATTTTTTTATATTTAAATGTTATGTTTAGACAGGGAAAGCTAGTATATTTGGGGATGTTACCTTATATTAGGAAGTTAAATTACCAGTTTTTTTCTTCCTGCTATAGAAAGGAAAAGAGATGAGTGAAATTGCGGCTGTTTCTCTACTGTTGAGAAAACACATTCTTCTCAGATTACTCTATGTAGGCAAGATTTCTCAACTGGCTTCAACACTTGCCTGTTTTAACTTGTTTTTTCCCCACATAGTCCTTTTCATCAGGCCCTGGTGAGCTTGAATCATGTCACCCTGATTTAAAATATCTCGCTTCTCAGTCTTCTCTTATTTTTCCCCACAGGAAACCTCGTCCTGTAGCCCCGCAAGTCACACAGCAGTTTGCTTCACCCACACAGCCTAAGAAAGAGAAAAAGGAAAAGATGGAGAAGGACAAGAACGAGAGAGAACCGACACTGAAAAAGAACAGCCACAAGAAAATGAGGTGAAATGTTGCGATACGGTCCCTGTGTTCATAAATTCACTGCGTAGTTCCTACTCCCCAAACAAATTAAGTGGCTTTCTTTTGCATTTTACATAGCAGGTGGCTCACTCAGGAAAATATCATGTATTGTTGCTCTCTATGTGGAAACTATTTGAATATAAATTATATTTCATCTACCGCAATGCACCAAGAATTATACTACACTTTTTGTCCCCTTGTAGTGACAAAACTCTTACAAATATTTGTAACCAATATTTGTTACAACGTTTGGGGTCAGTATCATTAATACTTCTGTTCCGCAAGGATGCATTAAATTGATCAAAAGTGAGAGTAAAGACATTTATAAGGTTACAAACGGTTTCTATTTCAAATAAAATGCTATTCTTTTGAACTTTCTATTCATCAAAAAATCATGAAAAAATGTATCATAGTTTCCACAAAAATATTAAGCAGCACAACTGTTTTAAACAATAATAATGATAAGAAAAGTTTCTTGAGCACCAAATCAGCAAATAGTAAACAGCTTTTTTTAATGGTAATATTTTACAATATCACTGTTTTTACTGTATTTTTAAAATGTACTGTTTTTGTGTATTTGTACCAAACGTTATGTATTAGAGCCCGGCCGATTTAGCGTTTTGCTGATTTTATCAGCCGATATGAGCCTGTCACAGATATATCGGTATCGACGACTATGCCACAGATATGACATTTTTTTTTACTGAACATATAGACCTTTTTCCTGAGTAAACGATGAGCACCGCCATTACGCAAATGAAATGCTTCTAAATGGTGTAAATACTTAGTTTGATCGTCACATAACAATGATTCTAATTCGTAGTTTTGCATGACGATATGATGAATGGATGGTTCAATTTTAACAGCAGACGTTAGAGCTGATCTGCGGTGCACCGGAGCTGATCGCGGCAGTCAATGCTTGTGTTTATACCAGCTGCCGCTCCCAGAACTCATGCTTATCACATCGGTCACATCACATTTCCTAGGTCAGCATAGTTTGTAAGTACAGTCAGTAACATAGCAGATTGAAAAGTTAATATCTTTCTGCAGTCCAACAGACGGCAGTGCGGTAGTGGCTTGAGTCTGTTGAATGGTGATTTAATGCTACGTTGTCACCTAGTTGGGGAGACGCAATGCTATAATAAATAAACAACGTACCCATCTTTTACTTTCACTACGTTTGCTACATTATAGGGCCCTGTGATTTCCGCGATGCAGAAAACATGGACGGAATTGCGGAATCCAGTCATAAAAACAGAATTTACTGTATAATGCGGAATTTTATGGAATTTGTGTTATTTTTGATGATTAAAATAAACAGGTCAGTACATATATATACACACTGTCTGTGAATATTAAACTGCAAAAAAGACGATTTAAATACGAACGTTTTGCATGTTCATTTGATTACCAGAAAATACACAACAGCACAGAGTTTGTGAAAAAAAAAAATTATTATTTATTAATTTTAGAGATTTCCGCGATGCAGAAAACGCAGACGGAAGTGCGGAATCCAGTCATAAAAACGGAATTTACTGTATAACGCGGAATTTCACGGAATCTGTCATTTTTGATGATAATAATAATAATATTCTTTATAAAAGTTAAGAGTCAACCACGCCTACCTAAAATGGCTCGTTCTAACACGCCCC
>NW_015548264.1:497719-500956 GCF_001515605.1 Sinocyclocheilus anshuiensis
GTGTTTATGTATATATATATATATATATATATATATATATATATATATTCTGTTTATGTATATACTGTATTCTATACACAGTACCAGTCAAAAGTTTTGACACACGAATGGGAAGTGTGTCCAAACTTTTGACTGGTACTGTGCTATAATATACACAAAGAATATCGGCCGATATATCGATATCTGACTTTTTTTACTCCCTAATATGGGTGTATATATATATATGGGCATCGGCCCCAAAAAACCCATATCGGTCAGGCTCTATTATGTATATGTAGTATGTATATTATATATTCATTGTCATTTAGTCCCTTGTGAGAGATGTTGGATACAGAGTTTTGTTCAAATACACATTTCCGTATGTCAAAAAGTCTTCAAATCAATGTTTCTGATATTCTGATTCATCTCTTTGATCATTAGTTTGGTTCATTGCCTCCCTGATTTTTTTTTAAATTGCCAATGGAGAAAATGAATGAGAAAATACTTGCCAGGCTCACTTCCATGCTCTATTATACTAGCAATTCAAGTCAATTGTATTTATACAACAAGCCAATTTATTTTATATAATACAGATTCAGTTTCAAAACAGCGTCACAGTTATAAACAGTTAAATTACAGTGTTAATGTTGCTAAATGCATCAATTATGAAACTATTTAAATTTCAGCTGTAAAGCAGCTCTACAGAAGACAATGGTGTCTCAGTGCAGCTAAGTTTAGTTCGGTGTCGATGTTGTCAAGTTCATCAATTATGAAGCGCTATAGAGAAGCTCTACAGAAGAAAATAGTGCCATTATTCAGCTCGAGTGATGTCAAGCATGTCTGACCTGTTCTTTGCTGCCTATCCTGCAGGCCCAGGTTAAAAAATGTGGACCGGAGCAGCGCACAACATCTGGAAGTGACAGTGGGAGATCTGACGGTTATCATAACAGACTTTAAAGAGAAAACTAAGCCCTCCTCCAGTTCGTCCTCCAGCGCAGCATCTGGAGACCACCACAGCCAGAGCGGATCCAACTCAGACAACACAGAGAAGGGGATCTCCAGATCCTCGTCCCCACGAGGGGAGGGTTCCTCACTCAACGGGGAATCTCACTAGGAACCCGTGGATTACGAACGTTACTTCCAGTCTCCTGCACCTAATATATCCATTTTAAACGAACAGTCACAGGAGCGCGCTTATGTATGCCAAGACTAACCGAGACGCAGACTTAACCCAGCAATATAAGCCATCTCTCACTACTACCACAGTTATAAGATCAGAAATATAGGATTTCACCACAATACACTCATCCTGGTTTGTTACAATATCCAGTAGGTCAGCTTGAGATAAACTGTAGAATTTGTAAGCAATTTTGATGATTGAATTGTGACAATTTCATTTCTATAGCACGTGGTAATATTATGAATCGGATAAGTGTTGTCTGTTTGGATTTGAAAATTGACACCCATTCTCGTTCTCTTCATTATCGTCACATAATTTCATAAACCATTATTTTTTAAAACCACAATTTGTCATTTCTGCAACAGCACCCTTTACGTCTCGACAATTAGCCCTGGGGCTTAAAAACATTCAACTGGAACATTGTTGTGAACGTATCTGCTTCTACATTAATGACATGTCAGTTGCAAATTGTAACTTTAATATACTTTAAATGCATTACATGATGGGCATTAAGCCATCTATGAATAACTGTGACCCAAACAGGATTTCCTTTCTCAATTGTTTGTTGCACCTGTTGGTACTTTTTGTACGGTTTTATGAGACGCAGAAATTAATTGTTTAATTTGTTCTTGTTCATGCTGTTTTATTTGAAACTTGTCATAGATTGCATCACCTGTGCGGCTAGTTCTACAAGCACCGTTTTGTGTTAGATTGTCTTGATATAATTCTGTTAATTCCACAAGAAACATAACATTTATGACTAAAAATGACAAATGTATTTGTAAGATGTTGAATTCATCCCCTCCTTTATGATGAACGGTGGTATATAAATATATTGCAGTCTAGGAAATCTCTCTTAATAAAATTTAAGATTTAGAATCCCGTTGTCAAGTAAAAGTTATTTTCAGGGCAAATGAAGATCTTAAGGGAGTGATTATCGAATTTTGGTCGTTTTTGTGGTGAAATGCACATGACATGCATGCGGATGATATTCGCTGTGGGTCTTCAAAGTGTTGTGGTTTTTACCTCACCATGAGGAGTGATGCAATATGTAGCATACGGGTTGAGTCAGAGACAAGGAAGAGTAGCTATCGTTTCTTGACAACAACCAGCAGTGTCTTAACACAACATGACAATCCATTTCTCAATAGACATTGCCTTATACAGCAGAAAACATTCCTTTCCTTTTATCTCTGATTAAAATAAAAAGCAGAAAGCATGTTTTGCTGGTAAAAAAGAACAAGTCCAGTTCCTCTATGCTCCCTACAAGCACTCTTAAAATATTATGAATATTCATAATTTTAGTCTACATGTATGGCTGTTGCTTTTGACATGTGTTCCTCTAAACATATTGGTAAATATTTTAAAGATACTACTACTAATTTAGTTATTAACCGTCATTACACAAGTCAAGCTTTTGTTTAACTAGGAGGTGCGGTACTAAGAATTAATTTGAACTGGCAATGGCTAGTCATAATAATGAAATTTAAAAAATGTGTAAGATTAAAATTGCATGATGTAACAATTAAGATTTATTATTGATAATTTAAATTCAGTGTCACATTATTCTGTAAAAGCCAACTACAAATATTAGCAATTTGTTATTAATAAAAATAGAAGTCCGCAACTTAAAAATATCTAATAACTTTAAATAGCTGCTAGTAAGTTAAAGGGTTTGTCATAGCAGGGGTCTTTCTCACCCCATTGGGGGAAGAACTTGTATGTGGGGGATGGTGGTGGTCGTTAGTGATAGGAAGACTGACTCATTTTTGCGAATCGGTTCCTACGAACAGATCATTTCAAACAACCGATACAGTGGCTCTTTAGGTAATAACGCCATTATGTGGTCTCTGAGACTCTGACAGCCTTGCATTTTGCATGCTCAAAAAATGTAATGGGTCAAAATTGTAAATATTTTTTTATGCCAAAAATCTATTAAGTAAAGATCACGTTCCATGAAGATATTTTGTACATTTCATGCCGTGAATGTATCAAAACTTAATTTTGATTATTAATATGCATTGCTAAGAACTTCATTTGGACAACTTTAAAGGCGATTTTCTCAGTATTTTGATTTT
>NW_015548264.1:501116-530267 GCF_001515605.1 Sinocyclocheilus anshuiensis
GATTTTCTGAATATTTTGATATTTTTGCACCCTCAGATTTTCAAATAAATTTATTTCAGACAAATATTTTCCTATCCTTACAAACCATACATCAATCAATGGTAAGCTTTTTCAGCTTTCAGATGATGTATAAATCTCAATTAAAAAAAAATTACCTTATGACTTTGAGGTTTTGTAGTCCAGGGTCACATGTTTTATTTGATTTATTTTCCGTTGAAGCTTTATCAGGGTATAATTATAATTTAATGTAACCAATTTCAGTTTGTAGCAGCCAGGATTCAGCTCATAAATGTTTAGCAATAATGCTATTTTATATGTATAAAAAAGTCAGTTTTGCTAAAACTGTCGTACAATCACATTTCTAAAAATATTTACAGCACGCCAGTTGCGACATTTCTGCTATCCCTGTCATGTGAATCATTTCAACCGTTTCATGGAAAAGATCCGACTCAAAAGAGCGATTCATTCACGAACCGGACATCGCTAGTGGTCATGACTCATTAGTGGACGAGTAGGCTACAGACACACGCACACACACACACACACACACACACACACAGTGTACTCTTTTCAAGTAAAACAGTGTCCGTGTCCTGTAGAATGCGTAGAATCTTCGTACATTTAGTTTGTGCGTAGTTATCGCTCTTCTGTCTTTAGTATTTTTGTTCAGTAAACATGACGCTGAAAGTTTTTCGCCTGTTTTAAAGCAAGTTAGGGCGCCACTGGAGCCATCCGTCGCGAAGAACTTAAATGGAGTAAAATCAAAACGACCCACACAGACCGCTGTAAATCAGATTTGTTTCATTCATTTTGTTTAAAGACAATGTTTGTTTGGCGGAATTCACTTAAGTGACGTTTTAAAAGTTTTGTTTGTTTTGAAAGGATGAATTTTATCTTCTATATTATTCGCATAGGAGGTCAGAAGTACAGGAAACGTCCAACACTCCGAATCCACATGAAAGGAAAACGATGCGCATGACAACAGCCTGTGTAATTCCAGACTGACTCGAAGGTGTTCGCACCTAACTTACCTGTACTGATTCATTGTCAAGGGAGAGCGCTGCTGGCATGTCGAGAACGTTGTTGAGATGTTGAGCAGTGATGCGACAGACCACAAACTGCCAAATCACGCCTTTCTCACGCACACCTGTTTCAGCTGGTAGGCTCAGATTACAGGCAAATGGGTGATATTGTCTTGAATTTCTGTAATTGATTGAACTTATCTCAGGAAAAAAAACAAAACAAAACAAAAAATATATATATACACACACACACACACACACACACACACACACCAAATAACCCCACAAGAGTAGTAAAACCTGACATTTTTGACATTGTGGGGACCAGCCTGCAGTCCCCACGAGGGAAAAAAAAAATTAAAAATAGTAAATGATGTTTATCTGAAAGTTTAACAGTGCAAAAAAATAAAATTCTGTAAGGGGTAGGTTTAGGGTTAGGAGATAAAAATATCATTTGGTCAGTATAAAAGTAGTAGAAGTCTATGTAAAGTCTCCACAATTCACAGAAACAAATGTGTGTGTGTAAACAAAATGATATATATATATATAAATATGTATGTACGTTTGCATGCATGTATGTATATATATATATATATATTATATAAAAACTATTTGTAAGACCTATTAGATGTTTAATAAACTATTATAATAAAAAACATGAAATATATGTTAATAATTATCACGTCATTAATTTTTTACATTAATTTCGATGTTTATTTAATGTATCTTGCAAAAATGTTAAACTAGAAAATATAAAATTAGGGAATAGAAACAGCTCTTTTTGTTGGAGATGTAGTTGTGGTATTGTTTATTTACTAATCCATCATTTTATCAGCCAATCTCTGTTTTTTTTTTCTTTGTTGTGATACCTATAAGATACATTTAGTAAGATCAAATATCTTAGTGCATCACATTTAGTTGAAATTTGTAGTTTAGTTTGTCACCTTTTTTTAATTTTTAAAAGTTTTTTTCCTATTTAATTTTGACACGTATTGTTGAAATACATTTTTTTTTAATTATAAACTAAAAACAGCTCCTTTAAAATGTAGTTTCTGTCATTTTCTGAACAGAGAGAGCAGCTTCTTTTTGCAGATCATTTGTTGGAAAAGAAGTGGTGGTCTTATTTACTCATCAATCTTTTTATCAGCCCATTTAGTTTTTTTTTTCCTTTGTAGTGAGACCTATTAGATAGCTTTTGTTAACTATTATAACAAAGTTACTTTTAAACAAATGTTAAATGTTTAATTCAAATGTTTTTTTTCTTTGCCCATCTTATTACATAAAAAATTGTCTGTTTAATTTTGATATTTAATGATTATTGCAAACTTGACTGCAAATTATTAGAAAATAAAACTTATATTTTATTTTATTACTCATATTTTATACATTATTAACTCATAATGAAGCTCATTTCAAAATTCAATATTTTCTAAAGGATAAGCATCTCCTTGCACTGACTGTTTGTTTGAAAATAAGTAGTAGCTAGTTTATTTACTCATGTTGTTCAGTAAAACTAAAACTGATCTATTTACAGAGATGTTGCGCACAAGGTGAATTCACCTGGACAGCGAGAGACGATGCAGCTGGCTGTGGTGGCTTGTGGAGAGAGACATGGAGAAGCTGTCAACATGCTCAAGACCGCAGCAATGCTCAGCAGCCAAGCCTTGAGATTTCACATCTTTGCAGAGGAGCAGTTACACACCAGCATAAAAACAGCAGTCAGTATGAGCCAGTTGTCATTTCTGACATATGCATGCACATCTACAGTGGGTACGGAAAGTATTCAGACCTCCTTAAATTTTTCACTCTTTGTTATATTGCAGCCATTTGCTAAAATCATTTAAGTTAATTTTTTTTCCTCATTAATGTACACACAGCACCCCATATTGACAGAAAAACACAGAATCGTTGACATTTTTGCAGATTTATTAAAAAATAAAAACTGAAATATCACATGGTCCTAAGTATTCAGACCCTTTGCTCAGTATTTAGTAGAAGCACCCTTTTGATCTAATACAGCAAAATTTAAGGGGGTCTGAATACTTTCCGTACCCACTGTATGTTGTTTCACAAGAATGTGCATGTGTTTCCAACATTAAAGGGAATACATGTCATTTTAAATGGTCAATGTAATTTCTCCAAATCTGTTCTGATGAAGAAACAAACTCATCTACATCTTGTATGGCCTGAGGATTAGTCAATTTTCAGCAAATTTTCATTTTTGGGTGACCTATTCCTTTAATCTGCTACTAAACTGTTGAGAAACTGTATAAAGAGATGAAAGATTTACTCTTTTCCAATGCATTTTCCACTTGTACAGCTGGATTCCTGGCCAGCTTTCATCCGAGCAAAATTCAGCTATGTTGTTCACTCCATTTCATTCCCCCATGAGAACCATGAAGAGTGGAGTCAGCTTTTCAAGCCATGTGCATCACAGAGACTCTTCTTACCAGTGAGTAATACTGCAATTTAAAGTTTAGTTTAAAATATCTACAACTATTTTAAGCAAAAGCTGATTTTTTTGGCTTATGTCGTTTAAAAAAAAGGTTACAGTGATTGCACTAGAAAATGCTGCTTTCCTTTTGTAAGATGTCAAAAAATTCATATTACTCTTTTCTGAAATAGCAATGTTATTTTTCTAAAAATAGAAAATGAATTTGCAGTTTGACAAACTATTTGCGATTCCATTCTTCTCTCTACAGATGATGCTGAAGGAGGTGGACTCCTTACTCTACGTGGACACCGATGTCCTCTTCCTGCAGCCTGTAGAGCTGATCTGGGACATGTTGACGCACTTCAACTCCACACAGTTAGTAGCCATGGCACCAGAGCATGATTGCCGCGGATTGCCTGGTGTAGTCGCTTCTCCCGGCATTCGTATTATGGAAAAACTGGCATCAACTCTGGCGTCATGCTGATGAATTTGACCCGGATGCGAATGACACAATTCAAAGTGAGATTAAAGGGCCGGACCCTAAACTTTCTTCCTTTATATGAGGGCTGATGTACCTGGACAGAGCTATTCGTGCTCAATCTGGATGTCGCCATCTTGTTTCAAAGGCAAACATGTTTTGGCCAATCATGTGGGCTGCAAATGTCATGTGACATTCTATATTACTATATTAAAACACCTACCATCAAACAGAAATAATTTTTTTTTTATATAAAATTTAAAAAGAATATAATTCATATAAAAATACAAAACACAAATAAAATATCAAAAATAAAAAGATTTAATAATAATAATAAATAATATTTACCCAAGTAATATAAAGATATATATTTTAAGTTTGGGCTTGGTAAGATTTCTGAAAAATATTATGAAAGAAGTCTCTTGTGCTCATCCAGGTTACATTTTAATAAAAAAACACAGTAAAAACAGTATTATTGTGAAATATCACTTCAATTTAATATAAATGTTTTCTATTTTAATATATTTTAAAACAAATTATTCTTGTGACGGCAATGCTGAATTTTCAGCAGCCATTAAATCAGCCTTCAGTGTCACATGATCCTTCTGAAATCATTCTAATATGCTGATTTAGTGCTCAAGAAACATTTCATATTATTATCGGTGTTGAAAACGGTTGTGCTACTTATTTAAATACATTCGAGTAAAATATGTGCAAAACATCTATTTATCTATTTATGACCATGTTAATGTTTTTTTTTTAACATGTAATTACATTTGAGTCCAGAAGAGGGGGGTAAAGGTCTCTTTACGCATTACAAAACTCTTTTTCTTTTTTTCGCTCTGCATGGACAGAATGGCATGACTTCTGTTGGTCTGCACTGGGACGAGCTTCTAATGCCTCTGTTACAGGAATACAAGCTTAACATAACCTGGGGTGATCAAGATCTGATCAATATCATCTTCCATTACAATCCAGGTAAGCCTTTCTGGATTTCGTCCATTCCTTATAGTTTTATTCCCTTTCAAGTCTCTATAACATATGTGTGTGTTCACCCAGAGATGGTATTTACCTTCCCCTGCCACTGGAACTACCGTCCTGACCACTGCATCTATGGCAGCAACTGCATCCTGGCAGAGGAAGAGGGTGTTTTAATGCTACATGGCAACAGAGGAGTGTCTCACAGCGACAAACAGCTAGCCTTCCAGGCTGTGTATGACGCTTTCAAACATGTAAGTTGTATTATTTTAGAGGGGATTTGTTAGTTGCTAGTTTTTACTTTTGTTTTTTTTCCCCCATCCATTCCAAAGCTAATAAATCAACTCTTTACTATTTTCTGGCAGTACATATTTGGAGAGGATTTCATAAAATCATTCTTGTTACCTCTGGAGGAGGCGCTGAACGGAACCACTCACACATACGGTGGGAAAGTTAGTCATTTCTTTACCAGAGGACTTGGAATGTCTGTAAGGAAGATCCAGAAAATGCTTCCAGCAGGTGGCTGAGCTGTAATGTTGTTGCTGAATAATGACAGAAATGTATTCTCCGAGACAGGATACGAGTGTCGCTGCTCTTCCATTTGAATCTGTGCAATATTAGTAGAATGGGTTGAATGATGAAATGTGAATTTAAACTGATATTTCTTTTTTATCCTAGTTAAAGGGACAGTAAAAAATAAATAAATAAATACAAATAAAAAGTCATTATTTAGCCAAATGTCATTCCAAATCTGAACGACTTAATTTCCAGAAACAAATAAGGTAAATTGTTGTGACGACTGTTATGCTTCTTTTGTGGTGCTTTTGGATGTACTGTTTCTTTAAGACTGATACTGAATGTACGGCAAGAGGTCATAGCATAAATTGGAAAATACTTGAAAGTGTAAATATCGTGTTCATTTTACATAATGTTCATATGTAATAACAATATATATCACTAATTAGACTTTGTGACCATCACTTTTCATTCCCCACTGAAGAATTACTGGAGCAATAATGAAAAAATATTAAAGGTAAAGTTCACCTAAAAATGAAATTTTGCTGAAAATGTACTCACCCTCAGGCCATCCAAGATGTAGATGAGTTGTTTCTTTACTGGAACAGATTTGGAGATATGTAGCATTACATCACTTGCTCAGCAATGGATCCTCTGCAGTGAATGGGTGCCGTCAGAATGAGAGTCCAAACAGCTGATAAAAGCATCACAATAATCCACAAGTAATCCACACGACTCCAGTCCATCAGTTAACGTCTTATAAAAAGCTACGTGTTTGTAAGAAACCAATCCATCATTATGATGTTTTTAACTTCACTTGCTTCTGGCCAAAATAGGAGTCTATAATCCATAATAATGCTTCCTCCATTAAAAAAAACTTGGATGGCCTGAAGGGTAAGTAAATTATCAGTTAATTTTCATTTTTGGGCGAACTATTCTTTTAAACCTATCATTTTAAAACCAAATAAATCACAGAAAGGATTTAGTACAAGCTACAAACAACAAACTGAAAATGTGGAGTTTAGATTATTTTTTAGAAATTTACATAAAGCTGATAGAACATTTCTGCAATTGACTGGATAAAATAAAATAAACACCTGCTTCTAAACTGTCAGATTTTTTTTTAATACAAAAAAAAAAGTTACAAATTTCCTCCACCAGGGAGCAGCATTGATTCAGGTTTTTATAAAAACGGGCAGTGTCAGAGTGATTACAGTGGCTTTGTTCTGTGATCACATAACACAACAGTAAATACTGAACCACATCCAAACAATATTTTCTTCATCTCATAACAGGCTGAGACATACTTATTTGCAAAGTGAAAAACTGACGTAAATTTAAAACACTACTAAGTTATAGCTCTTGGAGCACAAAAAAAAGAGGAAATGGCCCTGGGAAGTTCTGTAATGAGATCAACGATCAAAATATCATTACTTGGCAACCCTTAAAGCAGTAGTTGTTAATGACACAAGGAAGACCTAACTCATTTATAATATAGAAGCTGACATGCATACAGTCCATTTGAAGCATCAGCAACCTGTGCTTGAAGGCCGCGATGACTTCACAGACTACAGAACACAATGAGGAGACTGATGTCATGTTTCATAGTTACATCTCATGGATCAATGTAGCAGCAAATAATCCATGCCTGGACCACCTGAGGCCATCACAAGAGCTGATTTACAAGAATGTGCAGGTCAAAGGCTAGACCGGATAGAACAATAATGAGGGCCTGTAGGTGGTCATCCTCTTGTATCTGATGACCAGGATGATGATTCTAGAAATCTATATTCCCAACATTTAAAGAGGGAAAAGATTGTGGGGAGTTGTCTGTATCAAGTTTCATCAATTCACTGCTTTTATGAAAATAAACACAGTATTACAGGCCGCACTGCAAAATAATGTTTAAAAAAGTACTACTACTACTGCTACTACTAATAAAATCAATCAATAAAAATTCAAAAGGAAAACATTTGCCTTTTTTATGTTAACTGATCTTCTGATATTATGATACTGATTTCTGTAATTTTATTTGTTTTTAATACTAACACTTATAATAACAACAACAACAACAACAACAACAACAATAATAATACTTTAAAATGACGTTATCCTTAATTGTTTTATCTTAAGGACCTTAAGAATTTATTACAAAAGACTAATAGGATTTAAATAATCCTATTATTATTATTATTATTATTATTATTATTATTATTATTATTACTACTACTACTACTACTAGTACTATTTTAACATTTTGATTGGAGAAAAAAGTAAATTAGACGCAAGTTAACAATTCGACTAATTTTTTCCTGGAAATGAAGTTTTGGAATTATAGTTGGGTGAATAAACAATTATATTTTATTTTATTTATTAAAAATGAGCTATAATAATTAGTAAATGACAGCAGGGGACACTGCAAGAAAGGCATACACTCAAATAATGTAGTGATAAATAAACAAACAAACAAAAACAAATAAATAACCACTCAAAAGTTTACTTTATGACATTGTGATAAAAACTATGAATTTCATGATTTAAACCTAAAAAAAACAAACAAATTTTAATACTAATATATGTTTAATACTAATATACTGAGATATCAGAAGTGATATGACCCAGTTCATTTGTTAAATCTTTTTTTAAAACAAAACACCATTTATTGGCATCTTCTTTCATAGCATGCCATTATGCTTTTTACATCCGTTCACTCTTATCACTTCAGTTCATAGACAGTAGATTAACATTGAGTCTAAAACAAAAAATCTGAGGGTCTATTGTCCATTTCCTCATGTGTGTGTCCTCCATTGAACCCTGCCAGTCTGAATCAGACCCTCGTTTACAATGGGTCCTCTATCTTTGCTTTCCTTTCCATCATTTCTCCCTTGGACAATATTTACCTCAAGTGGCAACAAATAGATGTTTTTTCAGCTCGACAGAAAAGCAGCCTGAGATTTGGTGAAAGAGACCTTATCTCTCATTCCCATTTCCCCCCAGTGAGCTTTTCAATTAGGTAATTACGGTCATGTGAAAGAAGACTCGGCAGAGAGCCCCGCTGCATTGTGGGAGCACCTGTCCCCCACAGACGCCAATTACCTGGCACATGAACCGTCCCCATTGTGTGGGTGCTCAGAGGGGTCCGAGTCTGCAGGAAATGCAAACACTGCCAATGCGGCGTCTAATCAATGGGCGAGCGGTGGCTGTGAAACAGGTACACAGGAAGAGAAATAAATGAGCAGGCTGCTTTTCTCACTTGCTTATTTATGCATTTGTATTCAGATTGAAAGCGCACAAACTCACAGTGAAGCTTAGAAACACATTGCAGGACTCAACACTAGACTATGAATTTAATCACAATATTCCCTTTGCTATGGGCATTTTGGGGTGCCATATTCTTCACTCAAAAATAAAAACAGTGTCCTTTACTCACCTTCATGTCATTCCAAACCTGAGTTTCTTTCTTCTGTGGGACACAAGACAATATTTGAAAAATGTTCACATAATTCAATGTGGTGCAATATTTTTTGAACTCAGTTTACTGAAGTGTTAGTTTGCCAAATATGGATTGAAGTATCAATACGTTCAACATCCAAATAAGTTTTAGTTAGTTGGATTAAATTTATTGGCACTCCTAGTTTCTACAAATAAAAAAAAAAGCAACTAAAATAATTACAGTGAATTACATTTCATAATTCCAGTCATTTTAGGAGCTGATTGTTTTTCAAGGATCCCAGTTTTTTAATAAACAAATTTACATTACTCTTCCAGCTGTTCGCAGTTTACTGAATAGGGATTGTAAAAATATTGTTTTACTCAATTTCTGCCTGGTAAAATATTTTAGAGCTTGGCTTAACTAGAATGAATATTACTAAGAAGAAAAAAGAAAAAAAAAAAGAAAACAATACTTGTAAAATTAGACTACTTCATATTGGCACCAAAGATCTACCAACTTTGGTGAAACACTGCCCAGATCAGGTTGGAAGACCACCAAACCAGCTTAAGATGGTTTAAGCGTTTTATTTTTTTTTTTTAAGAGAGTTTTTGACTGAATACCTTTTGAAGCTTTAATAAATCATTTAAAAATGAAAAAGCCTTGAAGGTAAATCTTGGTATTATCTAAATAGTCAGGGTTCGATAACAGCATCTGCATTTTTCATTCAAATCATTATTGTTGGACCACTGAACTTTTACTTCTTAATTCAAAAAAGTAATCAGATTACTTTTTTGTAATCTGAAACTAGCAAAAGGAAAGCTTTAAAGTGAATTCAATACAAAAACAATAAAGAACAAAGATTCACCGAACATTGCATTAAAAAAAAAAGAAAAAAAAAGAAAAAGAAATAAATGACTGAGCGCACAGCAGATCATAAATAGAGCTAAATTAGACTAAGCGAGACCTTGAGTGGGCACAATCATCATGAGGGGAACAAGAAACAACCAACAATGAACAGACAAAAAAAAAAAAATTCAAAATAAGACAAGACAAATAAACCTGCATCTCTTACTGCAGAAAACACCCAGAAACCAAAAGAAATACATCAGCGATGAAGCCATTTCCTGTGATATGTATCACAAACGTCACTTTTATTCATCACTCTGCTACTGAATATATGTGCTTCTGGTGACCTGAATAGACATCTCTTCTCTCTTACTCTATGTGAAGCGAGACACCTTCTGTCTCCCAAGTGAGCCAATTTACGCTCGAGTCCACTTCTTCATTGTGTGCTGCATCGATTCAGTTTTAACTCTTTTCCTTGATAAAGAAGCCCAGTGACTGCATCTCTTACTGCAGAAAACACCCAGAAACCAAAAGAAATACATCAGCGATGAAGCCATTTCCTGTGATATGTATCACAAACGTCACTTTTATTCATCACTCTGCTACTGAATATATGTGCTTCTGGTGACCTGAATAGACATCTCTTCTCTCTTACTCTATGTGAAGCGAGACACCTTCTGTCTCCCAAGTGAGCCAATTTACGCTCGAGTCCACTTCTTCATTGTGTGCTGCATCGATTCAGTTTTAACTCTTTTCCTTGATAAAGAAGCCCAGTGAGCTGGATGCAGATGTCTGCAGGGTGAAATGGCAATTCAATGAAATTTCATTCAGGAAATGAGAGCGAAACTCAACCTGTGGGCTTCAAAGTGGCAAAACATGTCAGTCAGCTGCCCATAGGGTGATTCAAATCATTATTTAAGTGTATGTCAATGAAGAGAACATACTGGTGTGAGATTAAAAGTCTGCAACAAACCCGCCTTTACATTTGTTATATTACACTAATGGAAATTATTTTTTGTTGTTGATAAAGGAGAGGAGACAATTCCTTTAAGATACTAAGAGTAAATATTGGTGCTGTGGTTGGTATGGTACCTGAGCAGAGGAAAATACCAAGGACATCTTCAGGGAGACAGACACACTTTGATCCGAGTTAAAGCTGAGAGGCACTAGGTTTGACAAGTTATATAACTTTCACTTTTGTGACTTAGTTTGTGACTGACTGTGTGTAACTTGTGGCTGGGAGAATGGAAGAGGAAAGAGAGAGAAAAATTGACCTAATCAACATGATTAAAAGTCCAAAATGAAATTGCAGTGAAACAATGTTAATGGGTAATGAATAAAAATGTGATGTTCACGCCCTTGTTAAATGAAATCAAAATGGAAAGTTATAGTTTGGTACACTAATGGTAATTTTCCACCATTTTCTAACACATTTTTGCCTTTTGCAGTTATATAAAGGTGTAGTTTATAATTTCCATTTATAACCACTTCATTTAAAGGAAAAAAAATGCAAGACATAAAAAAATATATAATATAATATAATATAATATAATATATAACAAAAATGATCACAAAGTGAAACTGCAAAAATAATAATAAAAATTTAAAAAAAAGTTTTCAAACAGGTTTCCTGAACTCTCCACCTTTCTAACACTGGCGAAATAGACAGTTTACTTATTTTTTTTTTTTTACTTATTACTATTATTTTTTATTATGCATAAATATTCTATTTAATCACTCCATTATTATGAGCTCATAAAACCTGAATTAATAAATTGTCTATTTTTTATTATAATTCTTAATTTTAAATGATTTTTAATTAAATGGAACAAAGCTGTAACTAGGGCAGCAACCTTCAAAAGTACATTTTTGTATCTTAATGGTACATATTAGTACAGTTCTGCCCAACTGACAGCTGTTGTACCATTTTTCTGAGAGTGAGGCATATCACATCACAAGACACTACAATCACCTTCCCAAACATCATCTACCCAATTGGTTTTCAAACCATTAAACCTTAAATGCACTTTGGTAAAAGCAACATCATTTAAACTCAGTCAAGCGAATGGTGTTATGAACACAAAGTATAATCATGTTTGATTTCTGTGGATACATGTGAGGGGTGCACAGGTTCAAAAAGTGCTGTGCTTGCCAAAACGGTGAGCATTTGCGTGATTCATAGGATCATTTAAAAGAAAAAACCCACTGTAAATGTACACGTGCTCTCATAGTGACTCAGACCCTTTTCATCTTCACGTTAGGCAAAGGTAATTAAACTGTCAATTTTGCATTTCAAAAACGCAGCAGTCACCACATTCCCCTAACGTCGAGGAATATCTGTCATTTGCGATGACTTCTGAATGGTTCATTTCCTTTTCTGAACCTTTGATTTGTGCGAAGACCCATGTTAATAAAGCACCCCCTCCCCTCACGCTCTTCCACATGCTGTCTCAAAATGAACATCTCCAATTAGACACAAGCAATCATTCATTTGATGACTTACTGCTTACATTCATTGTTGCAATCTGCATGAGACAATTCGTCGTACCTTGTGGGAAATCTAACTCTTAATCACTGTATGAGAATAATTACACCTCCTATGCGTTTATGCTGATAAACTCATAATTTGGCACTGTGAGCTTCGGCTTCATCAAATTTAAGACCAGACAGATTAAAAACAGATAAAACCGCAACCCGAATCATAAAAAACGTCAAGAATAATGAATTCACTGTCATTCAAAACACTTGAGTTAGCAGCTAGCGCTAGCGCTAGCTTAGCTTTGTATTTAGATATTTTGTTCCTCAATGCGATTGACTCAAGCACACAAACAATAACATGAGACTTGAGGGGATTTCTGTGTTCGTTTGTGCCGGGATACAAAGCCTAAAAGGCCTTTGTTTCCATACCGTACGCTACTATGCTACCGTCTCCCCCCTCATTAAATTAGAAATGAATAGGAAACAATTGAGCTATAATTGATAGGCCTCTCCGTTCGTTCTCCTCACAGACTCTCTTTATCAGCCACGTAGTGACAAAAATCACAATGGCTGTCTTCTCCGCCACCTTTTCAGTTCATTCAGGCTTGGACTGGTACCATTGTTCTGGCCCGGGCCTGATAAGGCACCGATAATGTTAACCGGTTATCGCATTTGCAGAAAAGAGGGCAAAATAAAAGACCCGAGACAGCCGGCGAATTAGCGACTTTGATGAATCGTCGGTTTGAACATGAGAGATTAGCATACTGATTGGACTGATTATTTGTAATTACAGTTGGAAGTGAAAGCGGGCCGCGCCGGATAGCACTCGTTTCTGTTCCAAGCAACTGAAATTGTGAGCTTTGTAATGACGTTGAATTAATCTTTCTTATCCTCCTCGCCAGGTTAAAATTATTGCAAATCAGGGTTTTTGTTTGAAAAATTTAATTGTGAAACGGCAGCAGACGGTTTTTCCCGAGTACATACTTCAGGGTCTTCTCCGGGGTGGACACATGGCAGCATCTTGAGATATGCGATAAGGGAAATCTACATGAATTTGGGCAAGCGTTTTCACCCGAGGTACAGCGAGTGTCCTTCAAAGCCATCTGCTAGCATTTGCACCACCTAATTAATTTGTCCTTCACAGGATGTGTTGGTACAGGCAGGGGAATACAGATCCTGACAGATGCTGAACACAAGACAGTCCCGATGCTCGGGGGGATGCTATGCGCCATCTAGAGAATATCGAGACACCTAGCAAGTTTAATCAATCATGATAGTGCATGAAGTTGTTTTGAAGAAAGAGAAACTCAAGCTGAGGTAAAAAACTGGGCCTTCAGCATTGGGTACATTTACATAATATTACATTTCTTACACAGACGACTAGCAGCAATCATTTCTTTGTACATTCTAGATGAATGATGTTTAGTTGAGGATGTCAACTGAAATCACAGCCCCTATCATCTCAGATACCACTAGGGAAACTGGCCAAGAGCATTATCATATATCACAGTCTGTAAACAAGCTCTGCCTGTAGCACAAACCAGTGCAGATTGCATCTCCTGGATCCATTTATAGACACTCCCATCTCCAATGCTTCAAAAGAACCACGACAGATGACATTAGAGTCAACAGAAAGAGGAAAATCAAGTCTGCCGTTCATCTTGCAAGTTGTTGGAAAAGCTCTGCTTTCCATTGGGATTTGGTAGACATTTGTTTATAAGGTGTAATTCTGGCATCTGAAATGCACATTAGTAACAGAATTCTAACACGTTTTTAATCCATGAAATTAATTAAATGTTAAATGCAATCACATTAAACTGATTTGGAATTATGATGGTTGACATTGTGGTTGATATTTGGCATTATACAACATTAAAGTCCTCAAAAACGCTGATTCAAGTAGCTGAATTCAGAATAGCATACTACTCTTATTATTTATGTCATGTCTTCGAGCCGGTCTCATGAAAATGCGTATCAATTGCACAATTATTATTTTTTTTTTTTTGTGCAGAAACGGACTTTGGCGTGCATACGATACGCACTTTGTTGGCGTGCATATAATACATATTTTGGTGTACATATAATACGCACCTACCCCACACCCCTAAACCTACTAATTGCATATCATATGCACGCCAAAGTTCATTTTTACATATAAACAGTACACCAAATAGAAACAGAATTCATGAAACATTCATGAGATCGGGTTGTGTCTTCATGTGACAGAAATAGTAAAAGTAGTATGCTAGTGTGCTATTCAGAATTCAGCTACTGTTTTTATGAATGAGTCATTGAATCATTTACTCAACCTATTTGTTCAAAACACTGATTCATTTATTTACCAAAGCCGAATCTTCAAAATGAATAAAAACTGTCATCGTTACATAATCATATAATTTTTATTTATCTGGAACAAACACATGCTATAAAACGATCTTACAATATACTATTATATAGATTCATACTAAAACTGTCACTGTTAAGGTGCTCAAAATATCTATACAATAGAAAAACGTAACTATACAGGTATATTTATAAAATAAAGGATTCGTAAAGATTTTAACATTTCTAAAGCTGTGCATTCAAATACCTTAACTTTTTAGGTCCTGTGGTATTTCAACATCTCCACATGTCAAAAACATACGTGAAACCGTTACATATGAACACCTACAAATAATAATGAGATCAGACTGAAATATCAAACTCAAATGGGTTTAATCATTACAAAATTACTTTTAAAGGGGTCATATGATGCGATTTCAAGTTTTCCTTTCTCTTTGGAGTGTTACAAGCTCTTGGTGCATAAAGAAGATCTGTATCTTTAAAATAGCATCATATGACCCCTTTAAGTTCACTCAGATCTAGTTCACAGAGGTCAAAACATAATTTTTAGATGGCAGATATTAATATTACAGACATGGAGACTGAACCATGTTTTGGTGCAATATATCATCAGATTCAGAATAAGAAAAATTAAGGAATAGTAAAGGTTTAAATTAAACTGACACACAGATCAGAGTATACATTCATGCAACCGCGCACACACATACGCTAGTTCTCAATCTCTGTATCTAGGTCTTGCTATATTTGCCCAGTTTTGCTTTCCACAGCACTTTTTCTGAATAATTACTCCCTTTTGAGTTATGAGCAATACTCCCAGCAAATGCACTGGTTTTTAGAAAGAAACATTCAGCGTATTGAGGTCAGAAGAAGCCTAGAGATTATGTCTATGCAGATACATGATTACATTTCTGCATTTATAATAGCTGCAATGAGACTCAAATGGATAAGAAGTGGAAAACACCAAAGAACTTTTCATATGTCACAAGTCCTGGTTTTGTTTTTAGAGAACAGCTGCTTTCAAAAGACAATTTACTCTAATGAATGGCACATCATCTTAATATTGCAGTGCATTACAGGCTGTCATTAAAATGGAGGAAAAACCTTCTCATTTACTCTAATAAATTGAGCAGAAGATGGAGTGGAAGTCAAAAATAACTCGCACCTCAACCCTTAGTTCAACCAGTTTACAAGACGCCTCCTTTCATGACAGCCTGAGGTCAATGAAACATAATGATGATATTAAACAATCTCTGCTTACATGCTTTTAATACATTATCTAATAATAAAATGAACATGTGAATAGACTCATCTTGCCTCAGGCCAATAATGAACCAGCGTCTAGTCCGAACAAGATGCAGGTATCAATTACGTGGTGAATTTACTAGCTTGACAGAAAAGATTCTAATTTGATAATGAACGAAATAGACGGCACATAGAAACACAATCACTTTACAAGCTAGATAAGAGAAGAACAGTTTATAAAGGATTTGAGTAGGTGGAATAATGAATTGAGAAAAAAATACAGATAGTCAAATGGAAGGGGATTTGAAGCATGATCCACTAAAACAACCCAGAGAACTTACCTATATATGTACTATGAGTATGATGGAAGATCTGCATTCCCTCAATTCATTTTCACTCCATTGCCAGTCCCAAAATAGAGCAGTTGGCAAATAGGTGCAGCAACACACCTGATTCTTAGTGTGCCCTAAATCCTTCTCTTTCACTTGGTCTTGCTTTCTTTTTCTCAAATGGTGCTAGAACTTTCTCAGAACTAACTTAACATTTTGCAGCCAATTTTTGCAATTACTTTTAATCAACAAAATAAAAACCAGTGCTCCTCAAGTTCACACACAAGGTCTTAGCAGACAGGTGTAGCCCATCACATTAACTATGGACATGTTTGATGACATCACAATTTGCAGTAGCCCCTCACTGTGGAACACAAGATCCAGGGGGCGTGGTTGGAGCCACATCTAGGGGGTGGAGATTGGTAAGTTAAGGGGTGGAGATGGGTGGGTTTAGGGATCGGGGGTGGAGACGGGTAGGTTTAGGTATATGTAAGGTGGGAGGAGTTGGATCTGGATCCAACCACGCCCCCTGGATCTTGTGTTCTGCAGTGAGGACCATCTCACAATTTGGGCAAATTAGAGCATTCTGGGAAATTAAGTGTTCTTCCAACACTTCAAAAATGGCCATAAAATGATTCACAGGTTATATACAAATTGTTGTAGAATATATTTACCCCGTATGTTGTGTGTATGATAACATTTATCATAACGTTGACATGAAAATATTTTTTTTAAATGTTAAAAATAAAATGTTAAGTTGGGTGCACACTGTACAATTTTGGCCTCAATTTGGCTGTCTAAATGCAAAACATTCCTCTTATCCTAGTTATCCTAGTCAGTTGCTAGTTTGACATATTCGCCGACAACCGAATAATGAGCACTGCGATCAGATTATACCTCTGATGAAATTCTGTCAATGTCAGATGTTTTGAGGCAGAGTCCTGCAGTGTGGCTTCTCCTACTACGACTGTCAAATAAAAAATCATTACGAGCACAGAACCTGATGACGCAATTAGTGCGACATCAACAAACTACCACTTGCTCCAAACACATCGTCTTCATTTTTGTTCCATTTTTCTTTTCCATGATCAAAATTAATGCTAGAGATTAATGCTATTTTTGCTTGCAATTCCATATGAATGCAACTCACAATCACCAAACATGTCACGAATTGACGAGGTAAAACTCTAGACCGAGTCTTTGCGTGTGTCCATTTTTAGACTGTTACCGTCTGACATTAATGACAACTAAGATCCAACAGTGTGATATGGCTTATAGCTGGGATCATGTTCGTACATTCTGACAAGCAACAATCGTATAACCATATAACCTCTGTTTCTTTTCTAAATGTCTAAATTGCCCAAAATAGCTGGGTTTTGGCTTTGTTTTACTAAAGAAGTGCTTTCTACAGTCCTTATAAACTATATGTACACATATTTGACTCGACTTGTTCTCTGTAGATCCCAATTTTTAGTTTTGCGACATGACCTTCTGCCCCTCTGGACTGCCTATTAGCTTACATCTTATGGACCCTGTTTTATTTTTAATTAAAATAAAAGGTTTTCCAAGACATATATGCACTGATCCCATCTTCACACCCAACGCAAGTTACTCAAGAGCACTCAAGTTACCACAAGTGTCTGGAGCCAAAGTAATGTGGCGCCAAAGTATGTCCAATACACTGGATACAAATGCAACAAGTCTCATTTATAGACTCTCTTGCATCGACTGATTTTGGTTATGATTCCAATCACAAACACAACTTTTATTGAGCATAATTAGCTGAATCAATACCTCCATGTAGGACTGTTTGTCTTGCTGTCAGGTAATCTGATTAGTCTGCACGCAGAGTGACCCGGCATTTACTTATACACTCACATCCTTTCCTCAAATGAATCTTTTATTGATCACAGAAGTGCATGTCTGACTCTTGCATTATACATCCTGCAGTTTGTGCACTTTTAGAGTGATTTAACACTGTATTTATCGTAGAATAAAGTGCCATATTTCAATTAAATTCCTTTTAGTTCAAAAGAGAAGCAGTGGTATTAGTGTTCTTTTCTGAACTCAGTGCTCTGCCAAAATGTTGATTGCATATCAAACGATAAGATAAAATAAATCAATAACCTGCCACAATGTGGAATATCAAACATCAGTCTTCTTTCTGCAATAAAAGTCCGGCGATCACACTTCTGGTTCCTATAAAGTCTGAATCAGCCAGTTCAATCTTCTTGAGTGGATCTCTTAATTTATTTTCATTCGCTCTTAATTTTTTCATGGCTTCAAAGGGATTTCAAAAGGATTTCTGTGAGAGGGGCGCCATCTGTGCTCCTCAGGCTGTCAGACCTCACACCTCCATAAAGTTTTTCACGGAGAAAGAAAAAAAGTGGAAGACCAGCCATATTCATGTTCATAAAATTAGTCTTACTTTCTGCACTAAAAACATTTGTGAGTATTGGAGCTTGAGGAAGAAAGGAAACTCCATATGGCTGATTGGCACATGCCATTTCATGCTTATGAAATCCAGCACTCAGAATATTGGTGAGCGAATCTGAACAATGTGCACCACTATAGTGGATGCAATTATTTTAAAAGGAAAAAACTGAATGAATTAATTTTCTTTTTTAAATCAATATCAAAATTTTAGGTTGAACTATGAATGCATGATATAGTATATATTTTAGCATATATTCATGAATATTTTTTAGTAATTAGCTAGCATTAACGATGAGAAATTCATTTGTTATTATATTTATTAATCTTTGTTAACATTAGTTAATAGAAATACAACTGTTCATTGTTAGCTTAGGTCCATTAATAAATAATAATGATAATAATATTAACAGACACAACTTTTAATTTTAATAATGTATTTGTAAATGTTGAAATTAGCATTAACTAAGATTAATAAATGCACTTTTCATTGTTAGTTCATGTTAACGAATTAACTAATGGTAACGAATTTAACTTTATGGCAAAGTGTTACTATCCTACCATATATTACCATATACCATATACTAGTTCATTTTAAACGGTTCAGCGGTGTAACAAATTAGTTTTTAAAAATGCAAATATTCCCTTTAATCTCTCAATATGAGCTCATAAAACTGCATGCATAATAATTAGAATTAATGAGCAAAGTGATGTTTATATGGAATACAGCATGTCACACCGCAGGACGTCAACTACCCAAATGCATTCACTTGAAATACTCGGATGCTTTTTTCATCAGATTTGAGTTCATGCAAATTCATCAACAGAGTATGTATGGACCTATTAATCATGAGACTTTTTGAATGCATAAATGTAAATAGAGAAAAAAGAGGTCACTTAGGCTCATTTAATCCAATTGAAACCCCGATTAGTCTAAAGAGATTGTGTTTGAAGGATACATGAGCAACAAAAAGAAACATGTTCTGTGTGTTGCCATCCTTTGCTCTTGCCGAGGCTTTGAGCGAATCTTTAGAGGGCATTTTGAAGGATTGGTGAGCTACAAAAGAGTTAAACAACAATGAGAGGATCTATGAGGCGTGCCAAGAAAACATCTCACCTGTGCTGGATCAATACAGCTGAACTGAGCAGCTGTTGAAGAGAAGAAAGCTTTTAGCTGAGCATTATCTTTTGCCATAAAACATTACCGTTTCCTTTCTGAATCAACATCCATCAAGCTGCCAAATGTCTGCAAATCATGACCTATTCAAAACAAAAGAACAATAATAATGCAGCAGAACTGATCCAAAATACCCAACCCTTACTAGTTTCCATTAATGTCAGTGTGTTACTCCAGATTCTCACTCTGGATAATTGCTTGAAATGGTATTTGAAACACAACAAAATCTGTACAAACAAATTGAACATTGCTTTCTTTTGAAAGGAATAAAAAGAAGACAAAATGAGGCTGATAAGTGTGTGAGTGTGTTTGTGTGTGAGCCGTTGGCATGTTGTCAGCTCAGCTAATTATAATTGTGCTTCTCCTCCTGTGTGCTCACGTTTTTGACTGCCAAAACTTGCCTGTGCTAAAAACTGCACCTTAACAAACCAATGAGAGCTGAGAGGGCCAGAAGGGGGTTTGAAATGCGTAGCACACCTGCTGAGATCTGAGCATGGAGGCTGAATGGATTTTCAGTGGGCCGTGCACAACATGCAATGTTAGAAAATGAATGCCCTCCATCACGCATTACTGATTTTTTTGCATAAAATGAAACTTTCCTTAACTTTGACACTGGACATCAGTTGCTGTCCTTCATGTTGCTAAAATCACCAACTCTGACTTCAAGGAACAGTTCACCCAAAATTGAAAACTTGCTGAAAATGTACTCACCATCAGGCCATCCAAGATGTAGATGATTTTGTTTTTCGTCTGTACAGAAATTTAGCATTATATCACTTGTTCACCTATGGATCCTATGCAGTGAATGGGTGCCGTCACTTCAGACAGCTGATAAAAACATCACAATAATCTACAAGTAATCCACACCAGTCCATCAATTAATGTCTTGTGAAGTAAAAAGCTACATGTTTATCAGCTGTTTGGACTCTCATTCTGACGGCACCCATTCACTGCAGAGGATCCACAGGTGAGCAATTGATATAATGTTACATTTCTCCAAATGTTCTAAAGAAGAAACAAACTTACCCACATAGCCTGAGGGTGAGTACATTTTCAGCAAATTTTTGTTTTGGGGTGAATTATTCCTTTTAGGTCCCTTTATCTCTGCCTATGCTGCAGTCTCTTTATGTGACACAAAGTCACCAAACCTGCCAAGATCTACAGCTGTCCTTGTTTATTTTTCTCTGACTTCTGTCTATGCAAATATCTCTCCTTGCCTGCAAATTATTCCTTTTGTTCTCAGTGTGTGCAAGTATTGTTTTCCTGAATATAAAACATGAATCCGTAATGCCGTGTGGAGGATTAGAGCTGTTGCCGTGTTTGGAGGAGAACTGCCTTATTTTTAGGTTGACTCCATCTCCATGCACAAACAGCTGCTTACTGTGGGATTAAGAGCCATTGTTCAATTAATCTCAACATGGGCACTGATGTCTCACATTATAAGCCTTTAATTATGCCAGACACTGTTTAAGACTTTGCCTCCAATATATTATAGTTTCAAAACACTCACAGTGGGATCTCTGAATGCACAAGAACAATTGAAAAATGGAACAGTTGTTTTGCAAATTAAAAGACATAACATTAATTATTTTAATATTATTTTTGCTTTCATACTCGGGAAAAAATTGGTATATATTTGTTTTACAGTTCAGATGACCTGACCCCAAGAATAGCAAAAATGAGAAAATATCAATTCACGTTTGACCCAATGTTTATTTATGTTTTATATATTATTTATAGTACTTTTGTTATTTTAATTATTTTATTATTATTATTTAATATTTCTATTAGCTTTATTTTTATTTCAGTTTTAGTTTTAAGTGATTTTAATACTTCCTTTATTTCAAGTAGATTGTATTTTAACTGCATTTCAATTGTTATTTCATTTTAACAAATGTAATAGTTTTAGTTAACAATAATAGCAGTTCTCTGACCTGAATTTATCTATCAACTTTTCACCTGCATCTTATTTCTTACAAACTCAAGTTTGCAGTGTTGTGTCTGACAGCTCATTAAAAAAATGCCAGAAAGCAACAAAAGTCCACAGGGCAGTTTCACAGACCTGTTTGTCCATCATCAAAGTCAGAAGATGGCTATATATATATATATATATATATATATACAGTATATACAGTGTAAAGTGAATGGATTGTCAGTGGATGTGGATGGATGGATGGATGGATGGATAAAGATTGTCAGATGGATGGATGGATGGATGGATGGATAAAGATTGTCAGATGGATTGATGGATGATGAATAAAGACTATCAGACAGACAGACAGACAGACAGACAGACAGACAGATAGACAGATAGATAGATAGATAGATAGAATCTTAAATGGGAATACACCAAAAATTCTACAATTGTAAAATTCTAGTTGATACAATAAGCTGATAATTGGCTGATAACCAATAGATGGCAGGCCAATAACATGCTAAAATCTAAAGTCAACAGTTGTCATAAATGTCAGATCAGTGTTTTGGTGTTTAAGTGAATGTAAACATCACAACATTTCAATTTACAATATGAAATATGGATAATTTTGAGAATATGAAACCGTCCTTCAAGAAAGTGTGCTGTAATCTTAGCCGTATCGTAGTGTTATATCTATAAGTTATCATTAGATGACAGCAAACGTAGCCTAAAAAGAAAAAAGAAAAAAGATAAGAAAAAAAGATAAGAAAAATAACTGGTATATAGTAAAAAATGTAGCATCTATAACTAAATATGCATTACCCTTTGATACAATATATGTAAATTTTATTTAACCTTGGCATTTGGAAGTACTTATTTAGCACTTTTATTTGATGTTGTTTAGAACAATGGTCAACTATTGTTGTTTTTATTGTGCTTTAGAAATAAAATGGTTGGTTGGTTGGTTGGTTGGATGGATGGATGGATGGATGGATGGATGGATGATGAATAAAGACTGTCAGATAGACAGACAGACAGACAGACGGACGGTTGGTTGGTTGGATGGATATAAATATAGATGGATAGATGATGGATAGATAAAGATTGTTGGTCGGTTGGTTGGATGAATGGATAGATGGATAGATAAAGATTGTTGGTTGGTTGGTTGGTTGGTTGGATGAATGGATGGATGGATAAAGATAGTTGAATGGATGGACAGATATGGATTGTTGGATGGATGAATAGATAAAGATTATTGGTTGGTTGGCTGGTTAGTTGGATGGATGGATGGATAAAGATTGTCAAATGGATGGACAGATATGGATGGTCAGATGGATGGAGCCAGAAAGTAACAAAAGTCCACAGGGCAGTTTCACAGACCTGTTTGTCCATCATCAAAGTCAGAAGATGGCTATATAGAAAATACACACTACTGTTCACCTCCCACCCTGTCAGCTCTCCGTTCTTTTGTCTTTTCATCTGCCCTTGTTTTTGGATTCACCCCATTATTTCTGTCATGCTCTCTCATGTCTCTGCTTTCCCAACGGGCTTAGAGAGCTCTGAGAGCTGGAGCTTCAAAAAGCATGCAAAGGATGTTACGAGAGGGAAAAAAATCAAATACTGCTGAGTTCAGCTCAAGTACACCAAAAACTCAAAAGGAATGTGACACTCTACACCCCACAAATGAAAAGTCATTACACACTGTCAGGAGAGATGTTTTGTCAGGAGAGTTACACTGTGTATTCAGTCTGTCTAGACTCACAAAGTCATGTTCTGGTTGTTATTATTCACTCATGTTGTTCCCAGCCTGGAGTAATTTTTCAGTGGATTTTTTTTTATTTTTTACAAATGATGTTTATAGGTATAGTGAAATACTTGAATGTGAAAGATAATTCTATATAATTCTCTCCTCTCTCTCTCTCTTTCTCTCTCTCTATACAGAATATATATATATATATATATATATATATATATATATATATAGATAGTTGAATGGATGGACAGATATGGATTGTTGGATGGATGAATAGATAAAGATTATTGGTTGGTTGGCTGGTTAGTTGGATGGATGGATGGATAAAGATTGTCAAATGGATGGACAGATATGGATGGTCAGATGGATGGATGGATAAAGATTCTTGGTTTGTTGGTTGGTTGGATGGATGGATAAAGATTGTCGAATGGATGGTTAGATATGGATGGATGGATTAATGGATGAATGGATAGATAAAGATAGTCGAATGGATGGACAGATATGGATGGTCAAATGGATGGATAGATAAAGATTGTTGGTTGGTTGAACGGACAGACAGATGGATAGATAAATATAGTCGATTGGATGGATAGATATGGATTGTTGGATGGATGGATGATGGATTGATTGATGAATAGATAAAAATGATTGGTTGGTTGGTTAGTTGGATGGATGGATAGATAAAGATTGTTAGTTGGTTGGATGGATTTTTTCAGCAGTTAACAAGAAAAGTGGGACTACAGATGGACAAATGGAAAAGTCAGGGTTATCGACCCCTATTTTAATGGTGTTACACGAAAGAAAGCAACACTGGTTTTGAATGATGCGAGGGTGAGTGTAAATGATGACAGCAAATGATGATTTTTTTGGTGCACTATTACTTTAAAGAAGATAAAGCTCTTCTTCTAGGTGAAGTGTGAACATCACATGGATTGACAGCAGTGCTCTCCATTATTCTTTGTAGTAAAGTAGAGAGAGAGTGAGAGAGAGTGACGGCGAGGGGGAAAAAGCACTTGCTTTGATATCCCTTCTCTCGTTTCACAAGTCTCCACTCTGTCAGTCATAATGAGCATTTATGAATAAATAAATGTGAAAGAGAACCTTAACGAGGTAAACGACTGGCACATATACATAATACAGCATCTTTTCACCATATTCAGTCTGAGTGAATATCCTTCCACAGCAGGGCCATAACGCAAGACAGGAGCAATTTCTGTAGCTGGTAATTAGGTAAAGTTCATAAACCTGAGATTTCAGCTTAGGCTGAAGATTGAAAACATGAAAGATGGAAAGAATTTAAAGATTGAACAGCTAAAAATTGAGAGGATTTGTGATGAGAAGATGGAATCACAAAAACTCCACATGCTGAAATATTCAAGAACGTATTCTGAGCTCCTGTGGCATGCATTTTGTTGGCAATCCTTCTGATTTATCAGTAACACAAAAGAGCTTTCTATCAGCTGTATTACACAGGTGATTATGGATACATTCTTACAATTATAATATTGCCATTCCTTATAAAATTACTAGCTAACTAGTAAATAACTGGTTTATTTACTTACTAAAGTCAATTTGAACTAATATTTGGTGCCCAGTGTTTTGGACCCTGACAGTACAATAGGGACGTGTTCAAAAGGGTCTCAATGAAATCAGTTTTCAAGTGACTCAACACAGCTGAGGTTTACGACACCCGTGCATGAGACCTACGTTAGTGTTATCACTTTGAAACAGAGGCAGACGGGTCTTTACATGCAGCACACATTCATAGCAAAGATGAAAAACATAAGACTTCAAAAAGCCTCCAACCTCCCTCACACACAAACCATCCTAACAACCTCAGGCAGCTTTCATCCATTCAGAACAATCTGTGTGAAAAAAAAATCTGCACATATTACCAAACTAATATCAAATGTTCTTTTTATAGGTCATATTAATTGGTATTTTCTCTGGTTTTCAACATCCTTAAAATGACAAATTTACTTGTGCAAACAAAATTGCATCAGATAAATTTGTTTTCAGAGAATATCTTATATGCAAATTATATAGCAAATTAATAATTTAAGCATTACTATAGCAATTTTGAGAGGATTATGCCTAAAATAAGACAGAAAAATTCATTAATTGGGTAAGAAAAGTAAACTTCATAATATCTTAACAGCTAATTAAAGATTTTTTGCTTCTCTTTACATACATTCTTACCTACAATAATACCTAAGAACATCTGCATCAAATATAGTGCAGTGTTTGATGGTCTAACGGCAAGATATTTATGCATAGAATTACATTTCCAGTCAAACAGATTTGATTTTAATGCAACTGTCTGCCAGGATGCCAGAATGTCAGTTTAACAATGACAGTTGTGGTATTTGGGTGAGATGCGAATCGGACAAATTCCAATGTTGTCTGACTCTAATGATATAATCACAGTTTATCTCAGCAATGCAGTTCTTGATCTCAAGCTTAATTAGTTCAAGCAGTCAATCAAGAAAACTAATCAATCAAAGCTGGAAGCTACAAATATCTTTGTATTCTGAATGGTTTGGTTTCTGAAAGTCTGGAAACCATTGTTTGAGAAGGAAGGATTACAAGACTTCTAATTTTTGAGTTATAGAACAATAATTTATTATTCTTTTTTTCCTCATGTAGCACACCTAGAACACATAGACCTGGCTACAAAGTTGTTTTACACATCAAAAAGAAACTAAAAACATGACAGCAAGATTACTCAAGGTGTCTCTTCACAACCTGTGGTAGAAAAATGAGCCTCTATTCAAGGCACAATGAGAGTGGTAGACACTTCATGTTTAGCGCTTGACTGAGATACAGACTGGGTCATTTGGTATTATAAAGATGGAATAAGATAACTTATTAGACTCAAAAATATAAATAATGTTCATACAGAACAGTACAAAAATCGTACGTATTGTATACAATACCATTAAAATGGTAACATCGTGCGGTATGTCAAACGACTCTTGTAAACCAATTAAATTGCAATGAAGACCTTTACCCATGAAGATCTTGATAAGAATCGTTACAGATATTTACATTTCAGATTTAAAAGATGTAATGGCAGCAAAAGCCAATATTCAAGTATTGTATTTTATATCGCATGAAAACTTGCCATTTATAAAATACAAATGCAAATGCATGGAAAGAAACACTACATTAAACCACAATGTAGTGTGTAAAATCCTATTAAAACCGTCTTTTATACATTCTAGTACGAAAACACAGCGAGGTCTGTGACGGTAGTGTCAACGTGTCAGTATATCAAAAGAGTTTTTGAACATTCACGTTTCTTGAAGTCTTGAGTTTAGTTGAGTTTTCACAAAGTATTACTCAGTTTCACAAAACATGAAAAATATCTGCATCTTCACCTTTATAAAATGGCCACTTGGAATGAGGCAAGTACATAAACCAAGACCACCTGGGGTCATGCTTTTCACTAAACTGTGGTGACTGACAGGAAGGCGTTGTGAACTTTGGTGCCCTCGGGTGCTCGTGCTCCATGGCTCATGAGCTCTTGAATGGTCATCCAGTTGTCAAGGATCTTCTTGTTTCGTTTCTTCAGCATCTTCTTATGGCTGAGCTCCAGGATGCTGACCTCTCCACTTGCCGTCCCCATAGTCTCCCTGAGGCACTCAAGCCGGCTCCTCTGCATGAATTCCCTCCTGCGCCTCTGTTCCCTGGCCCGTGCTAGCTGCTGCTTGCGTTCTTCTTTACTCCAGTACCGGCCCATCTTCAACTCGCTGACTGCGTCGTCATCTGTAGTCATCCCACCGCTGCGTTCCTCCCGGATCCGTAAGGCTCGTTCGCGCAGGATGCGGTCCCGTGCGGCACGACGTGCCACATACCTGGTTCCGTCTGCTCGTACTTTGACCTTCCATTCAAGTCGGCCAGGTGGCGAGGGTCCAGGCCGTCCACGGAGGCTGAGGAGGCTAAGCTGGCTCTGGGAGTACTCCAGAGAGGAAGAGGAATGTTGTTGTAGGAGCTGTAGGCAACTCTGGTAGTGTCGTGTGCTGGGAGGCTGGGTTGTTGTTGTGTTGCTGTGGTAGGGTGATTGGTAGTGCCGAGCGGTTGCAACCCTATTCCGGTTTCTTTCTTTCTCACAGCGCTCATCATCAGCTGGAAGCGCTGGGTCTGACTCCGAGGGGTTGCTGGGGCTTTGCTCCAAGCTGCTGGAGAAGGCCTGGCTGGGTCCTTGTGAACCAGGACTGGTGATGGGGGTCTGTAAGGATGGTGTGGAGCTGGTGTACATATGGGCACGACTGCAAGTAGGGCTACTTTGGCTGGGTAAAGACAAGATGGGACTATTGTAGGGACTCTGCAAGTGTTGGGTACTCCGAAGGTTCCTCTGATTGGTCAGGTGGACTCGACGCTGTAGAGAGTGATCTGGTGAACCTTCTGTTCCCAGTGGAGTCGAGCGGGAACTTTCGGCTGTATTGTAGGCACTGGAGCTGTCTTTATCTCTGAGCTTCTCACTTTGTAGTCTCTCAGGATGCTCATTGATATCCGCAAGCTTGCCACAACGCAGTCGACTTTCCTTATCCGTTCGAGGAGAGTCGTGCTTGCTCCTGCGCAGCTGGTGGGCTTGCATGATGCTCTGGCACTCACGTTCAATGCTGCGCAGCTCTTCGTTGAGCATGTGCAGCTCCCGTGCCACTCCACTTCTACCCTGCTCCGTCAGGCTGCACTCAATAGTACTGCTTCGCCTGTAGACCAACCCGCATTCTCCAGTATTACGGATCTGGCACTTGAGCTCCAGGAGTTGCTGGAAATGGTCACACTCCACTCCATTCTCGCTCAACTTGCCCTCCTCCTGACCCTTCTCCTGCCTGGTCAAGCTTACGGTGTCCATAGGAACCAAATGCGAGCCCGCTTCCCACCTGTCCCGAAGTTGTTTTTGAGTCCATGTTTGGGGATGAGAGAGCAATTCATGTTCAGAGCTCTCCTCAAAGCTGCATTTCACGCCACTGTCCTTCTCCAGAATGGTAGAGGAACATGTTGCTGTATCTGTACTTGCTGAGGCATCCTCATGTATTTTAGACTGCAAAACAAGACACAACCCTTTAATGCCTTAATGTCATAACATCAAGCTAAGGAACTTTTGCCGAATATGGTCACACTTACCCGCTTTACACAACCAGCTGTTTGAAGAATTCCCTCCTTTTTCTGTTCTTCTAAAATCTCCATCTTCAGCTCCTCTAGGAAATCTTGATGGTCTTCATCAAGCCAGCTTCCATCCATCTAAAAGAGAAGATCCCAATAGGGTTCACAACTTCTGGTCCAACCAAGGGGTCAAGGATTGGCATATCATGCGATAGTAGATGGCATAACTGCAAAAAGCATCTTTTTCAAAAATAGGTGTGTATTCTGCTGGAATACATATTTTTTTACAAGCTTTGGTAGATATTTTACCATTTTTACTGTCTTTAAGAGGGCTTTTTAAAGCATTAAATGGACATTGTATTTGAGCTTTTTGCTGCCATTTACATCAAAGCCAAGTATAGTCACTTGTGAAGGGCTTGGGATCCCTGTTGAAAAAAACAACAACAACAGCATATGCTGGTTAGGTATGTTTTGAAGCATGGCATCTGGTTTGAGCTGGTTTAAGCTTGTCCTTAGTTGGTTATGAGCTGGTTTAAGATGGTCCTGATCTTAGGACCAGCACATCAGGGGCGTGTCTGGAGCATTTTAAATGGGGGGGCCAGTTGGGGGCACTGGCTCAAAAGAGGGTGGCCGGGGGGGCGGGGGGGGTTTCATCGTTCCGC
>NW_015548264.1:530623-533163 GCF_001515605.1 Sinocyclocheilus anshuiensis
GTTGTGTTTGTGGAACAATGTATGTTAAAAGCACACGTCCAGTTTTGTGTGAGTGAAGGAAATCCGCTTGGGAGTGGAGAG
The DNA here is from genome assembly GCF_001515605.1 of Sinocyclocheilus anshuiensis. Taxonomy (NCBI): domain Eukaryota; kingdom Metazoa; phylum Chordata; class Actinopteri; order Cypriniformes; family Cyprinidae; genus Sinocyclocheilus; species Sinocyclocheilus anshuiensis. The sequence continues at coordinate 530,705 of NW_015548264.1, forward strand.
ATTCGTCCTCGCGCACATAGATCGCGTAACATTATGCGCTCTCGACATTGTCATTAAGCTCACACTATAGAAACCGCCTAAAATTTGAAATTTACTAAAAACAAGCCTATGGCAAGACATCTGGTAGGGGGGGCACCTGGGGTGGCCAGCCAAATTTCAGGGGGGGCCGGTGCCACCCCTGGCCACCACGTAGACACGCCCCATGCAGCACATGACCAGCTTAAACCAGCTCATAACCAGCTTAAACCAGTTCAAACCAGCTGTCATGCATCAAAACATACCTAACCAGCATATGCTGTTGTTTTTTTTCAACAGGGATTAAACAATCTGAATTTTACTGACATCATTTTCATGTGGCTCTAGTCTCAGGTGATTAGCTCACAAAAATATTTAAATTAAAAATCCGCACAAACAGAACTGTAGTACTTAATGTGGGCTAAGATTGGCTACCAGTCTCACCTGTCCATCAGGTCTGGTGACAAGTAAAACTATGGATCTGGAAGTTTCATTTGAGAGGACAGCGACAGCCTCTTCCCTGTTCTGCACGTCATGACCATTTATCTGGAAGAAACATGAACACAGAGAGACAATTACATACACACAAAGATAATGACAGAGTGTCAGGATTTTCATACCGGAAGCACACTTCATCAGTGACAGAAGTGGAGCAAAATTGCATTTCCTCACCCACCCCAAAACTAGGCCCCCTTTCTGAGATAACAACCTCCAGTCAATTATGCATTTACTGGAGGAGAGACTTTGCATCGATTACCAAGACTGCCGACTGGGCTGCAGGAGCCACAGCATTTATAAAAAGCTGTTGTGGCGTTACACGCCCAGACACACAATTAAGCAGCCTTTGACAGGTGCCGTTCATCTTTTCTTCTATAGAGTAATGGGACTGTCAAAAGAAGATAATAGGGGTGGAGAGAGTGAGACAGACGTGCACTGAACCACTGTATTCATCTCCCTCACGGTTACATCCACAGATGCCTAGTGTCTTTTATATCTCGCTCTCTCTTTATCTTCCTTTGCTCATAAATTCTCCAAACCTTTAACCCTACTGTCACTGCTGAATGTCACACCAACTTGGTCTACATTCTGCAACAGCAGAGCCATTTAAAACTGATATTTAAGTGCAATTTATCATGGTTTTCCACTTTATTTCCTATAGCAGCTTACTATTTTTTTCTTTTTCAAGATTTGTACAGACACACACATGCAAAGCACTATACAGACTATGTATAGTCACTGTAAATTATATTTTCTTTATTTAATTTTAAATACATTTAAAAAACAATTACTGTTTTATTTTTATATATATTAATTTATATTAATTCTGCACCACCTTTTTTAGATTTTTAAGATAGATAGATAGATGTCTATCAACATTTTGGGCCCATTGTAGCCAGTGGTGTAGTGGAGGGTATACGCAGGTATACGGCGTATACCCACTTCTTTATCAGTCGGCTTTGCGTATACCCACTTCTAAATCCCCTCTGATGCGCATCATTCAGTAGTGTCCTGCATTAGCCAAAATCATGACAGTCCACCATGACTAGCTAATCAAATCACATGTAAATAAATGCCAATATTCCCTAAACACACCCAGTAAAGACAATGATGCGGTCAGGATGCGCCGGCTTCCCTTTAAATTTGATTGATGATTGCACCCGCGCCCGCCTCTCATCTCGACAAATCACGTGAATGCAAGCGGAGTCGGTCTGGGGCTTGAGTGCATGTCAGGGAGGCGCGCAGAGTGATAAAATAATATTTAATTATTGACTCCTAATTTGAATCTGTACATTATAACGAAAACAATACCTTAAAAATGAAAAGAAGCAAGTTTTTGCAATCAGATTTTTTTTTAAACTGGTAAACTTCTCAGTTGAAGGATCCAGTAAATGAATGCCTTCAAACAGTAGCCTAAGTTCAAAACAGCTACTGAGAAAACCCGACCGATTTCATTAGAGATGGCTTAGAGTCACCTCCAGAATTATTATTTTCAGCATGTATTTGGCTTAAAAGCACGAGGGTTTTATAATGGACGCTGCTGAAGTCTGAAGGTGTTTTTTAGATTCTGAATGGATCCGTATAGAAGCCTGTACAGTCAGGTCAAGGCAGTAGGTTTAGTGATCTTTTGGCGTCTCCTTGTGGTCCTGTTTGATATTGCAGCTTGACTAGTGCTTAATTGTATTAAAAATGCTCTAAACAATTTAATTTTTTATTTTATTTTTGCACTATATAGTAGGCTATATAGATAAATTGTAAAAATGTATGGGGGGAGTAGGGGGTTACTATTTGCCCGTCACTGTATGCCATGGAAGAAACAGTCAGTCAAACATAGGAGTAGGCTGCACAATTCTGGATAAATTGATCACAATTTTTTTTTTTTGGTATCAAATAGAGATCATGATCCTCCTACAGATAACTAAACAAAATAGCTTGTCTACTAGAGG
>NW_015548264.1:533949-540499 GCF_001515605.1 Sinocyclocheilus anshuiensis
CCAGCTTCTCTTTGAATTTGATTGATGATTGCGCCCGCGCCCGCACCCGCCTCTCATCTCGACAAATCACGTGAATGCAGGCGGAGTCGGTCTGGGGCTTGAGTGCATGTCAGGGAGGCACGCAGAGTGATAAAATAATATTTAATTATTGACTCCTAATTTGAATCTGTACATTATAACGAAAACAATACCTTAAAAATGAAAAGAAGCAAGTTTTTGCAATAATATAATGAAAACAATACTTTAAAAAGGAAAAGAAGCATGTTTTTGCGATTAGATTTTTTAAACCGGTAAACTTCTGTAAACTTTTCAGTCCAAGGATCCAGTAAACGAATGCCTTCAAACAGTAGCCTAAGTTCAAAACAGCTACAGAGAAAACCCGACCGATTTCATTAGAGACGGCTTAGAGTCACCTCCAGAATTATTATTTTCAGCATGTATTTGGCTTAAAAGCACGAGGGTTTTATAATGGACGCTGCTGAAGTCTGAAGGTGTTTTTTAGATTCTGAATGGATCCGTATAGAAGCCTGTACAGTCAGGTCAAGGCAGTAGGTTTAGTGATCTTTTGGCGTCTCCTTGTGGTCCTGTTTGATATTGCAGCTTGACTAGTGCTTAATTGTATTAAAAATGCTCTAAACAATTTTATTTTTTATTTTATTTATTTATTTAAATTTTGCACTATATAGTTGGCTATATAGATAAATTGTAAAAAGGTATGGGGGGAGTAGGAGGTTACTATTTGCCCGTCACTGTATGCCATGGAAGAAACAGTCAGTCAAACATAGGAGTAGGCTGCACAATTAAAAAAAAAATTTTTGGTATCAAATAGAGATCATGATCCTCCTACTGATAACTAAACAAAATAGCTTGTCTACTAGAGGTTCTGACAAAATGTTAATTGTTGCAGTCTATGTAATTTTTACATTTTAATTATTTATTGCAAAATCTGCACCTCTTTTGTGGCTAATATTAATTTCATAATGATCCTTACTCCGTGAAGTCAAGTAGCAGAAGTTACAGTAAGTGAAAATGTGTAAATACTACTGGCCCATTTTGGGGTGAACTAAATATGTAAGACTAGTCTTACATCACTGTTTATAACACAGGCCGTTCATCCTTTGCTGGACCGCTTAAAAAAATGGGGACATAAATTAAGAGTATACCCACTTCTCCAGGCACCACTACACCACTGATTGTAGCTACCAAATAAATAATCAAAATCATCATCTGGATTAATAGGATGATGGATAATCATCTTTTGAGGTTGTGAATGAGCATGTGTAAATGTGTGTAAAAAATGACATTTTTCCCACCTGTAAAATTCTGTCTCCCTCTCTGATGCGTCCATCCCTCGCAGCTATGCTGTTGAGCTCGACCTATCAACAGCACAACAAACATAGCATCAATATGTAAATTGTCATAATTCATCTCAACACACCAGCAATAATTCCAGGACTTATCACAAAAATAATCCATTATTGTAATAGATTAATTTGCATATCTGTTCTAAAATGAGAAAAATCAATTCCTTTCAGACTATTTACAAAAGAAGGCAATATAATGCCCCCATATAATATATAATGATGGGAAGTGAATACTGCAAGGAATATATAAAGGATGTGGGAATACTTTCTTGCTTCCCCCCAAAAGTAACACATATTTATATATTCAGCACGCCAAGTAAAACAACCATATTCTTTATAAGAATTTATATAAGAATCTAAGCTGGGTTACTTTTCTTCTTCTGAAATGAAGGTCTCACACATCAGAGACATGCTGATAGAGGAGGGAGAAAACATTATTTCAGTCCATTGATGAGCATTATACGAATAAATGCATTTTTAATGACTAATATTTGCATAACATACTTCCCCCCCAACAGACATGTATTAATAGAACATTTCTGTAGGCTGTTTATGATACATTTTCTAGAGATGATACAAAAAGGAGAAGCAGTTCCCCCTGTTTGATGTCAGGTGCTCCACATTTACATATCTCTGAGCAAGAAATGGTGTAAGAACAGGCAATATCTGTACAATAAGCTAGAATTCTCTCTGTCGATATGCAGTCCCTGTTTTCAGCCTTTGTTTTCCTTTAGTGTGTGAGAGATAAAAAAGTAGGTGAGAGATAAAAAAGTGCCATTTTACACTCCACGGGAGACAGGAGGGGAGCCATTGCTTGCTAATTAAAATCAGCAATTAAAACACTGGAAAAGAACTGTCTGTATGCAGAATAATTTTCCAAACTTGACTTGCTCTCTTCATGCTTGGCTCAGTCCTGGTAGACTTTCGTCTGCCATTTGAACTTTGGAAAACAGGAAAATTTTCCATATTAAACACTTTTAATTTCAGTGAAGGAATACAGTGATGTGGAACAATGAGAATGGATCAAACTGAGCTTTTATCTTTTAATTACTTTTCAGAAAATTTAAATTGCTGTTAAAAAGGGTTTGGCCCGATTAATTTGATTGCCTGCATCAAATTTGATGCTCAGTGCCACATCTTACAGGTGAGAACAATGTGTGTTAATGAATTAAACACAGATCACAAAATTACCAGTCTTCATTCTAAACGCATTATTCAGTTCATTTTCAGTAGATCTTTGTCTGTAAATTGAACTGCTGCATTAAAAACTACAAAATAGAGTCTGAAAGTATAAAAAAAGGTCAATTTTTTTCCTTTTTTAACAGTGTCTGTAAAAGGCGATGATTAACCTTCAGAAAATGTTAACTTGGACAGCATGAACTATTTTATTGTCCATGCATAACCAGTTTTACATCAGTGCAAAATAAAAAATAAAAATAAAAATAAAAATAAAAATAAAAATAAAAATAAAATAAAATAAAATAAAATAAAATAATAAAAAAATATTAGGTCCACATGATGACCACAATTTTACAATTACAAAAAAATTTCCACTACCCACCTGACCAACAAAAATGCCTGTATCTTCCTCATCATCAGTGCGGTAACAGAGAGTAAGACCCAGCTTCTCCTGGCTGTTCATTCGACAGAGTTCAATCTCCTGTAACACATAAACATCCAGATATATTAAAATACATGAGTAGTCCATACATCTCATTTATTCCATTCAAACCGAACATAACCCTTTCCTTTTGTATTTCAAGGGCAAGAAAGAGGAGCAGACATCCAGTATAAACAGAAACATGAGCAACTATGAGCTCAGCTGTACTCAAAACTCAGACAATTACCTTTATGCTCATTTTTAAGGCATTTATTTATTAAGCAACTAGTAAGAAAATACTGCAGCTCAGTACATTTCACTTTAGTTTGGTTGATTAAAAAGCTTCTAAGCTTCTAAACTCAACAACCGATTGCATTGTTTTAGAGTGCTAAAGTCATCTTAAATGTTTGGCTTTACATAAGGATGAAAAGGATGACCAGTAACGGTTTCTTCGCCTACAAAGAACATCAAACGTGTCCTACAAAAAGATGTGCCCCCGTGAAATATGATATAATCAAGCAGGCAGAGGGGTTATACGTCAAGACTGAAGCCTGGCGCAAGTGACAGGACTGCATCTGAGAGACATTCATCTGTCAAAGGAGAGCAGTTAGCCACATCTCGACATCCCACGAACCCCAGCCTCGGTTCAGTCAAGCAGAACGGCTCATTTATCGGTCGACGGTCCTGACCGAGCACTAGCGTCATACATCAACCGCTCCACCCTCCACATTAACCAGATTTACCACCTCGACTATATGAGGTTTTCCTTCTTTCAAGAACACATACACCGAACTGTCAAGTGTCCTTATTTGGCAAATCATTTCTAAAAATGAGATCCCAACATGTTCACGGCCACATCTGAGGTGTGATAAAAATAGGCTAACTCTCGTATTTCAGCTGAATCTGGGTTACTGTCAGTCCGCACAATGGATGCAATTCATCACCAGCAGCTTTAATGTGGCTTCATATTGATCTGCTCGAGAAGCTCAGCGATACTTCATATTTTCTGCAAGTCTATTGTTCAGACCACATGCTCATCAAAAAGGATCAACCGACCCGCCGAGCAAAGTAATCCACACAATCTCCCTTAAACTAGTGCAGCCGGCGATGGAACTGGCAAATCGCTGTGATAATTTTACAGATCATAGTATTAATCCAGGATATGTGCCATATTCAGAGAGCTAAAGTGGTTCTGTCAGACTTTTCTCTCTGCCTGGATGTGTTCGTGATGATGGAAGAGGCTCATCCAGGCATGAAGGCAGGACCAATGGAGGACAGTTATCACTGCGTATAAATCCTGCATATAGCTACTTATGCACTATGCAGTTTTGATAAACAGATCCAAGAATGAATATATGCCACTAATTTGCTAATAGAAAAACTATTACCGTACATGAAAACAGAAAAAGATCCCAAAATCTCACTCTTTTGATGAAACATCTGTTGACAAGCTGTTTATGCACCTACAAACAATTATTACAAATAATGATTCATTAACACACATGCATTTGTTTTTCCAAAATGAGCATGAGACCCAGTAGGAAAGAACATTAATGTCACTAAAATAAAACTAATTACACCTCAATGGAATCTAATCTGCCCCCCTGTTTATTATTCAAAGGAATAATGGCATCGTTTGAGGGTTCTCCATCTGTAACTTGCTACTTTGAAACATTAATAGTGAAGGAAAATGCCTTTTAAAACTCTTATTTTTGAAGTTTTTCACAATTAAATGAACCCAGTACATCCATATTTCTGCTAACATTTAATTCAGATAATTTTATTGAAATGGTTCATAAATATGTAAATAATAATTGTATGTAAATAATAATGCTATAAAATAGATAAGGAAGTATTCATGTTTATGTATGTTTATGTATTCTTTCTGGATAAAAAAAACTGCTAACTGAATATTGTAAATTATATGAAGCATGCAATAAAAAATAGCTGTATTTATTGAAATAACTAATTAAAATGCCTTTTGAAACTCCTGTCTTTGAGGTTTTTACAATTAAATGAACCCAGTACCTCCTTTGACTATAAAACTCTCTCTGTTAACAATGAATTCAGATTTATTTATTTATTCATTTATTACTAAAATAATACAAAATAGACAAGGAAGTATTCATGGTTATGGATGTTTATGTATTCCTTTTGTATTAAAAAAGCTGCTACCTGAGTATTGTAAATTATGTGAAGAATGCAATAAAAATAGCTGCATTTATAAAAAATAACTAATTAAAGTTAAAAATAATTTTAAATGTGAATCAATTAATTTTGATAACTGAACATTTTGTTCAAAGTGTCACTAAAACTAAAAGTGTTCTTTTTTTTTTTTTTGCATGTTATCAACTTGCATTGACTGATGTATATTGCACTGATTTATTCAATCACTCCATCAGAGTCCCATGCATTTGAGGCACATGTAAAGTCAGGTGTAAATAGCTGGGCTGACTGTTTATTATCGGGTCACCAGATGGCTGTTTACACCAGGTGTATACATTATTATTCAAATTATTTCAGAAAGCATTTTACTTACCTCACACTCGAATTCAACTGCCCTGTCCACCTCTGCCTGAGTGCTGGCCACATATTCCGGACAATCAAAATATTCATGCTCCATAGTCTGAATGGAATGACAACTAGAGAAAAAGAGAATGAGAGAAACCAACTTTATACACTAGGCTAGTTTTATGCCTGATATACCTGAGCTGTAGACCAACCCTGAAGCCATGCGTTACACTCCACAAAAGATAACAGAATATGTTTATAGTCTGGGGATGCATGTAATTACAAACAATACTCATTAATCTGTTAACACATCAAGCTGGGGTACAATTGCAAATGCACTGTTTCAAGATCCTAAGCAATCTGTGCAAAGCACACACACACTCACACAAATGAGCTGAATCTTTGATTTTGCTTACTTGTAGCCAGACAAACAGATTAGCATAAATAAATCCAAACAAAACACATTCACATAAAGAGCTAAATAATCAGATGTGGCCTATCAACCCCAGACGCATGCCTTATTGGACAAACTGAAGCACTTGGAAAGCTGTAAAAGGGTATAAAACTTCAAGAGAAAGCTCTGTGCCAGCATGTTTGATATTTTAGCACTCCATTAAGTTTTAATCACCCTGTATACTACTCATTACAGGAAATGGATAAGGGAAGCCACTACAATAATTACACATAGGCCCTGGCGTGACTTTTATGATGGCAGTGGGGGATATTTCATGGGGAGGAGGTGGGTAACGGCTGCTGCCTGGTGATGAAGAAATTCTTGACAATAACATGCGCTGGTAGGACACCATTAATATGCATACTCGGATGGTAAGAAGAATATATGTAGCATTTGTTAAAAAAACATAAAAAATAAATAAAAAAACAACAACAACAAAAACAACAACAATAATAATAATAATTAGTAATAATAATAATAATAATAATAACAATAATAAATTAAATATAATATAACATAAATATAGTAAATAAATATAAAATAAAACAACACATTTAGAAATATAAATATACATAGAAAATAAAATTGCATATATTTTTTTCTTTTTTAATATATTTAGGA